>NW_006408684.1:1572893-1590877 GCF_000296735.1 Chrysochloris asiatica | reverse complement strand
TCTTAGGCTTTAGGAAAATATCACATTTATCTGTGGATTATCAAAGGCTCTGTGTATTAAATTAATACATGTAACAATATTAAGATGAAAAACAATTTGCCATTAACTGCCAGTGGCCTCATTTGTTACACTCGGGCCTATAGGGCCTCGAACCTCTGACCAGTCTTACACGGTCCACAACAGAAAAAGGTCTTGTGCAGCCTGTTTGCCTACTGCAGTAATGTCATTTTACTTCTTGACTGCTACTTCCTTGAGTGTTGATTGTGGATCCAAGCAAAACAAAGTCTTTGACAACTTCAAACTTTCTTGCATGTATCCACTGGTCCAGTTGTGAGGATTTTTATGTTTTCTTTACATTGAGGTACAATCCATACTAAACATAGTCTTATCATATAATCCAGCAATCATACTCCTAGATATTTACCTAAATGACATAAAAACTTATGTCAATACAGAAACATGCCCGTGAAAGTGTATAGCATCTTTATTGATAAATACCCAATATTGGGAGCTCAAACACATTGTGCTTCAATAAATGGATCGATTAACAAACTAGTGCATCAACAGAATGGAGTATTCTTCAGTAATAAAAATAAATAAGCTATCAAGCCAGCAAAAGATACAGGGAAAACTTAAATGCCTATTTTTTTTCTAAGTGAAAGAATCCAGTTTGTGTAACTACAGCTATATGACTTTCTGAAGAAGACAAATTAATAGATTTGCTTTGAACCTAAAGGTCAATGGTTCGAAATATCTAGATGCTCCTTGAAAACCTTTCACAGGGTCTCTATGGGTCAGAATCAATTCAACGGCACTTATAACATCGACAACATTTTTAACTGAAGTCCATAGTTTACAGTAACAAAAACATCAGTGCTTGCTGAAGCTGGGTAAATGAATTGATAAGGTGTAGGGAGATTTTAAGACTGAGAAACTATTCTACGTGATATTTTCGTGTGGATACAGAACATTATGCATATATGAAAACCCATAAATCTGTACAATACAAGGAACAAACCCTAATGGTTAGTGTTTCCAAGGAGCAGCTGGTAAGTTTGAACGACTGACCTTGAAGTTGCAGTCCAGTGCATTAACCCGCAGTGCCACATAGTAATATTAGTTCAGCAGTTATAACAAATATTCCATAGCCATGCAAGATATTACAAATAAATGCAACTGTGGGCAGGGAGGAAGGTGAAATATGGGAGTTCTTTACTATGCTTAATCTATCTGTAAGCCCAAAATAAATAAATAAAGTCTATTTACTTAAAGAGAGAGAAAAGGAAAAAAAAAACACCTTTCTGGATTCATAACATGAAACAGCTTCTTCTTTATTGAACACACCAAAGCATTAACTGAGTCAATTTTTAGAGAAATTGATTTTGGCGTGATTTTTAAAGTGTCTGGTATGAGGCGATCGCAGTGTAGTGAACATAAAGATCTTAATCATGTCAGTTGTTCAATCATATCAGGACATTGTTCTTCACCAAAGGGATAAATCACCTCTAAATATATTGAACTTAGAAACCAAGAGTGAATTTGTTCCATTTTCTTTAAAAAAAAAAAAAAAAAAAAGCCCCAACAACTCATTTTTAAAGGAGTGCTTTTGTTATACCCTAACTTTAAATTATAGATGCAGAAGTGAAGTAAGGTAGTTTTCCCTCCTCCCCGCTCCAACGCACAGGCTGTTTTAGTAGTGTTACTCTGCCTGGTGTGGTGCTTAACAACAACAACAACTCTGTCACTACTTTAATGTAAGCAGGAGTGATGTAATCATCACACGTCTTGTCACAGGTACTTTTAAAATATGCATTTTGCCAGAAGAGTTAAAATGACTCAACCTAAGTACTTTCTCATCTCTTTATTAAAAACAAAACCAATCTGCTTACATAGTGAAATCTCTAGGTAAGAAAATATTTTAGAAAGCAACAGTGATTGTTGCTCTGAATACCAAGAGAAACTGGCAAATTTCCAAATAATTGCTGGACTTCAATATTACAAAATACAGGAAGCAACTTTCAGTTATTTGAAAACAGAAGGACTTGGATGGAAGCAAAATCAGGAATAGAAATTGGTAGTAAATCTAGATGTTACTAGAAAATTAGCGCTGATGCTAAATATTAAAAAACAAAACAAAGCAAAAAAACCTGTTGCTGTCAAATCAGCTCCAACTCATTCGGCTGCAATCTTTACGGAAGCAGACTGCCAGGTTTTTCTCCCATGGTACTGCTGAGTGGGTTTGAAGGACCAACCTTTAGGTAGGTTGCTCTTGTTAAGTGCCATCGAATCAATTCTGACTCATAGCAACCCTGTGTAGGGTTTCCAAGCCTGTGCATTTTTGCAGGAACAGAAAGCCTCATCGTTCTTCAGTGGAGCAGCTGGTGGGCTTGATCCACTGACTTTGTGGTTTGAAGTTCAGTGCTTATAGTACAAAGCCACTGCAATCCCTTTTAAGTTAGTAGTTTAGTGCAAACTGTTTATACCACCCAGGTACCATACTAAATATCAGAACGATTAAACTAAAGGAAACATAGTGGCCATGAAGAATGTAATTGAAAGCTAAATATAAAAGATTAATTTTATGCCATGTACTTCTGCTCCTTAGATTGATGATTTTCAGCATCAAGAACTTTGATCATAGAGGAAGAGCCGAATGTGCATCAAGTAGAAGCAATGACATTTTGCAGATAAAGGAGCACGATATTAAGAGATTAAAATGTGTGAGGATGATGATACTAAAATAAGATCAATCATTCTACCCTGACTGCCATCAGTGTTGTCTTTGGAGACTACACAGTCAGGCAGTAGCCAACACTAGTATCCAGCAACCTGTCTCTGGTGTAGTAGTAGAAAATTTTCCAACTGTCAATTTTAACATTTGGACATTTTTCCAAATGCTAAAGCACATATGAGTAGAGCTCTGCCTTCTCTGCAGACAAGATTTCCCTAAGTATTAATGTTTTCTATTTAAATAGCCAGTCCTTCCCATCTGTAACTGGTCCTCCTTGTACATGAGTAGGCCTCATCACCTTTCTTGTTACAATGTTTGTATCACATATATCTTAAATACAGCACCACATACCACAATGTATTTCTTAAGCATAATAGAGTACAGAAGTACACCTTATTCATTCTAAACCCATCCACATCGTTTGCCTTGCAGCCAAACACAAAGGTGTTGAAAGAAGTAAAGTCAGGATGCTCCTTACAAGCTAGGATGCTGACACTTTCTCTCTTATACTTTGGACATATTACAAGGATGGATCAGTCCCTGGAGAAGGACATCATACTCGGTAAAGTGAAATGTCAGTGAAATAGTGGCAGCGGCAATGGGTTCAAACATAATAATTGTGAGGAGGATGCAGACCGGGCAATATTCCGTTCTATGATAGGAAACAACTTGATGGCACCTAGCAACCATAAATACTTTTTTCTCTGAACTCTATTTTCACCATTCCTATAACACTCAAATAACGCTTTTGAATTTCTAAACTTAATTTATCTTGTGAGTACTTACACAACGAATATTGAACCATATAGCAGAGAATGTACTCAACAATGGTTGTGCAGAACATACGAGCGTGCACATCTTAGTTCTATCTTTGTAAAAAGTTAACAACATAACATTAAAACATAAATCACCGAGAGTACAATTTGGAGAGCAAGACAGGTGGGTTTTATGTGGGCTAATGTGCTGGGCTACAAAGTCATTTGAACAGCAAGGTGAGCAGTTCAAGCTCACCAGCTGCTCCTCAGAAACCCTACACAAGGTGGCTATGCAGAATCGACTCTACAGCATTGAACAACAACTACACTCCTATCCACGAAAGCTAAATTCTGATGATCTAACTTAAGCCTAGGATACAACACAATACTCTGAGGAAGAGACGAACAATGTGTTATTCTTCATATTACCAAATGTCCACCATGTCAGCTCTCTTCATGTCAACAATTACAAAGTAGTAACTGTTGTTTGAGGAGTCCTGGTGTGGCGCTGTGAGCTAATGTGTCAGACTGCAAGGTCGTTTGAACTGCAAGGTCCATGGTTCAAGCTTACCAGCTGCTCCTAGGAAACCCTATACAGGGTCTCTATGAGTTGGAACTGACTCGATGACACTTAACAACAACATTTTAAAGAAAGAAAAGTAAAAGGAGGTTGGATATACTTATGAAAACTTCTTAGCTATCATCAAACACCTTGAGGGGATGAGTTTCTGGGCCTGGAAGTTCAGTAAGTCTCAGTGAACACGGAGGTCAATTGTCATAATGTAGTCCTCAAAGATGATGGTCTACATTTCATATTGGTAAGTACTGACTGGGGTCTTAAAAACTTGTTATTGGCCCCTGAAAGTGCAACTGTTGGCCTCTCCCAATCCTGAGCAAAGAATGGTGATGATGGTGGTTGTGTGCTGTTGCATCTGTTCCAACTTGTATCAACCCTGAATACGGTTTCTGAGGCTGTAAGTCTTTGCAGGAGCAGAAACCTCATCTTTCTCCATTAGAGCAGCTGGTAGATTCAAACTGTTGACCTTGAAGTTAGCAGTCCAATTTATAAACCACAATGTTACCAGGGCTCCTAAGAGAAAAGAATAGTGAAGAAAACTGAAGATACAAAAAAACAATTAGTCCAGTAGACTATGGACCATGGAAACATCAGTGTCCATGACACTGAGACCTGAAGAAGTAGATGGGTTCCAGCTACCATTACCAACTGCTCTGAAAGGGGTCACATTAGAAAGTCTGCACAGAGTGGAAGAAAAATCTGAAACAAATCTCAGAAAAGACCAACCTTACTGGTCTGATAGAGACTAGTAGAACTCTGGAAACTATGGCCCTTAGATAGCTTTAGGCCTGAAACTGAACTCCCAGGGCTCAATTTTCAGTCAAAAACAAGCCAGTTTATAAAGTGAACAATAATACCTGGGAGTCAGACACACAGAACAAGCTACCATTTGCGATCAAAAGGGTAACATTTACCCAAAATTCAGAATATAAGAAGGGTTAGGAAAGAAGCAGGAGTGGAAATGGAAAACACAGGAGGAAATAGGCTAAGTGGTGTTACATTGTGGGCATTCCCATCAATGAAATGAAACAAAGTGTGTATAAATTGATGAATAGAAAACTGATTGACTCTATAAACCTTCACCCTAGTAATAATAAAAAGCTAGAAAAATAAAAATAAAAAGATTTCATAGACACCTAACCAAACATACAAGTATATACGAAATACAAGTAAGTTTGAACCCACCAATTACTTCAGGGGAGAAAGATAAGGCTTTCTGCTGCTGTAAAGATTTAGTCTCAGAAGCCCTCTACAGGGTCACTATGAAAGTCCTATATAGGGTCATTATGAGTCAAAACTGACTCGTGGCACCTAAGCAACAGTAACAAATTAAAGTTAAGGAATCCTGGTGGGTCCAGTAGGCTGAGTAGTGAGCTGCTAACCAAAAGGTCTGTGATTCAAATCCACCAGTAAGTCCATGGAAAAAAGGTCTGCTTCCTCAAAGATACAGTATTATTATGAGTTGGAAAAAACTCAATATGGCAATGAGTTTGGTTTGGTATTACTAAAGTTAAAGAAAAATCATTTTCTTAAACTTTAGGGGAATACTTATGAGAAATTATCCTAAGAATGAAAATGGAATTCTTGATGCTTTTCTTTCTTTAACTTGTATGGCATAGCAAGTAACATGCAGCTCTATCAAATGTTGAGTTCCAGACAGAAATTAGACCAAGTTCAGTCATTTTCTGAAAAGCTACCTTCAAAGTAACACAGTAAAGCCATTTAAAAAAAAAAAAGCTCTAAACTTGGGGCAAGAAGCCCAGGTCCTAAATCTACAGTGCTAAATCCAAAAATGAGTGTGGACTCGAGGCATTGACTTAGCCATTATGGATTTCCGTTATCTCCATAAGCCTTTGAGTAGAACTGATTTTTTAGATGCCTCTGGATGGAATCGAACTTCTAACCTTTAGGTTAACAGCCTATTGCATTAACTATTGTAGTTGTTAGGTACTCGTGAACTGACTGCAGCTAACGGGCAGAGTAGAGCTGCCCCACAGGAACTGGTAGATGGGTTTGAACACTAACCTTATAGTTAGCAACCAAGCAATGCTTAACTGTTGCACCACCAGGGATCCTTGCACTAACCATTAGGAAATAACTCTCTTACTAATGGGTGGGAGTTTTCTGCAAAAAAAATACTGTCATTGTTCAGTTTTGCTTTATATTCCTTTTTATAAATGATTCCATGAAGGTACATGATTCACTGTTTTAATACGTGATTTTTCTCAATGCTTAATACGTAATATCATTTTCTAAGGAGTCCTGGTGTGGTGCTGTGGGTTAATGCGCTAGACTGCAAAGTCGGTTTGAACTGCAAGGTTGGTGGTTCAAGCTCACCAGTCACTCCTTGGAAACCTTCTACAGGGTCGCCATGGGTTGGAACCAACTCGATGGCACTTTACAACAACAACAAGTATTATGAAAAACATTCATACTAATTCTTGGCATATAATAGTTTATATTCAAAGAACATTTCATTTACATGTCAAATGCACATATGATAAAAAAAAATCTGTTTTGGCAGTATTTACTGGTTAGTGGGAATAAGGATGAATTCAAACTGAGTAGTCATGATGTTCTGATAATTCAGTCAGAAACATAGTAATCTTTTGTTGTTATTATTTACTTATGTTAAAGGGCTTTATTCAGTTTGGTTTAAAATTTAACTGGATTTCTACTGAGATGAAGAACAATTGCTAAATTCAGATTTGAGTTGTTGTTATTTTCCGTGGAGTCAGTTCTGACTCATATCGACCCTGTACAGGGTTGCTGAGGCTGTAAATCTTTACAGGAGCAGAAAGCCTCATCTTTCTCCCATGAAGCAGCTGGTAGTTTCGAACTGCTGACCTTGTGGTTCGCAGCCACTACGGTACCAGAGCTTGAGTAGGCCTGATTAAAAAAATGAATACGTTTTTCTTCTTTTCCTTTTCATAGCAGGTTTACTTGATTGTAAGCTCACCTGTCTGTCTATTCTGGTGTGGCGCTATAGGATAAACCCTCACCAGTCGCTCCTCGGAAACCCTATACAGGGTTGCTATGAGTTGGACCCAATTCAGTGACACTTAACAACTCTATCCAAGTTTTTAGAAAGCTGCCATATAGCCTTCTCTCAATATTGAAAAGATTTTCTTCCCTCCCTCCTCTACAAAAGGAGTTCTGGTAGTGTAGGTTATGAGTCAGCTTGCTAATCTCAAGGTCAGCAGTTCGAAACTACCAGCTATTCAAGGGGAAAAGATAGGCTTTCTGCTCCTGTAAAGATATACAGCCTGGGAAACCCGTACTGGGTCGCTATGAGTTGGAACCGACTCCACATCTCCTGATCACCATCACTCCTCTATAGGGGCGGTTGAGAGCTTGCATAGCCTTCAGTTGATTCAGAACATAGGGTATCTGAGGTTGGAAAGCAGACTGCCTCATCTTTCTTCCGAGCAGCATCTGGTGGTTTGGAACTGCCAACCTTTGGATTAACAGCTGAGCGCTTAGTCCAATGAAATACCAGGGCTCCTCCTGAGGTCCCTATTAGACATATTCATAGTCCTGGTGTGGCGACGTAGTATAAACACTAGACCTCAAGGTCGGTTTGAATCTCAAGGCTGGAGGTTCAAGCCATCAGCCGCTCTTTAGAAACCCTATACAGGGCTGCTATGAGTCGGAACTTAACAACAACATTGTACGCTAATTATTTTTAGGTTGGGCTTCATAGGGATTCTCTCCCTTTTGTGCATCTACTAGCCGTGTAAAACACTGATTATATAACCCAGAAATATCTGCTCCATGATCGAAAATAGGGACATGAAGGCTCTAACAACCAAACTCGGGAGCCTCAGAGCAGCCGGCAGACGAACGTGTTAGGACCAGTCCTTTGAGACGACGCACTCTTACTGCCTTACTGTTGAAATATGATGCGCGGGATACATCTGCTTGCATTCCTCAGTCCCTCACATCCATTTCGGACAAGAAGCAGAGCAAACCACCTACTCCGTAAGAACGTCGCGAGGGAAGCCACAAGCCCCGGGTAAATCCCGGTTGTGGCTCCAGCTAGTAGTATCCAAGGCGCAGGATGGGACGGACAGGGGCGGGGACTACCCGAGAAGCATGCGCAGTGGGAAGTAACAGCCGGGTGGCGAGTTGCTAGGCAACGGTCGGGGGCTTTGGAGCTATACTGGTGTGAGGTGCTGGGTGGTCGCGGATTGAGCCCAGTGACTTTGAGGTCCGTTTCCAGGGAAAACCGCGGCAAGGGCGAAGGCGAAGGTAGCGGCGGCTGTATTCCCAAAGCTAAGGGACGAAGGAAAATGAAAATGGGCCAGAGGGAAGGAATTATCGAGGCCCAGAGTGGAAACTGCGGGATAGGAAGGGACAACCATCATATATGGAATGGTTGAGTAAAACTGACATTATGAACGCTTGCTTTAAAATATATTTTCCTTGAGAAAGTGAGAGCTAGTTCACAAGAGCTTTTACTGATGTGGAGGAATTATTTCAAAGTTTACAAACTCATGTAATCTGTTGTGGCATTTTATGAACTTTTTCTCTAAGTCCAGAACCTGGTGTTTAACTCAAAATTCAATTGGGGGGGTGGGAATGTTAGTAAAAACTTCTAATAAGAGTATAATGTTTGTTGTGAAGTGCCGTCGAGTCAGTTCTGACCCATAGCGACCCTATATAGGGTTTCCGAGGAGCAGCTGGTGAGCTTGAACCACTGACCTTACAGTTCAAATGGCTTTGTAGTCGAGCTGATTAACCCACAGCACCACATCAGGACTCCATGATGTTTGTGGTGCTTAGTTATTGTGGCACTGTAGGGTAAGCAATGGCCTGCTAACTGAAAAATCAGTGGTCAAACCCACTAGCGACTCCCTGGAAGCCCTATTCAGGGTCGCTCTGAGTTGGAATCAACTGAAGAACACTTAACAACAGTTATTTGTATTGTAAAGACGTGATGAGATTGACATGTTGTATAGTTTATGGCAACTGCAAGTCTTGCCATAAACTCATGTTAGAAATTTTAAATACAATCTCATAAGTTTCTAAACAAAAAATTTTTAAATCATGAATGAAAAATAATTGTAAAACAGTGTATAGTGTTGTATTTTTAAAATGTTTCTATATATCTTTTGTGTGCTTGTACTTTTAATTAATATGTTTATTAACTTACGGTCTCTTAAACAAATTGGTAATCAATTACATTGTTGTTAAGTGCTGTGGAGTAGGGTCCAACTCATACTAACCCTTTATAGGGTTTCCATGGAGCGGCTGTTGAGTTTGAACTGCCGACCTTGCCGCTCAAACTGACCATCAGTTCAGCTCATTTACCCACAGCACCACACCAGGACTCCGCTGCTACCAAGGCCTACCTCTTTCAACTAGTCTTCATAGTAGCTGCTCTGCAGGAGATAGCTGAGGCAGTCAACTTCTGTAAAGATCTATAGTATCCTTCTACTCTGTCTTATAGGTTCCCATGAGTCGGAATTGTGAGTTTGATTTTCATCTTTTTAAAAACAGTGAGTTTGTTTTTCATCCTTTTCTTCCTTTTGTTACTGTTGTATGCCATATAGTTGAACCTATTTTTTTTCTTTTAATACACTTACTCTTTTAATAAATTTATTCTTTCTAGAATACTAGTTTCATGCACTTGTTATTCCTTAGAAATAGACTCATAGTTTGGATTTATTCCTTTTCATATTTATATTTAGGCTATCAATACTAATTCCTGTTTTTGTTTGTTAGGTGCCATTGAGTTGGTACTGACTCATAGTGCCCTATGTACAACAGAATGAAACACTGCCCAGGCCTGGGCCAATCTCACAATTGTTGCCACACTTGATACTAATTCCTAGATCACTTCAATAACTTACTGCTTCTCCCCTCTGCAGTACATATGGACTCTTTTCTCTATCTTTGAAATCCCATCATAAGTATCATCTCCTTAAAAAGTTCTTCCACTTTCTATTCTCTTGATTTTTTAAGGCTGAAATTTTGCTGTATTTATATAGACTGTCATTTATGTGTACTATCAGCCAAAACAAGGCCAGGAACAAACTATGGAACAGATCATCAATTCCTTTTATATAGATTCAAGGTGAAACTGAAAAAATTAAAACAAGTCCAAGAGACCAAAAATATGACCTTGAGTATATCCCACTTGATTTTAGAGACTATCTCAAGAACAGATTTGATGCATGAAACAATGATGACTTAGAAGAGTTGTGGGATGACATCAAGAACAACATAAAGGAAGAATGCAAAAGGTCATTAAAAAGACAGGAATGAAACAAAAGCCCAAAGTGGATGTCATAAGAGATGCTAAAACTTGTTCTTGAATGTAGAGAAGCTAAAGCAAATGGAAGAAATGAAGAGATAAAAGAATTGAACAGAATATTTTGAAGGGCAGTTCAAAAAGACAAAATCAGATATTTTAATGAAATGTACAAAGATCTGAAGTTAGGAAACCAAAAAGGAAGAACACACTCAACATTTCTTAAGCTGAAAGAACTCAAGGAAAAATTCAAGCCTTGACTTGTAATATTGAAGGATTCTATAGGCAAAATAGAAAATGATGCAAAAACATAAAAAGAAGATGGGAGGAATACCTGGAGTCACTGTACCAAAAAGAAATGGTCAATGTTCAACCATTTCAAGAGGAACCTATGTACTGAGGGAACAAGATCAAACTGCACTGAAGACAGTGGCAAAAACAAGACTCCAGGAATTGACAGACAACAGATTGAATTTTTTCAACTAACTGTTGCAAGACTGAAGATCCTCACTCATCTATACCAAGAAATTTGGAGGACATGTACCTGGCCATCAAACTGGAAGAGATCCATATTTATGCCCAGTTCAAAGAGAGGTGACCAATCGAAATGCAGAAATCATCTAACAATATCATTAATTGCACATGTAAAAATTTGCTTAAGAGAATTCAAACATTTGCAGCAGTACATCAACAGGGAACTGCCAGATTCAAGTATGATTTAGAAGAGGAAGTAGAAGGAGGGTTATCATTGCTGGCACCAGATGGATCTTGGCTGTAAGCCGAGAATATCAGAAAGAAGCTTACTTGACTATGCAAAAGCATTCTACTATGTGTGTCATAACCAACAATGGATAACTTTACAAAGAATGGAAATTCCAAAATACTTCACTGTACTCATGAGGAATCTGCATTCAAGAGGCAATTGTTCAAACAGAACAAGGGGACATTGAATAGTTTAAAATAAAAAATTGTTTAAAATAAAAAAGTTGTGTGCCAGGGTTGTATCCTTTTCCCATACTTATTCAATCTGCATGCTGAGTAAATAATCTGAAAAACTGGGCTGTATGAAGAAGAATGTGGCATCAGGACTGGAGGAAGACTCATAACAAATGATATACAGGTGACACAACCTTGCTTGCTGAAAGTGAAGGGGACTTAAAATACTGATGAAAATCAATATAAAGAAAACAAAACATCTCAAAACTAAGAGAATAAAATGACATCATGATAAATGGAGAAAAGATTGAAGTTGTCCAAGAATTCATTTTGCGTGGCTCAACAACCAACACTCATGGAAGCAGCAGTCAAGAAAATCAAGATGTAATGCAATACAAAAATCTGCTGCAAAAGCCCTCTTTCAAGTGTTAGATTCAGTTTAAGTACTAAAGTGCACCTGATCCAATCCAGGATACTTTCAATTGCCTCAGATGCATGTGAAACTTGGTCAATGAATAAGGAAGACCACGGAAGAATTGATGCATTTGTATTATGGTGCTGTAGAAGAATATAGAGAGTGCAATGGACTGTCAGAGAATAAATATATCTTGGAAGAAAATACAGCCAGAATGTTCCTTAGAAGCGAGGATGACGAGACTTTGTCTCTTGTTCTTTTGACGCGTTGTCAGGAGCATTAGTCTCTGAAGAAGGACATCATGCTTGGAAAAATAGAGGATCAGCAAAAATAGAAAGACCCTCAGTGAGATGGACTGACACAGTGGCAATAACAATAGGTTCCAATATAAAAATAATGAGGTTGGCATAGGACTAGGCAGTGTTTCATTCTACTGTGCATAGGGTCACTATAAGTTGAAACTGACTGGGTGGCACCTAACAATAACAACATCATTTAGCAAGGAACCCTGGAGTCACAATTGTTAGTGCTCAGCTGCTAAGCAAAAGGTGAGTAGTTCAAACCCGCCTTTGCTTCCTTGGGGTAAAAAAGACGTGGCAATTGGCTCCTGTAAATATTATAGGCTAGAAAACCCTATGGGACAATTTTACTCTGTCCTCTAGGTTTCCAGAGTCCTGGTATGATGCTAACCACAAGATCAGCGGTTCAAACCCAACAGCCCTTCCTCAGAAACCTATCTATTAAGGGTCGCTATGAACTGGAACCAACTCAACGGCGCTTAACAACAACATAAACTATCTGAGTCAGAATTAACAGCACATAACAACATCATTTAGCACTGAATTTTTCTGGTTTATATTAGTATGTTTTAATCAGTTAGATGGTTAGCTGCTTGAGGGCAGGAATGAATCAGGTGATGTCTGTTTTCAATTCCTCCCCCTTCCTCCAGAATCAAAATACATAGCTTGGTGCTAGACTGTAGACGGCGTTACCATTCCTTGATTATCAATTAATTTCTTGATACTCACTTGTTATCATAAAACATTGATGTTCACCCTAAATTTAATTTTCTGCTATGTTTCTACTGTAGGAGAATTAAAGGAATGTAATGTGATACAATGAAACCATATAAAAGAATGAGCGTGCAGTAACATTTACTGATTCAGCATGTTAAAAAATAAGGTATACATCCTTTTTTAAAATATACCCTTCATTTTTATTGTGCAATATATTTTCATTCAGAAATTTGAGAGTGTAACCAATCATTTGCAAGTTTACTTCAACTAGGAATTGTCAGCAGGAATGGGAGATGCCAAGTCTGGCATGGGAGCAATAGGTAACTTGAAGAGAAAAGTAATCTTCTGTAGTATTTATTGCAAACATCTCCTAGCTGTATGGCAATTTTCGTTCTGCATAAGAAATGTATTGTTCTTCCTCACCCCCACCCCCACCCCAAAGAGTATAGACTTAAACGGAGGGCTTTCTTTACTGAACAGAAACAAGATTTGCCTGGAATCAAATTTAGTTATAGTGAAACAGTCTGTGTTTAGGCATGCATGGGGTTTGTAGGTCATAATGAATTCACTCATAATTAAGATGACTTAATAAACAAAAAAATTACTACGTTAACATAAATAATGAGATTGTAGATGGTGGTGACTTAGATAACAATGTGTAAAAGAATTTTGCTATTGTATCTAGTATGCTATCAAGGTTGAGTATTAAACTGTTAGTTTTCCTTTAATTGATCCTCCTACATATAAGGTTTTTTGTTGTTTTTTTTCAATACTACTTTTCAGGATCATTCATCCAAAAAAGATAATTTAGCCGTTACTGCAGTTGCTTTACAAGATCACATTTTACATGATCTTCAACTTCTAAATCTTTCAATAGCAGATTGTTCTAAGACAAAGGTGCAAAAAAAAGAAAACAGATCCAAATCTTTAAAAAGAGAGGCAAAAGCAATAATTGATACTGGACTTAAAAAAACTACACAGAGCCCCAAAGTGGAAGATCCAGAAAAAGAATATGTTCTTGATCCAAAGCCTCCGCCATTAACTTTAGGTAAGTTAACTTCATCTTTAATAATTAGCTTATTAGAGCTAATGAATCTAGTTGAGATCAGCATTATAATTTTATGGTACAGAAATAAAATATTTTCATTTATAAAAAATACAGAAAGGTCATGTGTGCACTGAAGTTTAAAACTAATGATTGGGAACAACATGAACAATTAAATATTTATAGTCATGAATATGAATATCATAGCATAAACTATAAATAGTATTACAAATGTACATATAATGTACATATAAATATAATATGATATACAGATAATATAAATGCTATACATGAATAAGAATATAGTAGAATAAAAAACTGAATGGTTTAAAATTAGGAAAGGTATGTGCCAGGTTGTTCTCTTTCACCATATTGATTCAATCTGTATGCTGAACAAACAATCAGAGAAGCTGGATTATATGGAGAAAAATGTGGCATCAGGATTGGAGGAAGGTTCATTAACAAGCTGTGATATGCAGATGACACAACCTTGATTGCTGAAAGCCAAGAGGACTTAAATTCTTATTGATGAAGAGCAAAGACCACAGCCTTCAGTATGGGTTGTACCTCAATGTAAACAAAAATTCTCACCATTGGCCCAATAAGTAACATCCATATAAGTGGAGAAAAGACTGAAGTTGTTAAAGACTTCATTTTACTTGGATCAACCATCAACACTCATGGAAGCCACTGTCAAGAAATAAAATGATGTATTGCATTGGGCAAATCTGCTGTACAAGACCTTTTTAAAGTGTTCAAGAACAAAGATGTCAGTTTGAAGACGAAGGTGGCCTGACCCAAGCCATGGTATTTTCAGTAGCCTCCTATGCATGTGAAAGTTGGATAGTGAATAAAGAAGAACATAGAAGAATTGATGCATTTGAGTTATGGTGTTGGAAAAGAATATTGAAAGTGCCGTGGACTTCCAAAAGAACCAACAGATCTGTGTTGGAAGATGTGCAGCCAGAGCGCTCCTTGGAGACCAGGATGGCCAAACTTCATCTCTCATACTTTGGACACATTGTCAGGATGGACCAGTTACTGGAGAAGGATATCTTGTTTAGTAAAGTGGAGGGTCGGAGAAAAAGAGGAAGACCCTCAACAAGATGGATTGGCACAATGCAGCATCAGTGGGCTCAAATGTAGCAATGACTGTGAGGCTGGCCCAGGATCAGGCAGTGTTTTGTTCTGTTATGCATAGAGTTGCTATGAGTCAGTGCCAACTTGAGGGCACCTAACAACAAGACTAAAATAAGTAACCATCAGTCCATGCTTATAAAAATAAATGGATTGATAAATACTTCAAATGAAAAAATTCTTTTGTTAGAATATTGTTGTTGTTACGTGCCATCCAGTCAGTTCCTAACCATAGGGGCCCTGTATATGGTTACTGAGGAGTGACGGGTGAGTTTGAACTGCCAACCTTATGGTATAAACCAACTTTTCAGTCCAGCGCATTAACCCACAGTGCCACAGCAGGACTGTGTTAGAATATTATTGTTGTTGTTATGTGCCGTGGAGTCGGTCCTGACTCATAGCGACCCTGTACAGGGTTTCCGAGGCTGAAAATCTTTACAGGAGCAGAAAGCCTTATTTTTCTCCCACTGACCTGCTGGTAGTTTTGAACTGCTGAACCTGAGGATAGCAGCCCGATTTATAACCGCTAGACATATTATAACAGACGTGTTCTAATAGATGACAAGTAACAACAACAAAAATAATCTGTTGGCATTCCTAGGTGGTACACATACTTACCACGCTTAACTGCTAACCAAAAGCTTGAAGATTTATATTAATCTCATACATACTTTCCCATGTACTTGGAATATAGTTGTTCTGAATATTATTTATTTAAAGTAGCCCCTGGCACCAGTCTCCAGGGGCACCAAGTTCACTTGATATAGCATATACCACAAAGACAGTGTTCTACATCCTACTTTAGTGAATAGCATCTGAGATCTTAAAAGCTCGTGAGCAGCAGTCTGAGGTGTAGCTATCAGTCTCTCATCAGAGAAAAGAAGAGTGAACCTCATGAACATCAGTCTCCTTGACCCTACAACCAGAACTAAATGGCAGCTGACTACTACTAGCAACTGCTCTAGAAGGGATCACATTTGCTAAAGTGGGAGAAAAATATGGAACAAAACTCAAAATCGTTTAAAAAAAAAAAAAGACCAGGCTTACTAGTCAAATAAACACTGATGGAGTCCCTGAGTTTATGTCCTTTATTTCTCCTTTGGATCTAATACTAACTCACCCCCTTGGTTCAATTACCAGAAAAACAATAGATGGGTCAATAAGAAGAAGAACAACTCTGGAATAACCTACCATTTGTGATCAAAAGGGCAGCATTTATTCAGAGTTCAGAAGGGTTAGGGAAAAATGAGGATTGAAATCGAAAATACAAGTGTGTTACATTGTTGTTGTTAAGTGCTGACAAGTCGATTCCAACTCATAGCAATCCTGTATAATGTTTCCAAGAAGCAACTGGTGCATTTGAACTCCCGACCTTGTGATCCACAGTGCCATACCAGAAGTCCAGTTGTTACATTAAGTGTTACATTTAGAGAATTGCAATTCAGCGAGATGAAGCAAAGGGTGTATGAATTGCTGAAGATAAAACACTGCTCTGTAAATGCATCTTTTTTGTAAACCTTCACCTAATTCACAATAAAAAAAAAAGAGAAAGAAAGAGCCCTGTGGCACAGTAGTTAAGCATTCAGCAGCTAACTGAAATGGTGGTTTGAACCTACCAGCTACACTTGCTAGAGAAAGCTGTAACAGTGTGCTCCTATAAAGTTTACAATATTAGAAGCCCTGTGGGACAGTTATACTGTCGGAATTGACAGCAATGGGTTGTTTTTTGTTGTTTTTAATATTATTTTAGTTTTTTAAACATTTATTACATTTTTGTCTTTTTTTTTTTTTTTAACCTTTATTGTGAACTGAGTGAAGATTTACAGATGAGATCATCAGTTTTACAATCAACAAGTGATACACTGTTTCATCTCAGTGATTGCAATGACCTCCATGCAACAATTGCCCCTCTCGCTCCCTGTGGTTGGTGTTGTTAGGTGCCATTGAGTTGGTTCAGACCCATAGAGACCCGATGTGCAACAGAATGAAACACCGCCTGGTCCTGTGTCATCCTCAGGATGTTACTGCCACTGTGCCAATCCATCTCCTTGGGGTCTCCCTCTATTTAGCTGCCCCTCCACTTTACTAAGCATGATATCCTTCTACAGAAACTATTCCCTCATGATAATATGTCCAAAGTATGAGAGGTGAAGTCTGGCCATCTTTGTCAAGTTCACAGGACAAGATGGCCTGATTTAAGACCTAGTTCAATGTCACAAACAGATAGGATTAGCAAGCCCTATCTCCATGTGAAGTTAGATAAAGATCAGCAGACCAAAATCTTCAGCAAAGCACTAAATTTGTTTTAGCATACAACGTTCCCAGAAGTCAGAGGCTTGAACATTAAGTACAGTTCTCTCTTTCTGGTCGCAGATGCTCTCCACTGCACAAACCACAAGATGTCTGTGTTGTTGTGGTTTAGCCATTCCCCTCTTACTCTTGCCATGGATTGGTTCTTGCCCTTGGTGGACTAACTAATTTCTACCCTGTTCCCTTCCTCTGATCCTACACCTGTCAATCTTGGCTTCTAAGGAGCATTCTGTATGTACTTCTTCTAACACAGATTTGTTTGTTCTTTTGGCAGTCCATGGTACCTTTAATATTCTTTCCAACAATTCAAATGCACCAATTCTTCTACGGTCTTCTTTATTCATTGTCCAACTTTCACAGGCATATGAGGCTAGGGCTTGAATCAGGAGCACCTTAGTCCTCAAACTGGTATCTTTGTTCTTGAACATTTTAAAGTCCCTGTGGTTACTCATGTGCAAATATCCTCTTTCAAACACTTAATATATTTGTGGAATATATATATATATCTATAAGAAGCCCTGGTGTG
Source organism: Chrysochloris asiatica (assembly GCF_000296735.1). Classification (NCBI taxonomy): domain Eukaryota; kingdom Metazoa; phylum Chordata; class Mammalia; order Afrosoricida; family Chrysochloridae; genus Chrysochloris; species Chrysochloris asiatica. The sequence continues at coordinate 1,573,173 of NW_006408684.1, read as the reverse complement.
GCACTGTGGGATAAAGCACTTGACCGCAGGTCGGTTTGAGCCACGAAGTCAGCAGTTCAAACACACCAACCACTCCTTGGAAACTCTATACAGAGTTGCTTTGAATCAGAACTTACTCTATGGCACTTAACAATAACAGCAACATATATCTAAGATAGATAGATAGATAGATTAGATAGATGATAGATAGATAGATAGATAGATAGATAGATAGATAGATAGATAGATAGATAGATAGATAGACAGAAAGACAGACAGATAGATAGATAGATAGATAGAT
>NW_006408684.1:1560909-1572793 GCF_000296735.1 Chrysochloris asiatica | reverse complement strand
AGATAGATAGATAGATAGATAGATAGATAGATAGATAGATAGATAGATAGATAGATCATTAGATAGATAGGATCCCACCCTTGCTCCTATACCCTTTTAGCCTGTGTGGCTGTGTATCTACAAACAGAACACTGTTTAAGTGTCACTATTTCCCTCTATCCCATTTAGCCCTTTCATACCTCCCTGTGTCTTCAAGTATCTTCATCATTGTTCTGCCACCCTCCCTCTTGTATATTGCCCTTCCCTTCTTGTATTTTGCTGTCTCCTTCCCTCAAGTTAACATTACCCTCTAGTCAGTGAATTACTTTCCCTTTCCTCCCACCTCTTTTTTTTTTTTTTACTTTTTATTGAAGTGAAGGTTTCCAAAACGGACTATCAACTCCACTTTCAACAAATCATACATTCATGTCATTTCAAATTTCTTGGCAGAGATGCGTGAGTACCTCCTGTACCACCTCACTTTCTTGAAAGATTTCAATTTTTATTCCATCAATTCCTGGTGCCTTGTTCTTTGCCAATTCCTTCACTGCAGCTTGGACATCTTTCAGTATCATTGGCTCTTGATCATATGCTACCTCTTGAAATGGTTGAACATTAACCATTTCCTTTTGGTACAGTGACTCTGTGTATTCCTTCCATCTTCTCTTGATGCTTTCTGCATTATTCAATAATTTGCCCAATGAATCTTTCAATAACCAAAGTCGAGACTTGAATTTTTTCTTCAGTTCCCCCAGCTTGAGAAATACTGAGCGTGTTCTTCCTTTTTGGTTGTCTGATTCCAGATCTTTGCACATTTTATTGTAATAACTGGCTTTGTCTTCTTGAGCTGAGCTTTGAAATTTTCTGTTCAGCTCTTGGACCTCCTCATTTCTTTCATTTGCTTTATCATCTCTACGCTGGAGATCAAGTTTCGGTGTCTCTTCTCAAATCCATTTTGACCTTTTCCTTCTTTCTTTTCTTCTTAATGACTTTTTGCTTTCTTCCTGTATGATGTTCTTGTTGTCATCACACAACTCTTCTGGTCTTCAGTCTTTAGTGTTTAATGTATCAAATCTGTTCTTCAGATGATCCATACATTCAGGTGGGATATATTCAAGGTCATATTTTGGCTCTCATGGACTTGTTTTCATTTTCTTCAGCTTCAGTTTGAATTTGCATTTGAGTAATTGATGGTCTGTTTCACAGTCTGCCCCTGGCCTTATTTTCATTGATGATATGGAGCTTTTCCATCATCTCTTTCCACAGAAGTAGTCAATTTGATTTCTATGTATTTCATCTGGTGAGGTCCATGTGTATAGTCACTCTATAAAGAAGGTATTTAAAATGAACAAATCATTGATTTTGTGGAATTCTATCGTATATTCTCCAGCATCGTCTCTATCACCAAGGCCATATTTTCCAACTACTGATCCTGCCTTCCTCTTTGCTCCCAACCTTTGCATTCCAATCACCTGTAATGATCAATATAGATTGCATGTTTGATCAATTTCAGATTGAAGAAGTTGGTAGAATTCTTCTATTTCATCATCACTGGCTTTAGTGGTTGTTGCGTAAATTTGAATAATAGTAGTATTAACTGGGTTTCCCTGTAAGCGCATGGATATTATCCTATCACAGACAGTGTTTTACCTCATGACTGATCTGGATATGTTCTTTTTGACAATGAATGTAGCAACATTCCTCTTCAATTTGTCATTTTTGGTATAGTAAACCATGTGGTTGGTTGTTAGATTCAAAATGGCCAATACTAGTCCATTTCAGGTCACTAACGCGTACAATATTGATGTTTATGTGTTCCATTTCACTTTTGACAACCTCCAGTTTTCCCAGATTCATACTTCGTACATTCCATGTTCCAATTTTCAATAGATGTTTACAGCTATTTCCCTTCATTTTGAGTTGTGCCCCATCAGCAAATGAAGGTCCTATGGGCTTTTCTCCTACGGGCTTTATTCCATTCGCATCATTATAGTCAACTCTAATTTGAGGAGGCAGCTCTTCCCCAGTGGCATTTTGAGTGCCTTCCAACCTGAGGGGCTCATTTTCAGGCACTATATCTGACAGTGTTTCTCTGCTATTCATAAGGTTTTCATTGACTAAATATTGTCACTCCTTCTTCCTACTCTGTCTTTGTCTGGAAGCTCATCTAAAACCTGTCCACCATGGGTGACCCTGATTGTGTTTAAAATACCGGTGGCATAGCTTTCAGAATCACAGCAACTCCCAAGCCACCATAGTATGACAAACTGACAGACGAGTAGTGGTCATATCTATATAGATTCATGTATATTTATTTTATATTTTGGGTTATAATCCAATGCTGATGTTATTTATTTTGTTTCTCACATTGTTTCAATCCTTTGTTTTCTGAGCATTTTGTGTTTCTGGCACTACAAGGTGTGCCATGATCATCTGATATTTCTCCGCCTATTCCTTAGAATCAGCCATTTCTCCAAGGAGAATAGAATTTAGCAACCAAGATCTGGGTGCTAGCAAGCAACAAAAATATGCCTATTTTGAGATCTCCCTCGCTCTCCAGAAGCTTTTAGGGTCTGTTTTTTTGTTTTATTTTATTAATTTATTTTGGTCTTTACTGTTCAGAAATTTCACAAAGATAGGACGAGATGTGAGTTTTCATTCATCTATTATCCTTGGAAACCCTATACAGAGTTGCTGTGGGTCGGAACAGATTCGACAGCACTTCACAACAATAACAACATTGTGCTGGACACTTGGTGAGCTCTCACACTAGAAACTCATGTCCTTCACTACTGGGAAATGTTTTGGGTCATTTTCCTTAAAATCCTTGTTCTTTGTTTTCTCTGTTTTCTTTCTGAAATTATTCAGATGTCACATCTCTCACACTGATTCTTTCATTTTCTTATTTTTCATCTCCTGCATTATCTTTTTTCCCTACTTTCTGTGACATTAGTTTACCTATTTCTTTTGTCTTTGAACTGATTACCATTCCTAAATTTTGTTCTTTTCAGTAATTTTTTTTGTACTCTGAATGTCCCATTGTCATAACGTCTTGTTCTTATTTCATGAATTTGACATTTTATTTTATATTTATGATGATATCATTGGAAGTTGACAGTGTTCAGACATATACTGTCATTTTGGGACTTCGGTGAGTTCATGGAAGTTGATGCATATCTTCCCACCAGCTTTTTGCTCCAGTATGTGGCTCTTAATTTTTTTAAGTCATTGTTTTCCATTGGACTGTGAGTTCTCTACTTGCCCCAGAGTAGACATGTGGTGGATATTCAAATAGGATTAAATTAAGAGATCTGTCCTGACAGTAATTCCAACTCACAAGAATCTTTTACCAGGGAAGGAACATGATTGATATGCATTTTATAAAGCATCCTGGTGTTAGCTATAGGATTAATTAGAAACAGGAAATTGTGAGGCCTGCAAGACAAATTAGGTGAGAAATGATTCGGACTTGTGAACAGTACATGTGAAAAAATTATTCATCAATTTTCCATCTATAATTGGATGATAATTCTGTTCGCCTTAAAGAATTATAAAAATGGAATATGAGAATATCCTTTGTAAATGAAAACATAAAACATTACTGCAGATGTAAGGTATTCTCACTGACTTCTGTGGCCCCACAGAAAACCAGCAATGTGTATATTCTGAAATACAGCAATTTATTAGATAAATGCATTAGCTTAATATTTGTGTGAAATGACATTAAAAATTGTATGAGTACCGTATTTTAAATTATATTTTAACTTACGTTTTTTATTGTTTTAACTTTAGCACAGAAGCTAGGTCTATTTGAGCCTCCTCCATTGCCACTATCAGCAGATGAATGGGAAAAAGTGAAGCAAAGATCTACCATGCAAGGGGATTCTATGCATCCATGCCCAATCTGTAAAGAAGACTTTGCACTTCATCCCCAGGTATTTAGCATGAAGATCAGAGAAATGAGTTTAGTAGAGCTGTTTCCTAGTAATTGGACACTAATTTGGAGCTAAGATAACTGACCTGTTTTTTCCATTTTCATCCTACTATGTGTATGTATTTGGGCTGTGAACCACAAGGTCAGCAGTTTGAAACTACCAGCTGTTCCGCGGGAGAAAGATGAGGCTTTCTGCTCCCATAAAGATTTACAGCCTCAGTAACCCTGTATAGGGTTGCTATGAGTCGGAACCGACTCCACGGCACACGACAACAACAATGTAATCCTTGGAGTCCTGGTGTGGCACTGTGGGTTAATGCGCCAGACTGCAAAGCCGTTTGAACGGCAAGGTTGGTGGTTCAAGCTCACCAGCTGCTCCTCGGAAACCCTATACAGGGTCGCTATGGGTCAGAATCAGCTCTACGGCATTTGACAACAACATGTGATCCTTAAATATTTATATTTTCCTCGTCATTTGTTAAAGTATGTTTGTGAGAAAGAGCTAACCACCCTCATTAAATAGATTTCCTTACTAAATTATATTAATTCTCAAGTATAAATATTTGTACAAAAGAAATTCTTCCATTCCACTAACTCTAAAAAATTCAAAAGTGAGGGAAGCAACTGATATAAGAATATAGAGATGCATTTTGATTCCATTGTGAACAGAAAGAAAAAAAATTTTTTAATTTGTTTTGTGAATTGTGCTCAAAGAAGAAAAGCAAAAATGGTATTTGAAATCTCCAAGGAATTTGTAGGAGGATCTTTCTTGTTGTTGTTGTTAAGTGCTATGGACTCATAGTGACCCTGCAAAGAGTTTCTGAGGAGCCTGTAGTTGGCAGTCCAGTGCTTATCCTGCAGTATCACATCAGGACTCTAGAACGATCCTTTGTTATTAAGGAAACATAAAATCTTTTCATAACTTTTATTTGTGAAAATGATACTTTACCATAGTTTGATTGGTGGCATTAGCCTGGATTTGTAGATAATTTATAATCTATGTTGCAGTGTTGTTTTTTTTTTTTACATACATATTTTTCAGCATAACTAAATTGTAATCTCTTGGAAATTAGAGACACTTATGGAAAGGGAGGCTTCAAAAAGTTTGTAGAAAAATGGAATAAAAAGATAATGGAATTATTCTATGAACTTTTTGAAGCTTCCTCTTATTCTTATTCTTAGAAATCTTACTAAGGGTCACTATGAGTTGGAACCGACTTGATGGCAGTTAACAACAATGGTTGGTTTAGAACAATTTACCACTATATGTAGTTATAGTTGCTACTTAGCAGGTACTCAGATATTTGCTGAAAACAAAATACAGCAAATATAGTTAAAACCAGGATTATATTTCATACTCTAGGAACCCCCAGGATTTACTGACTACCCTAGTACACAAGGAGTCCTGGTTTGGCGCTGTAGGATCAGCACTGAACTGTACACCACAAGGTCAGCAGTTTGAACCCACCAAATACTCCTTGGAAACCCTATATAGGTTTCCTATGAATCAGAACCAACTCAATGGCAGTTAACAACAGCAACAGCTAGTGCATAAACTCCCAATCTTAATTTGTTTTATTATGTTTCATGATCAATACTTAAGTCCACAATCCTAAGACATTGTTTTCTAACTATTTTGAATTTACAATTTATTTTAAACATAGTCATTCCAGTTCTCCATAAGGACCTAACCTTATATATTGTGAAAGTTGGGAGTTTTGGAACCTTTACCCTTGAAGCAACAAAATTACCATATAGGATAATATGGTATTATAGTTTAACAAGAAAATTAGTAAAGGTACAAAGACTCATTCAGACCTCAGTAACTTCTTTATTAATTATACTGTAAATGTATTTATATGAAGAATGAAAACTTAAAACTGAATATCTTAAGACAGAATCAGATCAACAGAAAGAGCATTAGTTAAAACAGAAGTTGGTTCTTTGAAATGATGGATAAAATAGACAAAACATACACTAGGCTAACAAAGAGATAAGATGCAAATAATCAAAATAAAAAATGAAAAAGGGAATATTGCAAATGACTCAGTAGAAATAAAGAGGGTAATGACAGAGCATTATGAACAATTGTAAGGCAACAAACTGGATATGCTAGATGAAATGGATAAATTCTTAGAAGTATACAACCTACCCAAGCTGATGAAAGAAGAAATAGAAAGCCTCAATAGACCCATAACAAGTGAAGAGACTGAATCAGTGATCAAAACATTCTAACTAAATGAAAAAGTTGTCCTACACCAGATAGCTTCACTGAGGAATTGTACCAAACAGCTAGAGAATTGACATCAATCCTGTTTCTAAAGAAGGTAAGGGAAAATGCCCGAATTCATTCTATGAAGCAAACATAAGCCAGATAGCAAAACCAGACAAAGATACCACAAGAAAAGAAAATTACAGGCCGATATCTCTTATGCCTATAAAGGCACAAAGTGACTGGCTAACAAGTTTTCAAGAGAGAGCTTAGTTTCAGAGGGTATGGGAGAAGGTAGAATCTCCATTGAATGCTTTCCAATCTGTCTAGACAGGGTTGGTGAAAGGAGATGGGGATAAGACTCTTGTGGTTCAATAGTGAATAATTGTTATCAGGACAGATTGCGATTGTTGCAAATATAAAGGTAGACATCTTGTAACAAAAGGACGAGAGTCTAGGTGCAATCCAGGTGCAGAGGACCCTGGGACTATTGAGGGAGAAGAGCGGAGTGCAGGACCCTATCCAGAGAAGCAGCAATGCCAGAGATGGAGACTGAGATGATGACATGGAGAGATGGAGCGGTTGGGGACTCTAGGGTCAAGGAGGGAGAGGGGCTGTGTGCTGGCGGTCTGGGGCCAGACTTGCAGGTTACACCCTTTGGTTGTTTGAATGATTATATGTTCCTGAGTGCTTTGGTGTACATCCAAAAAGAAACAGGGAATGGAAGCAAATGCTGTTGAATGATGCGTGGAGGGGATTGTAGTCATTGCAATGAAATAAAATATGATAGGATGAATGTAAAACTGATGTTGTTCTCCCATGTAAACTATCACTCAATTCATAATAAAAACATATATATATATCTTATGAATATACATGCAAAAATATACAACATAAGACTAGTCACAAAATCCAGCAACATATTAAGAGTCATGCATCATGAACAAGTGGAACCTATTCTAGAAATGTGGGAATGGTTCAACATTAAAAAATCACTCACCGTAATACACCACATCAGTAGAACAAAGGAGAAAGCCCACATGATCATCTCTCTGGACACAGAAAAAGCATTTGATGAAGACCAGCACCCTGTCTTGATAAAAATCCTAATGAAGTTTGGAACAGAAAGAAAATTCCTTAATAAGATTCATGGCATAGCTAAGAAGCCAGCAACCAACATTATACAAAATAGGAAAAGAATGAGCGCTTTCCCCTTGAAATCAGGAGCAAAGCAAGAGTGCCTGTTCTCACTACTGCTCTTCAATATTATATTAGAAATCCTAGTCAGAGCAATAAGATGAGAAAATCTTTCAACAGACTGATGAGGCACTGCAGGCACTCACTCATCTGTACGGAGAAATTTGGAAGACAACTACTTGGCCAACCAACTGGAAAAGATCCATATTTGTGCCCATTACTAAGAGAGGTGACCCAACAGAATGTGAAAATCATCAAATAATGCCATTAATATCACATGCAAGTAAATTTTCTCTAAAGATAACTCAAAAATGACTGCAACGGTAGATCAACATGGAACTGCCAGAAGTTCAAGCCAGATTCAGAAGAGGATGTAGAACTAGGGATATAATTATTGATGAAAGCAATTATATCCCTAGTTCCACATTCTCTTTGTTGGCTGAAAGCAGAGAATATCAGTAAGATATTTGTTTGTGCTTTATTGACTATGCAAAAACTATTGATTATGTGGATCATAACAAACTATGGATAGCGTTGCAAAGAATAGATATTCTAGAACACTTCATTGTGCTTATAAGGAACCTGCACATAGACCAAGAGGCAATAGTTCAAACAGAGCAAAAATAATGCCAGCTTACTGGTCAGCAAATAATTGGGAGGAACCCAGACTATGGCCTTTGTACACCCATCAGGTCTGGAACATAACCCACCCTCATGTCTCAATTTTTAGCCAATCAGTGGATAGATAAAGGGGGGATGATGACATTAATAAGGCATACTCACCATCAATCATTCAAGATCAAAAACTCAACTTTTGCTTAATGACAAAATTGAGAATGGATGGAAAGGAGGGTGGAATGGAAATAAGAATCCCAGGGAGGAAGTGGGGAAGTTGTTGCCTGGAAGGGATTGCAATCACTAAGATGAAATGAAGTGTATAATTTTTTGTATACATTTTTTAATGTAAAACTGATGATCTTTACTATAAGCTTTTCACAATAAAAAATTTTTAATTTCAATTCACAATAAAAAAGTTTTTAAAAAGAAAGAAAATAAAAGCATACTGCATTAAGCAAATCTACTGCAAAAGACTTCTTTAAAATTTGAGGATTAAGGCATGCCAGACCCAAGCCATGGCGTTTTCAAATGCCTCCTTTTGCATGTGAAGGTTGGACAAGGAATAAGGAAAACCATAGAAGAATCAATACAATTTGAAACATGATGTTGGAGAAGAATGTTGAAAAGATTATGAACTGCCAGAAGACTGAACAGATATGTCTTGGAAGAGGTACAGTCAGGATGGTAAGACTTTGTCTCTCATACTTTGAACATGTTGCCAGGAGAGACTAGTGCCAAGAGAAGGACATCATGCTTGGTAAAATGGAGGGTCCACAAAAAAGAGAAGACCCCTAATGAGATGGATTGACACAGCAGCAACAACAACAATAGACTCAAACATAACAACAATTGGAAGGATGGAGCAGGACTGGGCAGTGTTTTGTTCTATTGTATAGGGTCACTATTAGTCAGAATTGACTCAATAGCACCTAGCAACAACAAATACAGTACAGTAGTCAAAACAGCCTGGTACTGGTATAACAGTAGACACAAAGGCCAGTGAATAGAATTCAGAGTCAAGAAATCAATGGATTTTTGACAATTGCACTAAGTCCATTTGATGGGGAAATAAAAGTGTCCAATAAATGGTGCTGGAAACATTGAATTTCCACATGCAGAGAAATGTAACAGGATCCATGCCTTTACATCATACACAAAAACATTAAAAATTGATTAAGAACCTAAACAGCAAACTAAACCATAAAATTCTTAGAAGAACAAGCAGGGCAACCCTGTCAGGCCTAGCTATCCACAATGGATTATCTAATCAAACAGCAAAAGCACAAACAGCAAGAGACAAAATCAATAAATGGAACCTCATAAAAAATTTTAAATTTTGGTTCATCAAAAGACTTTACTAAAGACGTGTAAAGGCGAACTACTGACTGAGAGAACATCTTTGGAAAAGATATATTTGAGAAGATTCTAATAGCCAAAAAAAACCCCAAATATATATATGTGTGTGTGTGTGTGTGTGTGTGTGTGTATAAACTTGAACAAGTTAACAACAAAAAGGCAAATAACCAAATCATAAAATAGGCAAAGGATTTAAATAGACATTTCAGTAAAGATGATGTTCAAATGGCCACCAAACACATGAAAAGATGCTCAGTGACACTGACTATCAGAGACATGCAAATCAAAGCCACTAAGAGATACATATCATTCTCACTAGGATGGTTACAATATAAAAAAAGAAAACAGCAAATATTGTCAAGGATGTTGGGAAACTGGAACCCTTATCCGTCGCTGGTGGAAATGCAAAATGGTACAGCCATTGTGGAAAATAGTGTGTGAATTCCTCAAAAGAGCTAAAAATAAAACTACCATATGACCAGCAATTCCAATCCTATACACCCAACAGTCTTGAAAGCAGACACTCAACAAAGACTTGGACATCAATGTGCACTGTAGCACTAAACACAGTTGCCAAAAGTTGGAAGCAATATAAATACCCACCAACAGACCACCAGATGTACAGATAAACAAAATGTGCTGCATCTATACAATGAAAAGCTACTCAATAGAATAAATGAAGTTTTCATACATACTACAATATGGGTGGAGCTTGAAGACATTAGTTATTGTGGTTAAGTGCCATCGAGTGTGTTCTGACTTACAGAGGCCCAGTATAGGGTTTCCAAGACTTGTAATCTAGGGAGCAGAAAACCTCATCTTTTTCTCAAAGAATGGCTGGTAGTCTAGAACCACCAACCTTGTAGTTAGTAGTCCATTGCTTATCCTGCAGAGCCACATCACTCTCCTTAAAGATATTATGTTGAGTGAAATCTGACAATCACCAAAGGGCAACTATTGTATGGCCTTGATTACATAAAAAAGATAAGAAAAGGCAAATGTATTAAGACAAAACTTTATTAGTGACTATCAGGAGCAGGGATGTGCTGGTGTGGTACTCTATGATAAGCATTGGACCGCAAGGTCAGTGTGAACCTCAAACTCAGCAATTCAAACTCACTAAACACTCCTCATAAACCCTAGACATTCAGTTCCAACACAGATCGACCTTCCACACTGCAAAAAACACTGTCTAGTCCTTCGCCAACCTCACAATCATTGTTACTCTTGAGGCCATTGCTGCTGCCACTGTGCCAATCCATCTCAGTGGGGAGTCTTACTCATTGTCACTGAAAACCTTATGAATAGCAATGGAACACTGAGAGATGGCGCCAAGGTACTCAATATTGAAACATGAATTGTTGTTGCTAAGTGCTGTCAATTTGGTTCCAACTCATGGCAATCCTGTACAAGGTTTCCAAGTTGCTGCTAGTGATTTCAGCTGCCTACTTTGCAATTCAAACAACCTTACAATCCAGGTCTTATCCTACAGCACCACACCAAGACTCCAAATTTATATCACCAAAATATTGCCAGCTATAGTGCCAGAAGATGAGCCCCTCAATCTAAAAGCACTCAAAATACGACGAGGAAAGAGCTGCCTCCTCAAAGTAGAGCTGACCATCATGATGTGAACAGAGTAAAGCTTTCAGGACCTTCATTTGCTGATGAAACAGAACTCAAAGAGAAACAACTATAAACATCCATTAATAATAAGAACATGGAATGTACAACGTATGGAACTAGGAAAATTGGAAGTTGTCAAAATGAAAATGAACACATAAAGATCGATATCCTAGGAATGAGTGAGCTGAAATGGACTGACGTTGACCATTTTGAATCTGACAGTCATATGGTTTGCTGTGCTGAGTGTGACAAATTGAATAGGAATGGCATCACATTCATCACCAAAAAGAACATTTCAAGATCTATCTTGAATTATAATGCTGTTTGTAATAGGATCATATCAACACCTACAAGTAAGAATAATTAATACCACTATTATTCAAATTTACACACCAACCACTAAAGCCATTGATAATGAAGTTGAATAATTTACCAATTTCTTCAGTTTGAAATTTATTAAACATGTAATCAAGATGTGTAGATAATTACTGGTGTTTGAATACAAAGGCTGCAAACAAATGGAAGAAACAGTTGTTAGAAAATATGGCCTTGATGCTGGAGATCACATAAAAGAATTTTGCAAGACCAATGACTTCTTCATTGCAAATACCTTTTTAAAACAACATAAAAGACAACTATATACATAAACGTCACCAGATGGAATACACAGAAATCAGATTGACTCCATCTGTGAGGAAAGATGGTGGGGAAGCACCATATCTTCAGCCTAAACAAGGCCAGGGCAGACTGAAACACACCAATTGCTCATATTTAAGCTCAAGCTGAAGCTACTCTGAGTTAAACAATAAGAAGAGTGAAAAGGGAAGCCCACATCCTGATCACATCTTCCTTTAAGCAATCAGAAAGTATAAAAAATACCAAAACACATACTCAATTAAGTATTAAGGCCACAGATAAACACTAAACATGTCCAAGAAGCAAAAGCAGATGACCATATCAGC
>NW_006408684.1:1550699-1553774 GCF_000296735.1 Chrysochloris asiatica | reverse complement strand
ATGAGCAGGAAAATTTGAAGGGCTGCTCAAGAAGAAAAAGTGAAGGATTATAATGAAATGTGCCAAGACTTGAGTTAGAAAACCAAAAGGGAAGAACACATTCAGCATGTCTCAAGCTGAAAGAACTGAAAAAAATTCAAGCCTCACTTGGAATATTGAAGGATTCTATAGACAAAATACTGAATGAAAGCATCAAAAGAAGATGGGAGGCAATGCACAATAAAAGCTTTAAAAAAGAAGATGATGGGAGGAATACCCAGAGTCACTGTACCAAAAAGAAATAGATGGTATTCAACCATTTCAAGAGATAGCATATGATCAAGAGCCAGTGGTACAGAAGGAAGAAGTTCAATGTGCACTGAAGGTATTGGCAAAGAACAAAGCACTGGGAATTAATGGAATACAAGCTGAAATAATTCAACAAACTGCTGCAGCACTAGAGACACTCACTCATCTATACCAAGAAATTTGGAAGACAGCTCCCTGGCCAATGCATTGGACGAGGTCCAGATTTGTTCCCATAATGCAGAAATCATCAGATAATATCATATGCAAGGAAAATCTTGCTAAAGAGAACTCAAAAAGGGCTGTAACAGTACATTGACAGGGAACAGCCAGAGGTTCAAATTGAATTCAGAAGAGGACATGGAATGAGGAATATCACTGCTAACATCAGATGGATCTTGACTGAAAACAGAGAATACCAGAAAGATGTCTGCTTATTCTTTATTGCAAAGGCTTTCGACTGTGTGGATCATGACAAGCTATAGATAACATTGCAAAGAATGGGTATTCCAGAACACTTAATTGTGCTCATGAGGAACCTATACGCAGACCAAGAGGTTGTTGTTTGAACAGAACAAGGGTACACTGCATGGCTTAAAATCAGAAAAAGTGTGTGCCAGGGTTGTATTCTTTCACCATACTTAATCAGTTTGTATACTGAACAGATAATTTGAGAAGCTGAGTTGTATGAAGAACATGGCATCGGGAATGGAGGAAGATTCATTAACAACCTGTGATATGCAGATGATATAACCTTGCTTGTTGAAAGTAAAGAGGGCGTAAAATACTTACTGATGAAGATCAAAGACTACAGCCTTCAGTATGGGCTGCACCTCAGAATAAACAGAACAAAAATCCTCACCATTGGACCAATAAATAGAATCAAGATAAATGGAGTAAAGATTGAAGTCAAAGACTTCATTTTGTTTGCATCCACTATCAACACTCATGGAAGCAGCAGTCAAGAAATCAGATGATGTATTGCATTAGGTAAATCTGCTGTACTAGACCTCTTTAAAGTGTTAAAGAGCAAAAATATCAGTTTGCAGATTAAGGTACACCTGACCCAAGCCATGGTATTTTCAGTAGTTTCATTTGTATGTGAAAGTTGGACAGTGAATAAGGAAAACTTCAGAAGAATTGATGCATTTGAGTTATAGTGTTTGGAATAATATTAAAAGTGCCAGAGACCGTCAGAAGAATAAACAAATCTGTGTTGGAAGAAGTACATCCAGAATACTCCTTGGAAGCCATGATGGCTAGACCAGACTTTGTTTCTCATAATTCAGACATCTTATTAGGAGAGATCAGTCCCTGGAGAAGGACATCACGCTGGATAAAGAGAAAGGTCAAAAAAAAGAGGGAAGATCCCTAAGGAGATAGATTGGCGCAGTAACAGCAGTAACAATGATTGATAGGATGGCGCAGGACTGGACATTGTTTCGTTCTGTTGTGCATAGGGTCACTATGAGTTGGAAGCAACTTGACAGCACCTAACAACAACAGGGTTGTACAGTCAATTATTGTAATTGTCAGTAAGTTATGCACATTTTAAAAAGTTGAACTGGCAAACGTTCTGTGATGGACACATTTGCAACTGCCCAAAAAATGAGTAGCTGCTGAGTGTGCATATATATATAACCAAAGCCCTCAGGGGATTTGGTTCCTTCGTTTGAAGGGTTACAGTCATGGCTTCATGAAACATTGTAGTTAATTGGCCTAATAATGTCTATAGTGCTTCTGTTTGGGGGCAGTGAGTTTATGTTAATGAGGGAGTATCAACTCAGAAAAGGAAGTTGAAGATGGTTGCACAACTTGAAGAATGTAACCAACACCACTGAAATGTACATGTCGAAACTGCTGAATGGGTGTGTGTCTGTGTGTATTCCAATAATAAAATCAATAAAATTTAGAAGAAAAAAAAATTACATTTAAATTTAAAAAGAGGGAATCAGGGTGGATCCTGCTCAAAGATTCTTTCATTGTATGTTTCTTATACATTTCTCAGTAAATTTTATTACTTTTGTTTGGTTATTGAGATAAACATCACTCTTTTCATTTTAAATTTCTATTTATTTTTCCTTTTAGATTTTTCCATAATCATAAACAAATTTGGTATTTTCCCAAAATTTATGATTTCAGAGTTGTTTCAGTTAATCTTATATACCCTTAAAGAAGTACTATGCTCATAACAGTTGAGGAAATTAGCCCTTCAAGTGATCACAGTAGGCCAACAGAACATTAAGAGTCTAGTTGGAATTTTAATCCTAACTTCTAGGACTTTTTTTTTTAGTGTATTTACCACCATTATATAATTTACCTTTGCATCCGACAGTATTTTATTTGCCATTAACAAATATTTATGGTGTTGCTCTGTAAGATCAGCAAGATAAGCAGTTCAAATCTACCACATACTCCTAGGAAACCCTATACAGGGTCATTGTGAGTTGAAACTGACTTGACAGCCCTTAACAACACCATGGACATTTGTGTCTGCAGTTTGAGCCCATCAGTCGTTCCAAAGGAGAAATATGAGACTTTCTGCTCCCTTGATGATTTAAAGCAGGGATGGTGAACCTTGTTTCTGCCAAAATTTATGACCTCTATCACAGGACATAAAAAATTATCTACTTAAAAATTAGCCTGTTATACTTGGTCAAACATTTAATTAACTCACCCCTAACGTGATGGTAAGGAGCTCTGGTAGCGTAGTGGTTACGAATCGGGCTGCGAACCTTAAGGTCAGCGGTTCGAAACTACCAGCTGCTCCGCGGGAGAAAGATGAGGCTT
>NW_006408684.1:1534070-1550599 GCF_000296735.1 Chrysochloris asiatica | reverse complement strand
CTCCCGTAAAGATTCATAGCCTCGGAAACCCTGTACAGGGTCGCTATGGGTCGGACCCGACTCGATGGCACTTAACAACAACAACAACAACGTGATGCGTCAGACTGAAAAGTCGTTTGAACTGCTAGGTCAATGGTTCAAGCTCACCAGCTGCTCCTTGGAAACCCTGTACAGGGTCGCTATGGGTCGTAATCGACTCAACAGCATTTCACAACAACAACAATGTGACGGCCGGAGTCCTGGTATGGTCCTTTAGTATAAGCACTCCACCACAAGAATGGTTTGAACCACAAGGTCAGCGATGCAAATTCAGCAGCTGCTCCTCGAAAACCCCATACAGGGTTACTATGAATCGGAACTCACTCAATGGTACCTACCAACAACAATGGATATTTTTAGATATACAGAATATATAATAGTATTCAATATAGATTGACAAATAGCTGTTTTTAATAAAATGCTTTGGAAGGTCATAAAGAATGAATGAGTAATCAAAAGATTGCTTGGTTTAAATGGCAATAATAAAAGATTCCTCTTACTGAATTTACCCAATTTATACTTCTTGTCAGCAATAAGTCAAAAAGAGGTTTTTAGAACTTTGTCATTGATGTTTTCATTCTAACATTTCTTCCTTTCTTCCCATTAAAAACAAAAAAGCATGGCTTTATGAAAGCAGGTTTTAAAACTGGGAAGAGTTACCAAAATCAGGCTGCTTAGGTAGATCTGAGATTTCAGTCCTAATCAGAGAGTGTTAAAGAATGCACTCATTAAAGTAAGATTCTTGAGAAAAATGCCTTTGTCCACCCCCACCCCTTAGTAAATGCAGAAAGTTTCCTTACCCCTCTTCTCTTGAGGGAAGGAAGAAAGCAGTGTTAGCTGAAAGCTTTTCCCTTCAGCTGGCTGCTAGCCATAGGCCCTTTGTGTTTGCCAGCTCAATAGCACATTCTGGCTGTTCCGGTTTCACCCCTTACTTGGTTCTTCCTTCCACTAAAAACCAACTATCTTTTCTTTCATTCAGTCTGAGCTGTTGTCTTTTGTCATAGCCCAGAATATCACTATTTGGTGGGGACTTTGGGTCACAGAAAGGTGAAGTTTTCTTGTGCACAATCCCTCTGCATTTAAAAACCAAAAATGATTCCTTCATCATCTATGCTATTTAAATTTTAAAGTGTCAGAATTGTATCTTAATTTGTTTGTCTGTTTTTAAAAAATTAAGTGTAATTTGATTGAACAAAGCCATAAAAAAAGATTCACATTTCCCTGTGTCCTTCGCTCCCTGTCCCCACATCCCTCACTGTCCCAAATCTTTCCGTCTTCTCCCTCCTCCAGTTTGCCTTCTGTCTTATTCTCTACCTAGGAAATATTTCTGTTTCTTAATTGTTTCCATTTGTAAAGGTGCAGTTATTTTAATGGCTTTATATCAAACTTCATGTGTTTATTTGATGTTTGAGACTACTGTAAATCTAGTGTTTCTTGTTTACATTATATACTATATATAATACAAAGCTTATGCACAAATAGAAACCTCAAGGACATTCATCAACTCTCTTAATTTTTCACAACAAACAACACAGCTTACCTTTTAAGAATCTAGAATTGTTCTTTTAATTAATGCATTTATTACTTCTCTTTTTAACTAATTTAAACTTCAAACATCTTTTCCTTGTTTTTCTCATGAACAGGTGCTGCTTTCATGTTCCCATGTCTTTCACAGAGTGAGTAAATCCTGTTTTACCTCCGACCCTAAAGCATGCAGCAGAGCACGCTTATAACTTACAGAAATCCATCCTAGTCTCCTAAAATGTACCATTTATTTTATCCAAAGCACCATTTATGGTTAGAAACATGACTTTAGGCTACAGCACAATTCATCCTATTTTTAAAATCATGAATTTTATGTGACAAAAGAACCACAAATGTTTGTATAGCATATTGTTGCTAATAATGTACTTCAAAGTGACAGATGGCTTAATTCATATGATTTAACTGCATGTTAGTCTTACACACAAAGATGGTTTACCTTTACACGAGTTGATTTTCAGAAGTTTTTGATGTATCTGCATGTAGATTCTTGTAAAATATCGCTTTTGGAACAGGTTTCATGAGGAAGACGTTAACATCTGATGAAACCTCCACTTCATAGTCTAAATTGGACTAAGTCTCGTAATTATTAGAGAAAAGAACACTGTAATTACATTAGGGGTAAAAATGTTGTTTATAAGTAATTACTCATAAAATTTTAAGTGAAATGTTTTTCTTCAGGCATGCCTGCAGGCTTTTGAAAAGTTCACAAATAAAAAAACCTGCCCTCTCTGTAGAAAGAACCAATATCAAACCAGAGTGATTCATGAGGGAGCACGATTATTCAAAATCAAATGTGCAACAAGGTAAGAATTGCTGTAGCAAACCCGTCATGATTCCAGTGCCTAATTAAGAAAATAAAAAAACAACCCACTGCAAGTTAGAGGTATAGATTTAGAAATCAAGCTAATGAGAACCCATGTTTTAAAGACCCTGGGATTCTATTTCTTCTCCTGGTCACCATACTCTCCCCATTGTTGTAGATAGTCCTGACTTATATTAGTACTGGAATCATTGTTAAAATCAAATAGTCATGATTCAGTTATTTTCAAATGTCTGTGTTTTAGAATCCAAGCCTATTGGAGAGGCCATATTGTTAGAAAGTGGTACCAAAACCTGAGGAAAACAATACCGCCCAAAGATGCTAAGTTAAGGAAAAAATTCTTTGAAGAAAAGGTAGGTATGCATCTGTTCTTGTCATCACATAGCCAAGTGACAACAAAGCATCCAAATCATCTGCGGGTGTTTGCTAAAAATTCAGATGTCACTATGTGTCATAGCCATATAATGTGATATTACTGAGGCATTGAAAAGGAATGAGAGTCCCTGGGTACCACAAAAAGTTAAGCAGTCCACAACTAGCCAAAATTGCTGAATGACACTCACTCCTAACCCCCTCAGACTATAGGCCTGGTGACTTGAAAGGTCGAAGTCTTGAAAACCTTGTAGAGCAACTCTGACACACGGAGCCACCATGAGCCAGAATCAAAAAGGAAAGAAGTTCTGATGCATGCTTCAATGGAGTCCTGGTGCAGTTCTATAGGATAAATACTGGTCTGCTAATGGAAAGAGCTCTGGTAGCGTAGTGGTTACGAATCGGGCTGCTAACCTGAAGGTCAGCAGTTCGAAACTACCAGCGGTTCTGCGGGAGAAAAAAGAGGAGTTCTGCTTCCATAAAGATTTGCAGCCCAGAAACCCTGTACAGGGTCACTATGAGTTGGAACCAACTCCACGGTACTTAACAACAACAACAACAACAATCAGTCAGTCCTGGGAAATCCTATGCAGGGTCGCTGTGAGTTGGAACTGACTCGACAGCACTTAACAACAACGTGGATGGACCTCTAAACCATAATGCTGAGTGAAAGAAGCCAGTCACAAAAAGTCACATAATGTATGAGTACTCTTATAGGAAATAATTCAGAAGTAGTAAATCTATACAGACAGAAAGCAAACTCATGGTTGTCAGGGATTGGAGGTGGAAGTGGGGGAATGTGAACAAATCGCTTACCGGGCACGGGGTTTCTTTTTGGGGTGATGGAAGGTGGTGATTACACACCATTCTAAAAGTATTAAATGCCACTGAATTGTACACTTTTAACAAAGAAGAGGAAAGGTAAGGCTAGATGATTGATTCTCCAAATGTAAACCCACCCAGTAGCTCTGCAAGAGAAGGGTGTGGCCATCTGCTTCTGAAAAGATTTCAGCCAAGAAAACGCTTTGGGGCGATTCTCCTTTGTCACATGGCACCCAACAACAGCAGGCCCTAGTTAAGAGTTTTTAGTTGTCAACAATAACACAGGTGATTCATTTGGGGTGAATTTGGACTAACAGTGGTAATGAAACTTGGAGGCTCACTTCACTTCTAGGACTTTTTAAAAAATGCTGAGATGGTGCTTAGAGTGTTACTGCACTTAAGCTCACTTCCCAACCCTAATGGTAACATTTCACAGCCTCGATTTTCTTTTCTAGTCAAATCATAAAATTTACAAAACTGGAACAAAGGTAATTTTTAAAGCTGATATTTAGACATCTGCTGTGCTTAAATAGTCAAATCTCTTCTGATCAAACAATAGGAAAGAACGTAAGGTTTTCATAGTCTCTGAGCTGTAAGTAAATGAAGATATCAGACCGTTTTTTTTGCAGTGGTGAAATGGAAAGAAAACTAAAGCCCTCACAGTGTTACAGTTTTATTGAGTGTCTCCTGGGCCCTCTTGGATCATCAATATTTAAGAGTTTTGGAAATAAATAACTTCAACATCTATCCTCTCTTTTAACTGCTTCTTAATCTCTTATGTTTACTTTTTTCTCCCCAAGGCAAACTTTCTCTATTAATTGAGCTAAGCAAGGCTGGTGGTTCAGACACACCAGCCGTTCCTCAAAAACCCTGTGGGTCACTGTGGGTTGGAACTGACTCGACAGCACTTAACAACAACAACAACAGGCTATTGTTTGGTTTAAAACTTCACTGGATAGTTTCTGTTCAAGGTTTAGAGATGCTCTTAAGGCAATGTATGTTCGGGGCAATTTCCAGCGTCAATAAATTCAGTAAGTCTGGATTCCGTAAGAATTTACAGTGCTGCTCCACATTTTTTTGGGTCTCTCTTTTTATCAAGATCCATTTATTGAGTCTGTGATCCAAACGTTCAGTCACGGTAGCCAGACACCAGTATCCCTGGAGGTCTGTATAAAGTCTAGAGTGCAGTGAAGGCCTCCCTCTGGGATGTCTGTCATCTCATGATCATCAGTGTGCATTCCTTGTGAGCAGAGCTGGTTCGTTGGTAGAGTTCTTGCCTCTGGCAGGAGACCTGGCTTCCATTCCTGGCTTGGGTGCCTCGTGTGCACCACCACCTGTCTCAGTGGAGACTTGTGTGTTGCTACGATGCTGAACAGGTTCCCGTGTTGCTTCAGACTAAGGTGGACTAGGGAAAAACGCCCGCCAGTCTGCTTCTGAAAATCAGTGAAAGCCCTGTGGATCACAATGATCCAATCACAGCTGATCACGAGGGGGGTGCAGGACTGGGCAGCATTTCATCCCATTATGCCTGGAGTCCGCAGGAGTTGAGGGCAGCTAACAACAAGAATCCATTCAGAAGTCAAACACTGGTTGAAAAGGAGGACTTCCTGCCCAGTCTATGCAGGTAGTATGAGGGCTGTCCGCTTCAGAGCGCCAGGCAGTCCTTACCCATGGTGACCCCAGCTGTGCACTGTAGTATTTTCAGCGTCTGATTTTTCTGAAGTAGATTGCCAGACCTTTCTTCTGAGGAACTGAGAGTTTCACCATGTGCACCCTCCAGAGATTTACCCTTATTGAAGCTGATATATAACCAGGGTATGAGTTTGCTGCTCCTGCCCAAATATGATGTGTCAGTACCACATTTGAGAGCTGATTTGTCTTCATGGAATCTCAAATAACATTGGATCCAAAAGATCTGCTTTATGGCAAAAGAGGAACAGTGGGTATGTAAACGTAGGATCCATGTTATTGCTTTGGCTTCCAAGGGTGACTGGTGAACTTGAACGACCGAGCTTGTAGTTCAATCGGCTTTGCAGTCTGGTGCATTAACTCACAGCGCCACACCAGAACTCCCAAGTGCTTAACCATTGTACCACCATATGCTTTAACACCCACAAGTGGTTCCTGATAGATTCCTACAGCCCTCTTAAAAACTTATGTTTAGTTTTTGTTGTTTTATAATTTCCAGTTGTTTGTGTTAAATGCTGTTGAGTCAATTCTGACCCTGTAAAGTTTTCCAAGGAGCAACTGGTGAGCTTGCACCACCAGCCTTGCAGTTCAAACGTCTTTGCAGTCTGGGACATTAACCCACAGTGCCACAACAGGACTCCCTGTTACCAGTACCTAATGCTTTATATAATCTTTAACCCCACACCAGGAACCCGTGTGGTGCAGAGACTAAACACTCCACTGCAAACCAGAAGGTTGACAGTTCATATCCATCAGCCACTGTATGTGAGGAAGATGTGGAAATCTGCTTCTGTAAAGATTACAGCCTTGGAGACCCTGTAAGGGCAGCTCTTCTCAGCCTTGTAGTATCTCCAAGTTGATGGACTCAATGGCAGTGAGATTTTTCATCACTTAAGCAATGGGAGTACTGGTGTGGCGCTGTGGGTTAATGTCCCAGACTGCAAAGACGTTTGAACTGCAACGTCAGCAGTTCAACCTCACCAGTTGCTCCTTGGAAACCCTATATAGGGTCGCTTTGGGTTGGAACTGACTCAATGGCACTTAACAACAACAACGACAAGCAATGGGAGAAGACATGGCAGAGTGGAAAGGATGTGGACTTTGGAGCCTACACACCTGTGTTCAAATCCTATTTCTACCCTCATTAGCTCTGTGTTGTCGTTATTAAGTGCTGTCAAGTCTGTTGTAACTCATAGCAACTCATAGTACAGGGTTACTAAAGAGTGAGGGTTTGAACCACTGACCCTGCGGTTAGCAGTCCAGTGCTTATCCTACAACGCAACATCAGTACTCCTTAGCTCTATGGCATTAGGCAAGTAACAGCTGTTCCAAGGCTTAGTTTCTTCATCTATAATATAAAAGTGATCATTTCTACCTTGCAGTGCTGTTCTAAGAATCAGATGCAATATTTATAAAGGCCTAGTGCAGGAGTCCTGGTGTGACACTGTAGAATAACAGCACTGGACCACAAACCACAACATCGGTGGTTCAAACCCACCAGCTGCTCCTCAGAAACTCTCTACAGAATCTCTTTGTCAGAACTGACTCGATAGCACTTACTGACGCAACAACAGCCCACACTCATGCTCTGGCTCATGGCAACCCCATGTGTGTAGAATAGAACTGCTTCGTAGGGTTTTCGAGGCTGTGAAAGCAGACCAGCAAGCCGTACTTCCCAGGCATCCCTGGTGGGTTAGAGGGGCCAATGTTTGGGCTACTAGTTGACTATGTAACCGTTTGCGCTTCCCAGGGACTCCTTAGCACACCGGAAGCACTTAAAAATTTCTTTTTATTGTAAATAATAGTACATTGTTCAAGCTAGCATCTATGTTAACTATTTTAGATTTAGTGATATTAAGTATTTTAATGTTTCATAACAGCACTAAATAAGTATAGTGTTTCATAGACTATTAGTATCACTTAGAAAAATACTTATTATAGTCATGCTTTCCTATCATTATTTTCCATGGAAGCATTATTTATACATTTACGTAAATCTTTTCTAACCTTTTATGTTTATTTGTTTAGCCTACATTTCTGATTTAGAGTAACTGATACTCTAAATAAAGTGGTCCCTTCTCTCCTCCACCCAACACCCTATAGTGTAAGCACTGGACCACAAGGTTGGTTTGAACTGCAAGGTCGGTGGTTCAAACTCAACAGTCACTTCTTGGAAACTCTATACAAGGTCGCTATGAGTCAGAACCAACTCGACAGCACTTAACAAAAATCAACTTGGTTCTTTGGTTTGGGTGAGAGACTTTATGTTCCCCACAACCATATGCCTCATGGTTTTGTCTTACCAGACTCCTACACTCATCTTTTAGTGTGTCCTTACATGGCAGTCTCTTCACCTCTTGATTAGTTTACTAAGCTTGGCATGAGGCAGCTTCTTTAAAGTCTCCCAGAACTGTACACCCACTGGCATAGAGTTGATTCTCATTTGTTGTGGTTAAGTGTCATTGAGTCGGTTCTGACTCATAGCGCGACCTTGTATAGGGTCTCCAAGAAGCAGTGGTGGGTTTGAACCACAGACCTTGGGGTTCAAACTGACATTATGGTCCAGTGTGTTATCTTGCAGTGCCATTCCAGAACTTATAGCCCACCCAATATGGGGTTTGTTGATGTTGTTAGGTGCCATCGAGTCAGTACCAACTCATAGCGAACTTATGCATAGCAGAACAAAACACTGCCCGATCCTGGGCCAGCCTCACTATTGTTGCCATGCTTGAGTCCATCGATGCTGCTACTTGGCCAATCTATCTTGTTGGAGGTCTACCTCTTTTTCTCTGACCCTTCACCTTACCAAACATGATATCCTTCTCCAGTGACTGGTCTCTCCTGACA
Organism: Chrysochloris asiatica; assembly: GCF_000296735.1. Taxonomy (NCBI): domain Eukaryota; kingdom Metazoa; phylum Chordata; class Mammalia; order Afrosoricida; family Chrysochloridae; genus Chrysochloris; species Chrysochloris asiatica. The sequence continues at coordinate 1,542,465 of NW_006408684.1, read as the reverse complement.
ATATGTTCAAAGTATGAGAGACGAAGTTTGACCATCCTGGCCTCCAAGGCTGCACTTCTCCTAACATAGATCTGTTGGTTCTTTTGGCAGCCCATGGCACTTTCAGTATTTTTTTCCAACACCGTAACTCAAATGCATCAATTCTTCTATGGTCTTCCTTATTTATTGTCCAGATTTCGCACGAATATGAGGTTACTGCTTGGGTCAGGCACACCTTAGTCTTCAAGCTGACATCTTTGCTCTTCAATACTTTAAGAAGTTCTTGTGCAACAGATTTGCTTAATTAAAAAAATATGCCATTTGATTTCTGACTGCTGCTTCCATGAGTATTGAGAGTTGATCCAAGAAGAATGAAGTCCTTGACAACTTCAATCTTTTCTCCACTGATAAGAATGTTGTTTACTGGCCCGGTGGTGAGGATTTTTGTTTTCTTGACATTGAGATGTAATCCATACCAAAGACTGTACTCTTTGATCTTCATCAGTAAATGTTTTAAGTACTCTTCACTTTCAACAAGCAAGGTTGTATCATCTGCATATCACAGGTTGTTAATGAGTCTCCCTCCAATCTTGATGCGACATTTTTCTTCATAGAACCCAGCTTCTCGAATTATTTGCTCAGCATATAGGTTGAATAAGTATGGTGAAAGAATACAACCCTATCGCACACCTTTCTTAATTTTAAACCATTCAGTGTTCCCATGTTCTGTTCAAATACCTTCTTTAGACAGCATAAGAGATGAATATACACATGGACTTCACCAGATGGAATACACAGAACTCAAATTGACTACATCTGCAGAAAGAGACGATGGAAAAGTTCCATATCATCAGTGAAAACAAGGCCAGGGGCAGATTGTTGAACAGACCATCAATTTCTCCTATGCAAATTCAAACTGAAGCTGAAGAAAATAGAAAGTCCACAAGAACCAAAATATGACCTTTAATATATCCCACTTGAATTTAGAGATCATCTGAAGAACAGATTTGATACATTAAACACTAAAAACAAAAGACCAGAAGAGTTGTGGGATGAAATCAGGAACATCATACAGGAAGACAGCAAACAGTCATTGAGAAGACAAGAAAGAAAGAAAAGGTCAAAATGGATGTCAGAAGAGACATTGAAACTTGCTTTCCAGCGTAGAGATGCTAAAGCATATACGGGGTTTATGAGACTGTAGATCTTTATGGGAGCGGACAGCCTCATCTTTCTCCTGAGGAGCCATTGTGGGTTTGAACTGCCAGCCTAGCAACTAGCAGTTCAGTGCCTGTCTTGCAGCACCACCAGACCTTCTTCAGAACTATATGTTGTTGTTAAATGCCATCAAGTCGGTTCCAACCCATAGCGACCCTGTAGAGTTTCCGAGGAGCAGCTGGTGAGCTTGAACTGCCAACCTTGCAGTTCAAATGGCTTTGCAGTCTGGCGCATTAACCACTCAGGACTCCTCAGAACTATATAGGAATCTTAAAAGTAGATAAATTTAGGATTGCCTATAAACCAGTAAGAAGTCCTGGTGTGGTGCTGTAGGATGAGCACTAGACTGCTAACCACAGGGTCAGAAGTTCAAACCCAGCAGCCACTATGGGTCACTATGGGTCTTAATCAAGTCAATAGCACTTAGCAACAACAACATAAAACAGTATGATAATATTCTGCAATGTCTTTGTGGATCACTAGAGTAATTTTTCCAAGCCATGTAGTTATCAGTCTGTGAAAAAGGAAATCAGAATTCTGGTTTACTGTGAAGTTTTATGCTTCACTTTTAATGAAGAAAATACATTTGATTTGCCCTCAAAAGTAAGATAATATTAGATATAACATAGAAACCAATAACTTTAAAATACTGTGTATTTTGAAGACAGAGTACCCCAGAATTGTATATCCATTGTCATCAGTGGACAGTCCTCATTGAAGCCATAGGTGGATAGTTTTAGTTTGTGTGGAAAGGACCTTCTGAATTCTGCCCTGAGATATCAGACATCCTGGCATTCAAGGAAATTCTGGTTGGTGTGGTAGCAGTGCGTGGCTCTGGTAATTCCTGAAATAGCTCTTGCTGGTGTTAGAAGACTTGGAAGGAAAGGAGTTTAGTAGACTGTGAATAGAAAGTTTACTACTCTACATTTATGTAAGAAAAAATGTTTTCTAAGCAGTCTGCTTCCCTTATAGCATGAATCAGAGTGCAGAGAATATTGAAGGAGAGTTCTAGTGAAGGACCCCCTCTCATGTCTAAGGAAATCATGTGTAAAGTTTCCCAACGTTTAATGTTGCCTAATTCTTTCTCAAGCATCCCCATTTTATAGAAGCAGCAGATTGCTGAAACTCCCAGTACTTTCCTGGGTAAGAAGAATATGTGCCTTCATTTTTTCTTGGGCCCTGACCTTTCTTCTCTGACTGGTTAGAAAGCATTTTATTAGATCTGCTTTCAGATCGTAGTCCCTTCCTAGTTTTAAAAAGTAATTTACCATATTTTCAAGCTAACTGGGATTCTTAATACTCACTCCCCAAAGTAAACGTATAGTTTTGGCTAATTTATCATTTCTAAGCAATGTCTTTCATCTTTCATCCAAGACAGTTAGTCTCCAGTGTTGTAAATAAACGGCAGTCTTCCACAATTGTTTTTCGTCCTTCTTTTAGATCCTTTTCATGCTCTTTTGTCTCCTGTAGTTTAACAGATTGCACTGCATGGGTCCTATCAGTCCGTCGTGTTCTCTGAGCTACTTTTAGTGGTTTCCAATATTTAATAGTGTTGATGTTGTTATGTGCCATGGAGTCGGTTCTGACTCATAGCGACCCTGCGCAGGGTTTCTGAGGCTGTAAATCTTTATGGGAGCAGAAAGCCTCATCTTTCTCCCGCGGAACAGCTGGCAGTTTGAAATGGCTGACCTTGCGGTTTGCAGCCCGATTCGTAACCTCTACGCTACCAGAGCTCCTTATTTAATAGTGTACTGGCTTTCAATTCAGAAAAAATTTATTGGGTTTTCTTATAAAATATTTCATAGTCATTTAACCTTGTGCATATATACTTTTTTGTCTGCATGCATTATGTCATAATAAATTTGGAAAACATAAGCTGTACTTTGCATCCACATAAAGCAGAGAGTCATGAGACACAACTGATGGCCCAGACTGCACTATTCATTACCTGTTCATTGTCTGCTCCTTAAAATGCTTTATGTTTATAGGGTTATCTTGAGAATTCAAAATACGACATAGAATAAGATTTTGTTTAGTATATGAAACATGAAGCTCAGAGAACACTGGGTTTTCCCAATCACTAAGGAACCATGGCCTTGTTTGCCTATTTCAAGAAGCAGCATTGCTCTTGGTTTCAAAATATTTCTCCGTTTTAGAACATTGGTTGGATCTTTACTTTCTAAGGGTTAACCCTCTAATCACTCTTCTTAGACTTCTTTAACCTCTGCAAATAAATCCTCCTGACTAAGTAAATGTACCTGCAGTTTCTTTAAGAAAGATAAGGCAAACCAAACCCAGCTGGCAGGTCAATAGCAAGTGTGTTCTTTCCTCACCTTTGCCCTGGCGCTGCCTCTGGCTGAAATATGAAATAACCTGCACTCACATCAGGCCGTGGACCTCTAGGGGACCTGCTTTGGGCCTCTTGTTTTCCTTAGTGTTTGCTTTGTGAATTCAACCTCTCCCTTAATGTTCCTCAACACTTCTCTGAGGAGGATCACATCATAGCTCTATTCCAACCGTAGATTTCCAACTATTCTGGTAGCATAGTGGTTACAAATTGGGCTGCTAACCTCAGGGTCAGCAGTTCGAAACTACCAGCTGTTCCACAGGAGATAGACTTTCTGCTCCCGTAAAGATTCATAGCCTCGGAAACCCTGTACAGTTTCGCTATGAGTCGGACAGAACTGACTCCACGGCACATAACCACCAACCATCACCACAGAGCCTATAGCTTCCTCTTTCTCTATGCCCACGCTGTCTCTTCCTCTCTGTTTCTGTTTGTAGTACGTCATCACTTTGCACTTCCCCTCTAACCCTCCCAGTAACCTTTATTCCTAGTATACTAACTCACTGTATGTGTTATGCCCTTTCTTCCTTTTGCGACCCCTGCCTCTATTAAAAATGTGTATCTATTTTTCAAAGCATAGTTTAATTAACCCTTCTCCCAAGTTCACTGCTCATTAGTGTTCTCTAAGCCTCTGTTGTTGGTAAAAACAGTACCACTCAAGAAATTGTAAAAGAACAGAGTATAAATTATATTATAGTTTATACTTGTTGCTGTTGCTGTTACGTGCCATCAAATCAGTTCTGACTCATAGTGACCCTGTATAGAGTTTCCAAGTTGCAACTGGTAAGTTTGAACCAACCTTGCAGTCGCTGTTTACCAGCTGCTCCTTGGAAACTATGTACTGGGTGGCTATGAGTTTGAACCAGCTCAACGGCACTTCACAACAACAAAACTTTTCAGAAACAGATTGCTACAGCTTTCTCTCATGGAGCAGTGGTTGGGTTGACCTGCAGAGGTTTAGGTTAGCAGCCAAGCACGTAACCACCTCACAGCCAGGGCTTCTCATTTGCTTATTGTTAAGTGCCCTCGAGTCAGTCAGTAAGGCAGAAAGTAATCACTGTCCGCAAAGTGACTTTTATCGTAGTTTAGTTTAATGCTGTGTCTTACTGGTGTGCGCTGTGGGATGAAGCACTGGACTGCAAAGTCGGTTTGAACCAGAAGGTTGGCTGTTTAAACCCACCAGCCACTCCTTGGAAACCCTATACTGGGGTCACTACGAGTCAGAACCCACTTGACAGCACTTAACAACAACAATTTTACAAAAGTAATTAGGTGTCATTTTTCTAATAATAGAAACAAAATTTAATTATTTTCCTCAAGATGTAAACTTCTAAGTGTGTTTCACTTAGAAGTGTTTGAATTTGTTTTCCTTTAAATACCTAAAAAAATATTTTGCTTAGTTCAAGCTTGTAAGTGCAATGATTTTTCAACCACAGATTAAGATATTTAAAATAAAAATGTAACTGTTGACCTCGGTTCTCAACTCAGACTTCAGTTTTTCACTATTTTCATGCGTACTTTATGCTCCTGAAAGTTTTCAGAGCTGAAAATACGAACTAAAACAAAGCCCACCTTACAGATGAACCAGTGTCTATTGTATTCCTAGAAATACAGCCATTGAAAAAGAAAAAAGCTCCAATGCTGAAGTGAATGATCATGGCTTTATCAAGGCTCCTTTGGGTGAACAAATAGCTTTGGCTAGTTAGAGGCCCTCTAGACTGTCTACATGAACTTGTCTTTCAACTTTGTCATTTGAAACCTAATATAGTCACCCTCTGTCTTTCACATGCTCATTCCCCTCACGATCCTCCTCCCAACTTAAATGTGTGTTGGACTTTACACTGTGAACTATTAAAGACCTAATATTTAAGTTGTAGAAACTGGAAGTTTCAAAAAGCAAAACGTACACTATCATGTATGGTTAATTCTTAATTATTAAGGGACAGTAACAAGTGTTTAATTTAGTGGTGACTTGTACAACCAGCGGCCATGTGTCTAAACCATATCTCCACTCTGGCCTCTGGTAAGTGGGAAATTAATGGAAATTACTTTTATTTTTAATCTAAGCAAAGTGGAAATAACAAATTAATTGGAGAAATAAATCATGTGATATATTCCAAAGTTGAATCCAGATAAACTATTGGATCCATTGCCTCTGCTTGTCAGTAAAGTCAGGAAGTTGTAACAGATTCTTCTTTCTCTCTAAATGACTCATTTCAATTCTGTATTCCAATGATTTCCAGACTTTGGGGACTTTACAGAACTGTAAAAAAAGAAATTTTGGGTTCTGGTAGAGTTCCTGCCACTTTTTATGTGTTTATTTTACCAAGTCAGAGTTAAAAAACAAAAACATACACCACATACAAGCCATCAGAATCATTTCATAAAAGAAAGACTACTTTGTTGTTGTTAAGTGCTGTCAAGTCAATTCCAAGTCATAGCTACCCTATGTAGGGTTCCAATGAGCAGCTGGTAGGTTTGAACTGCCAACCTTCTGGTTCCCAGTCCAGTGCTGATCCTACAGTGCCATACCAGGAGTCCTAAAGATTAACACCAGACAAATACAAGTAGGAAGAATATGATAACAGAATAAAGGACATTCTTTACATGGAAAGCAGTTAGTTGTATAAAAATGTCATTCCATTGAACTGACTTTTGTTTTCACTTAGCTGATATGGGAGAAAATGTCTTTGCCGTACTTAGAAACTACTGCCTTAGGCCAAAGATAACTTGCCTTAAGGGAAAAAGAAGTCTAATCAATAGAAAAGGATGGCAGAGAGGGATAATATTCAGTTTAGTATATTTAGGCATAATAAATTTAGAAATACTTGTTTCTTTTATCGGTTTCAAGATTTTGCCAAGATGGATATGTTTTTAATACTTTAGATTAGATTAGCTCAGGTCATTCTATTTTTATAAGTTTATCTTCCTTGTAAAAGAAATGTGGCCTTGCATTTTTATTCCTCTTTTACAGGGAGAGCTAATGGAATCTTTCCTTTTTTTAGCTACCATGCATCTATTGGGTGGTAGCTAAGTAAGAAAATACAGGGCTCATCTTTCTACAAGTAAAAATGCTTCCATCGCTGAGAACTTCTTTTCTTTTCAGAAATGTTCCTTGGCACATTCCTATCAAAATGGAACCACAGCAAATGTAAAAGTGATGTAAAGGACAATGTAGGTTCTTCTAACTATAGTGAAGTCTTGTGGTAAGAACTAAAAAGGTCACATGTTGAGTTTTGTACTCTTAAGGAAGTGTCAGAGTATTAAAATTCAGCTAAAATTCCTTTGTCAACGATGGTATTTGAATTGTTTGGGGATGATACAGTAGTCCTAATACACTCATCCATTCAAGTTTTGACTAACTCAGATCAAAGAGGCTTGAAAAGGTCACTAAAGCTGTTATGCTAATATCTATCACCCATGTGTACAGAAAGCCCAAAGTGTTGCCCAGAATGCAGTGGTTTGGTCCTTGAATGCCTTTGATCCTTATCTAGAAATTCTGCTAGCATATGTCATATAATTGAGGTATGGTCTTTTATTGCTACAATTACAACTTTTCAAATACATTAAATTATCTCCACCCACGCTAAAAGTCCCGACTGACCATTGTTTAAAAGTTAGGTTAGTGATTTGTAAAATGATGTGGTTGACTTTAGCTTCTCCTTGCTCCCCACACCCTCCTTGCTTGTGATTTCTCTTACAATTTTCATTTAAATCTCACCAAACAGCATAATGGTCTTAAAGTTTGTTTAGTCGTTTGACTTCCTTTATCACATAGAGATGGCAAACATTCTGTTGCTAACTTGAAGTGGCTCCAAGCAGCAAGACTGGAAGGATATTAAACCAGTAAAAGCTTATCAACTGATTCATTGATATGCTGTAAATTCCAGGCTTTTCATTTTGCTTTTGAGGGTTGCCATAAGTCAACACATTAGTAAGCAATTTGCTGACAGTAAGATGGATCACTTGCAAAGTCCTCCTGGGTAGACAAAGTTCACCTAGGTACTTTTGTTAGTATTTTTTTTTTAATGTTTAGCTGGTATGTTACTTGTAAATGACCAGAAATTGTTTTGCTTTATCGATAACCCAAATTCTTAATTCCGTTTTCAAATATACTGAAATATATAAGACTTAACAGGAAAAAAAGCCTATGAAGACAGTCATTGTTTTTCAAAGTGAGAATTTTATGTGTTGTATATATTCCTGTAGTTGTTGTTGTGTGTCTTTGACTTGATTCTGGCTCACAGTGACTCTGGAGGACAGAGTAGAACTGCCTTCTAGGGTTTCTAAAGCTGTAATCGGTACAGAAGCTGACTGCCACACATCTGTCTCCTGTGGAGAGGCTCTTGGATTTAAACAGCTGGCTGCCTGACTACTGTACCACCAGGGCTCCTTTATTCCTATAGAATTAATGATATTAACCATTAGTTAAAGAACCAAAACTCAGATCTCCATTATATTTTTGCCAGATCTGGCTCTTTTAATTACTAAGGTCATCTGGTCCATATAAACAAGGAAGAAATAAATAATAGAAGAAGGAACCTCGAATAAATAAGAATTTAACATTTAAGAAAAATAGTATTTAAATAATAAGTAATAGGAATCCTGGACCTCTGGTGTGGTACTGTAGGATCAGCACATGATTTTGAACTACAAGGCAGGAAGTTCAAACCCACCAGCTGTTTCCTTGGAAACCCTATACAGGGTCGTGATGAGTTGAAGGCACTTAACAACAACTATAGAAATCCTGACCCAAGCCATGGTATTTTCACTAACTTCATATGCATGCAAAAGCTGGACAGTGAATAAGGAAGACTGTAGAAGAATTGATGCTTTTGAGTTATGGTGTTG
>NW_006408684.1:1518604-1533025 GCF_000296735.1 Chrysochloris asiatica | reverse complement strand
ACAATCAATGTTCAAAGCTAAATGTTGATGTTTTATTGAACCTTGACAATGGAAGTTACTTCAAAACCATTCCAATCAGACATTCTTCCTTGTCTTCTTCTTTTTTACTTTTAATATCTCCAAAAAGAAAATTCTTCAGCTCTCTTTTGGCATATGTATATTTGAGCCGTAGATGTGCCCTCGTTTCTAATCTATTGCAAACTTAAATTAAAAGAATGTTATGGAGTGCTGTACAAGGCACTGTGATAAGGGTTATACAAAGATGAATCAGGGGCCTCACTAAATTTAAGGTACTTATTTGAGGAGATAAGAAATACACACAGGAAAGAGATAACTCCAACTAGTGGGTGAGAAGTGTCAAGTGAGGGGGACAGAAGTTTATTACCAGAGTTAAGAGAAGAAGCAAGGAAGAGAACTCACTCATAGCTGAAGGAGACTGGGAGGCATGTGTAGACTCTCCAGTAGTCATTTATATGAATGAAGTCTTGGAAACAGAAATGTAAGAATTATTCATTGATTGAATAAACTATGTGGACAGACCATAAGATTCAGATAGTAAAGTACTGAGAGAAAGGATTGGAGCAAGCCATAAAGAACTTTGCCTCATACATGATCGTAGAAAACTACTGAAAGATTTCGATCAATCAAATCACATGGTGAAAGCAGTGTTTTAGGACAACACAATATACAACACAGGCTGATGGCAGAAGACTGAGCTAGGAGGCAGCCAGGGCTCCAGTAATCTGTAATTCTAAAATGTGCCACGCGTTTTCATGCCTTGACTCTGCATATACCCTGCTTCTTCCTTCCCTTTACCCCAGCGTAGCTCCTAAAATTTCCCAGAGTTCCTTCCCTCTTCCTTCTTGTTCCCATTACATCGTCTAAGTCCTCTACTACTTAAACATTATAATTATTTGTCTCCATGGCTGTTTTTTCCTGCAAAATTGTAAATTCCTTTTTGGTCAGACCATGAATTAATCACCTTTGCATCCTCAGGTCTATTACCAGAAAACAAAACCCAAACCGACTGCCGTCAAATCATTTCTGACTCATAGTGATCCCATAGGGGATTGTTGTTTTTGTTGTTGTTGTTGTCAGGTGCCATGGAGTCAGTACCGACTTGCAGCGACCCTATGTACAAAAGAGCAAAACACTGCCCGGTCCTCGCCAACCTCACAATCGTTGCTACACTTGAGCCCATTGCTGCTGCCACTGTGCCAATCCATCTAGTTGGGGGTCTTCCTCTTATTCTCTGACCTTTCATTCATTAAAATGAATCAAAACTGCATTCATAGACTGACAATTGGAGTTTGTGCACCTTTCAAAGCCTAATTCTAAATGATCAGCTAACAAGATGTAAGTTCCTACTTGCAAGCGTTTGTGCACGTATACACAGTGTGGGTGTGGCTTGTCCTCATAAGTCCATTCATTATTAATTCATACCATGCACAGGATGGTCTCGATGCTGGTTCCTGCCCTAATGCTGGAGGAACTAAGCGAGCTGCTGCAAAGGTACCCTGCCTTCAGGGAGGAGGATGAGAGGAACAATACATATTTGTTAAAAATACAAATTTAAAGAATAAAAATATAAACAGAGTTCAAGGATAGAGAGTACATTGCAGAAAAACATTTTTTTTTTTAAATAATGTGAAAATTGCCAAGATGAAATGTGAACAGATACCTAAATGAAGGGAACGACCCTGTCCAAAATATGAGACAGAATGTTGCAGACAAAGGGAAGAGCGAGTACAGGTACACTGAAACAGGTGTGGATGTCTCAGGAACAAAAGACCAGTGTGGCAAAGAGCACAGGTGATCAATGCAGCATTAGAGGCAACCCTTGGAGAGTTCTGAGCAGAAGAAACAAAGGTATGGTTTACAGTTTCTAAAGATCACTTTGTTGGGTGGTAAGCAGATTATGGGGTGAGGTCAACATTAGAAACAGACTCAGTGTGAGGCTTCTGCAAGTAGTGGGAGAAGGTGGCTTGGACTTGAGGTAGCTGCTGGGTAAATTGTGAGCATTTTCACATTTGGGAAATGTTTCACAGGTAGACTTTTGGGAATTGCTGGTGAATTGGATTGGGGGTTTAAGGAAGAGAGAGGAATCACAGTTGACTCCTAGAATTTTGGCACAAGCAACTGAAAACAGTATAGAAAAATGGAGAAGACTGAAGAGAGACAGGTATGTTGTTGTTATTAAGTGCCGTCGAGTCGATTCCGACCCATAGCAACCCTGTATACAAGGAGTAGCTGGTGAGCTTGAACCACCGACCTTACAGTTCAAATGACTTTGCAGTCTGACACATTAGCCCACAGCGCCACACCAGGACTCCGAGACAGGTATTGGTGGTGTCAATTCTGACCCATAGCGACCTGTATAGGGTTTCCAAGGAGCAGCTGGTAAGCTTGAACCGCCAACCTTGCACTTAAAGTGGCTTTGCAGTCTGGCACATTAACCCACAGTACCACACACAGGTATTTGTTGTTGTTATGTATAAGGAACAGTAAATTAAGAATTGTGTTTTAGGTATATTGTTTGAGATGGCTTTTGGATATGAAGAGTCTTGGCATGGTTCTGCAGGATAAACACTGGACTGCTAAACACAGGTCGGTGGTTCAAACTCATTAGCCACTTCTTGGAAATCCTGTACTGGGTTGCTATGAGTTGCAACCAACTTGATGGCACTTAACAACAACTGCATTGGATATGAAGGTGAAAGTGTCAGATAGGTAATTAGATCTACAGGATTAGAGCTCAGAAAAGAGAAGTTCTATAAAGGTTATTGGAAAAGTCTCACTCTGTAAAGAGTCTTTAAAACCCGGGAGTACCTTCTGGGAAAAGGCATCATAGAATAGAGAAGCCCCAGGGTCAAACCTTGACATTGGTCACTTAAGACAGAGAAGTGATTAGTGAGCGAAGAAGGAAACCAAGAAGACAGTCAAGTCTTGGAAACCAAATAAGCAAATTCTTTCAAAAAAGAGGGAATTACCAGTTGCAATAAATGTTGCTGAGAAGCTGAAAACTAACTGAGTATTGAAAACTAACCATTAAATATTGCATGAGACCATCCCTGGTCACCTCAGCAACAGTGGTTTTTCTGGAATGGTGGGAATGAAAGTCTGACTGGAGTGGGAACAAGTAGGGTGTGGGAAGTCCGACAAGGTGTTTTGCCACAAAGAAACAAGGTGGTGCAGGCAGTGGGTGCTGGCAATGGAAGTGAAGTCTTGGGCTATTTTGCTTGTTTTTAAGCTGTGCGTTATTATGTCAGAAAAAGTCAAAAGACAGGGAGATACCGATGCAGAAGAGTGTGAGGTGATTTGCAAGGGCAAAGTTCTTGGCTGGATAAAAGCAAAAAGGATCGAGTACTTAAGTGGACATTTTCAGACTGACAAGGCTTGGGAGAGTTTGCCACTAAAACAAATTCATTAAAGGAAATCCTAAACTAATGCAGTTCATGAAAAAATATAATGATTACAGATGGAAAGTCTGAAATATAAAGAGTGAGCACAAAAAAATGTGATAAAAATGTAGATAATCTAAATAGACACTGATTGTGCAAAACAAAAACAAATGTTATGGGTTAAAAGAGAGAGAGTTTACATGGCAATAATAATACAAATCTGAGGTGGAACACTGGGTTAAAATGTTCTAAGATCCTTGTATTGTTTAAGAGGATGAAAATATTAACTTTAATATTTAGTATGCATTTCTAGAGCCATGGTTAAAAGAACAGAAATAGGGAAATTAGAGTACTGGAAACGGAACAGCCAGAGTACAATTAAAGAGAACGTTGACCCATTGTGAAAAATATCACTGAACAATTTGTGTATAAATTGTCAAATGGGAACCTAATGTGCTGTGTAAACCTTCACCCAAAACATAATAAAATATCATTTAAATTATATGAATAATTTTAATTTTCAAAGTAATTAAAGAGGAAAAATGAAAGCAGAAATTTTAAATAAAAAGGTAACAGGCAATTACACAGACAATTGGCAGTACACATCCAGAGTAACATGGAATAATAATTCACACTATGTCAACAATGAGATTAAGTAGAGCAAATGCACCAATAAAAAATCCTGCGATGGGTTATTTAGAAGAGATGCATGAAACCATAGGATACAGGTAAAAAGAAATAAAAAATATTTACCAGGAAAACTGTAAAGAAGATGACTGGTATACTGATAGATTTTAAAGCAAAAGCATTATTAGAGTTAAAGATGTAAACCATTGTTTCCAGTAATTCTTCCAAAGTACACACGGGTCATTTATAAAAATTACGTATAAATAAAAATGAAAAACTAACAAGAAATATCTTACGTGTTTGAAACTTAACAAACACAGTTATAAACAATCTGTTGGTCAAAGAAGAAATTATAATAGACACTAGAAAATATTGTAAATTGAATTAACAGAAAAAATCAATACCAAAACTAGTGTGAATATGATGGGAGCAATTTTTTCTATACTGGGTATCTTTTGCAGAACCAAACATCTGCAGATAGAATTTGCTTGCAATTCTTATAAATATCATATATATAATGTTGTTGTTGTTATGTGCCGTGGAGTCAGTTCTGACGCATTGCAACCCTGCACAGGGTTTCCGAGGCTGTAAATCTTTACGGGAGCAGAAAGCCTCATCTTTCTCCCACAGAACCGCTGGTAGTTTTGAACTGCTGACCTTGTGGCTCGCAGCCCGAATCATAACCACTACGCATATATATAATAAGATATAATAATGTTATTATAAAGATATAGCATATCCTAAGCCTTACATATGCTTTTTTATTAGTTTACACTAATTACCATTCAGGTTGGAGTATTAAGCATTAATATCTACCTTCACCAGATTTCTTTGTTGTGTTTGCAAAACTGACCAGTTCCATTTTCAGTGAAGTATTCATTAAGTACTTGCTATGGTCCTGGTGTGGCACTGTGAAATAATCACTGGACTGCTAACCACAAGGTTGGTAGTTCAGACCCACCAGCTGCTTCTTGGAAACCCTATACAGGGTCACTGTGAGTCGGAACTGAATCAAAGGCACTTAGCGTAGCATGGTCAGCACAGGTTCCTGGGTGGCACGAACGGTTTGTACTCAGCTACTCATTGAGAGGTGGTTAGAATCCACCCAGTAGTGCTGAGGAAGGAAGGCCTGGTGATCTACTTCTGTAAAATTAAAAACCAGTTGCCATAGAATCAATTCTGACTCATGACTACCTCATCTGTTGCAGTTTCATCGCTGCAGCCTTTTGGAAGCAGATTGCCAGACCTTTCTTCTGAGTTGCCTCTGGGTTCAAATGGAAACCTTTTTGGATAGCAGTCCAGTGCTTAACTGTTTGTGGCATCCAGGGATTCCTCTGTAATGTACATATATCCATATATATCTCTTTTAGGAATCCAGCAAGAAATGTTCTCTGATTCCAGATTTGGCTTTGAATAGTCAATGTTACTATACATTTCTTATTTTCTGTATCAAATGTAAGCTCCTGAAGGGCAAGGAATGTTGTATTTAATATTGAAAAGATTTAAAAATACACATTAAAAAAACAACTAAAACTGTTGCTGTCTAGTCGATTCCAACTCATGGCGGTTCGTGTATTTGTTACAGAGCAGAATTGTGCTCCACTGAGTTTTCTTGGCTGTAATCTTTATGAAAAAGATTTTCAGTTCTCTCTTATTTGGTGCTATTATTTGTGTAATATGCAGAGCCATTGAAAAGACCTGATAGTATTCTTTAAAAGGGGTTTCACATCCATTATTCAAGCTTTAAATCCTCTCAAGGGTTTAACACAATGCTTTGACCACATCAAAACCCAAACCTGGTGTTGTCAGCTGATTCCAACTCATGTGTGTCATAGCAGAACTGTGCTCCATAAAGGTTTCAATGGCTGTGGCTGAAAGAACACAGTTGTACTTTTAAAACCAAACAAAACTGCACAATCAGCAACCAAAGAGATATAAACTGGTACTAGTGTGGCACTGTGGGTTAATGCACTGGACTGCAAAGTTGGTTTGAACCACAAGGTCAGTGGTTCAAACTCACCAGCTGCTCCTTGGAAATCCTATACAGGGTCACTATGGGATGGAACCGACTCAACGGCACTTAACAACAGTAACAACAACAGTTTCTAAAAGCCTGGTGAGGGCTCTCAGACATTGTGGCATTGTTCAGTGAACGCCCTCCATAAAGATTTGAGTAAAATGATTGCTGGGCAGGATGATAATGGTGCTAACGTTTTAAATGTCTAATCTGTGTCTTGATTCTTAATGTAGTAAAGTGGTTATTTTTTTATAATCTATATGAGTCCATATATATGAGACGACTTCATAAAGCTCGTGGGAAATTTTCATGATCTTTTTTCCATGAGCTTTTTGAAGCCCTGTTGTATTGTCTGTATTTGTAGTTTAAGTAAATAGTCATATAGACCTTTTCCCCAAGTAGTATTGTTTTAAAAACTAGATATTTAATGAACTCAAGAAAGTTCTTCCTTTATGTCCACACCCCAAGTTCAAAATCCGTGTGTAAGTTTGCTCATTCTCCCTTTGTCCTTTTCAGTTCACAGAAATCAGTCAGCGAATACTATGCTCATATGATACAAACATAGATGAGCTCTTTTCAGAAATTGATCACTGCTTAGCTATAAATAGAAGCATTCTTAAGCAGCTGGAGGAAAAGTGTGGCCAGGAAATTACAGAAGAAGACTGGGATAAAATTCAAATTCAGGTAGGTTGAGGTACAGTAGCAGCCTCCTCTGTAAACGTACCACTCAGCAAGAGACTGAGACAAAGCGATTATCTGAAGGGAAGGTCAGCTAGGTGGATTTTATGTTTCTGGAGCATTCATTGGAAGGCAACGCCTAGTGATATCTAGCCCAAAATAGTCTCACCCTGGCTGTGATCTGACACCAGCAGTGGGACTCCCTTGGGCTTTAGTCCTGAGGACAGTGATTATCCCCTTCAGTTTAGAATTCTGATTTGATGACACCATTGTATGAAAAATGAAAATGTTTAAGTTGGGGGGAAAACTGCCATATATACTACCTTCATGGAAGGTTTTCCTAGATGTTCTAGCTTTTTCTTCTCTTGCATCTGTAGTAGCCCACGTGGAATCTGAAATGGTTTTTTAAAAACCAAAACTAGGGGTCAGAAATTGCAAAACTAGGAGAATTTAAAAAGAACTATAGCAGCTATTAGAATCAATGATTTTTAAATGTACAGGAGCCCTAGTGCAGTGCCTTAGGATAAGCACTGGACAACTAACTAGGTTGGCAGCTCAAACCGACCAGCTGCTCCTCAGAAACCCTATACAGGATCTCTGTGAGTCAGAAGTGACCTGACAGCACTTAAGAACAACAATTTTGCAAAGTATTACTCTTCAGCATTTTATAAAATGTGCTTGTTTTAAAGTTGTATATCAACTTTATTTCTATACCTTCTCCATTTTCCATAAGAGCAATATTTGCATATTTTATTTTACCACAGAATGGAACTTTTTTCTTTGTGCCTTGATGTCTGGTTCTCATTTTAAGTAACATGCTATGATAATCTGATAAATTGCTACCAGAACAAAACTCCTTGTTTCTTTTTCACAGGCGCTGCGTCAGGAGATCTACGAATGCTCCATCTGCCTCACCCCACTCTCATTTCAGAGCAATTTCCAAAGTGCATCTTCAGGGGAAAATCCTAACCAGCATTCTCGTGAGACTGTCCTCTTGTCTTGCTCACATATGTTCCATAACACCTGTCTTGTCGCTTTAGAAGAATTTTCCTTGGGAGAGATATACACTTGTCCCCTATGCCGCTCTTGCTACCAAAAGAAAATTCTTGAGTGCTGAATTCAGGGAAAGTTACATAATTCTGGGAACAATTTTTACCTGAATTTTGGAAGAATTATACAAGTTCTGGGTTAAATACTATAGTATAATCGATTCTCTAAAGAAATAAACTATTAGTAAGTGTGCATAAGAAATTTAACTATATTTTTAAAGCTGCTTACTGCTCTAGTTTTACTCTTTCGTCTATAAAACACAAGTTTAAATTCATGCATTTAGTAAGTTGAAATAAATTGAGGAGTCACTAAAAAATTGCACTCTTGTTAGGCTAGCTCCATGTACATTATTACTTAAAATATGGTAGTTAGTATCTCACCATCAAACTAGCAACCGAGAAAAACACTCTTTAAATATGTTCAAATGTTTTTCATTAAGTGTTTCAGAGCGACCTACCATCCCTGGCACTGGTTTTATTAAAAATCATTGTTTTATTTCTATGTAATATATTACTATTGTCTTTGAGTACTTTGAATATGTAAACTGAAAAGATAAAAATAAAATATTCAATGGTATATTTAATGTATCAGCATCAGAAAATGACAAAAATTTTTAATGATTTATAACATTTATACATCTTTAGCTCATACATGAAGAAAATGAAAAAAAAAGATAAGCTTTTGATTTTAACTGGGAGCTTGTAATATTAAATAGTTGTGTTCATAGGTAACATAAGGGTAAGTCAAAAAGTATTGCTACTAAGGTTCCGGCATCCAAGTGGCACTGCAGGTTAATGCGCAGAACTGCAAAGTCACTTTGAACCACAAAGTCAGCGTTTCAAGCTCAGCGGCTGCTCCTCAGAAACTACAGGGTTAGTTGCTTTGAGTTGGAACCAATTCCACAGCACTAAACAACAAATCTCACGGTCAGCAATTCGAAACTACCAGCTGTTCCGCGGAAGAAAAATGAGGCTTTCTGCTCCTGTAAAGATTTACAGCCTTTGAAACCCTGTACAGGGTCGCTATGAGTCGGAACCGACGCCACAGCATATAACCATAACAACAAACAACAACAACTAGGGTTCCAGTTCATGCATGCTTGGTTTTTTTCCAAACATAATATATTTAAACATGTTTTTGCAATCAGTAGATGGCTGCAGACAAGTTCTCTCAGTCCTATATTGTCTTAGTCTCTTTAGGGTGCCTTCCAAAAGAGATCCAGTCAAAGCAGTGGCTTCCAAGGGGATCTTCTGGGCCAGTTAAATTCAAGACAGAGAGGTCAGCTCAGATTATGGTCATTGCTTTGGGGGATTTCAAATAGGTAACCTTTTAGATTTTCTCAAAGGACACAGAATGATCATGGGTGTTTATTAGAAGTTTTAAGAAAATTCAAAACGTCATTGGTGAGAAAAAGGCCAGGAAAGTTACACCAAGTAATTATTTTTCCATCACGATAATGCATCTGTTCATTCTTTGATGGTACCAAAGATTTTCCTACAAACATTTTGTTGGAAAACTTTATCACATTCCCTCCACAGCTCTGATCCTGCCCCTTTAGAATTCCTTTGGTTCTTCAAACTCAAAGAATATTTTAAAAGAACATGATTTCAGTTCCTCAAGGATGCCCAAACTGCCATTTGGATGTGGTGTAAATTGAAGAGTGTAGAATTCTTTGGGGAGGGGTTAGAGAAATGGACGCACTTCCTTCAGGAGTGCATAGACCTAGATGGAAAATACTTGAGAAGCAATCACATGTTGATATTTTTGTTTAATAGATAAACTACAAGAATAGATTTTGTAGTAATACTTTTGACTCAGACAGACATACTAATGACTATGATAAATGAAGAAGCCCCAAATCTTAGTTACATGCCCAAACAGAATGCTATTTCTAACTCATACTAGTCCAGTCAGCTGCAGAGTGAGGTGTGGGGCAAGGGTTCTGCTCTAGTCTTTCCGGCCCAGACTTTCAGCAATCTCCTTCACCCTCAGAGTCTTCTAGTGCCTTCTCTCACCTGGTTAGAATGAGCAGGAAGAGATTTGTATGGCCTATGCCTGAAAGTGTGGTACACAGCCCACCAGCCTCAGCTAACAACAAGGAAGGGTGGCAGGAAAACAATATAGCTTGGTCCAGAGTTAGAAGAAGAAATTGACAGAAAAAAATAGTGACAGGAGAATTCATCTGTCAAAAAGTGAACAGAGCAAGAAGACAAAAATTAAGAACAGAGGATCTGAATGATGCAAAATATTTTCAAGGACAAAGCAAACTGTTATGCATACTGACCATATATTTAAAAACAAAACTTGAAATGAGAAAATGCCTTTGTGTTAGAATTATTGGTCCCATTTCTTCACTCCCTTGTTAAGTCTTACACGTCCACACCTTTTCCATGGCCTCAACGTGGCCAGTATATTTCATACCTGAACAATGATATTTTAGTAGACATGGTACCAGCAGAGGCTTGGAATGTGCTCGCGTGGTTGGGTTTTCTCTCAGGTGTTCCTGCTTGCTGCTGTGAGAAGCTTGGAATGTGCTCGTGTGGTTGGGTTTTCTCTCAGGTGTTCCTGCTTGCTGCCATGAGAATGAGAACACTTGGAGCAGACCTGGTTCCAACCAGCAGCCCACCCTAGATCAGCTGGCTCTCAGCAGACCTGCAGATGCCTAAGCCAGAAATAAATGCAAGCATGATGTAAATTGGCTGCTGCTGGCTGAATTGATAAGGTACTACTAGAGCAAAATTTAGAGGGCATTCTGAGAACTTAGAAATTGTAGGCTTAGGAAATGAAACCATTTCATTTAGCAACTCAAAGGTGTGGCTGTTTGATACAGCTTCAGGGAATAAACCAAATCCAAGGGGATCCAGGAACTCATAGATTCAGAATGCACACCAAATGAAGGGGGTGACACTAAGATCCTGCGCTAAAGTCTCTAAAAGGATTAAGGTGACATCTACTAGTGCCTGTCAGCTGGACAAAAGGCCTCCCAAGAAGATTAATGGTGTGGTCCCATAGAAACCCAATGGGAAAAAATACCCATAATTAAGTCTATAGAGATAGGCATATTTTTAGAAGAATTATGGGTTTGATTTTTTACATTGGGATCAAATACATAGCTAGCCAAAAGGTTTTGGTAGCACTAATGCAGCAAAAGTGCCACCTG
This sequence comes from Chrysochloris asiatica, assembly GCF_000296735.1. Lineage (NCBI taxonomy): Eukaryota > Metazoa > Chordata > Mammalia > Afrosoricida > Chrysochloridae > Chrysochloris > Chrysochloris asiatica. The sequence continues at coordinate 1,522,092 of NW_006408684.1, read as the reverse complement.
CCTGGGCTAAGAGCAACTGAGACTATTAGAGATATCCCCCTGAGCTCTGAGTTTTCCATGGGCAGAATGCAGGCTGTAGAACTGCTAAATCTTTGGAAGTGAACAAGGAAGATTAAGGAGGATGAAGGACCACCCAGAGGGTAGACCAAGAGTTAGAGAAAACAAGGAATTGGGGGCTTACTCTCAGAAATAGATGGCTGTTGTTGTTAGGTGCCGAAGAGTTGGTTCCGACTCAGCGACGCTGTATAGGGTTTCTGAGGTTGTAAGTTTTTGCGGGAGCAGAAAGCCTCATCTTTCCACCATGCAGAGACTGTTAGAATCAAACCCTGGCCTTGTGGTTATCAGTCCAGTGCTTAGCCTACAGAGCCACTGTGCTCCCCTCAGAAGCAGAAGAAGGGCTAAATCACAAAACATTCTCCACCCTTAGGTTTGAAGTCCTGTTGTTGCTAAACACAAGGTTGGTGGTTCAAGTCCATCAGCCACTCCTTGAAAACCCTATACACGGCCACTATGAGTCAGAACTGACTTGACAACACTTACCAACAGGAGAAGGAGGTTGTTTGGCAGGATGGTGAGACTTCATCTCACATACTTTGGTGTGTTATCAGGAGGGACCAGTCTTTGGAGAAGGGCATTAGGCTTGTAAAACAGAGGGTTCATGGAAAAGAAGACCCCTAACATGGATTTAGCATGGTGGCTGCAACAGCCGGCTCAAACACGGCAACAATGGTGAGGAGGGTGGTACAGGACCAGGTAGTGCATGACTCAATGGCATCTAAGGACAAAAACAAGAAGGGATTGTAGCAACAGTTCTCTGGGAGTACAGAATCAGCATGGACGGGTGACTGCTGTATGCCTCCCATCCTCCTCCTTTTGGAATGAATGGGACCCATTACTGTAATCAGCCTTGTCTGCCCTTTATTTGGGATCGCTGTGTATTGCAAATGTCTACTGAGCTTGGCTGCTAACCACAAGGTAGAGGGTGGAGTCCACCCAGAGGCTTCTCAGAAAAAAAGCCTGGTAATCTAATTCCAAAAAAGTGGCCATGGAAAAATCTTGTGAAACATAATTTTACTTACACATCAGGGATTAGCAGAAGTCAGAATCAGTTCCTTGACAGAATCAGTTCCTTGACTCTCTCCAGTTTCCTTATCTAAGACTAATTTGTTTTTTTCTCTTGTTTGAAGATCAGGTAATTGACATTCTACACACACTTTGGTAGGCCTGGTGGTGCGGCAGATTAAGCAAAAGATTGTTGGTTCGAACCCACCAGCCACTCCTCACAAGAAAGATAAAGCAGTGTACTTCTGTAAAGATTTACAGCCTTGGAAACCCTATGGAGGAGTTCTACACTGTCCTATATATGGTGTCTGCGAGTTGGAGTTGACTTGATGACAGCTTGCGGGGTGGCCTCCGTAGCCCCAGAGAACAGCATGAGGAGGGAATGAGTTCCACTGACACCAGAGAGATCTTGCTGACACTGGGTTAAAAGGCTTGTATTAGAAGTGGGTGGAAAGGAATGGGGAAAAAAACACAAAAAACTAATCTTAGGCTATGGATCATTTCTCATTTTTGTGTGGGGCCCTGAACCCAATACCTCAGAAAGAAGAACCAATCCTGATTTACTGTCCCACTTCCCCCTTTTCTTCCCAATAAAAGGAAGAGGGAAGATTTGATATAACCATTTTCTTTCCATTGATTGTGTTGTGAAGTGCCATCGAGTCAGTTCCAAACCATAGCAATCCTGCATAGGGTTTCCGAGGAGCAGCTGGTGAGCTTGAACCGCCACCTTGCAGTTCAAATGGCTTTACAGTCTGGCACATTAACTCACAGTGCTACACCAGAACTCCTTCCAATAACAGGAAGAGGGAAAATATATTATCACTCAACTTGCGTCTTTGGAAGTACTAGTGGGATTTCTCAGGATTTTGTTAACTTTCTTTGTCTCTAGAACCATCGAGTCGGTTGTGACTCATTCTTAAAATCTTTGTGGGAGCAGAAAGCCTCATCTTTCTTATGCAGAGTGGCTGGAGAGCTCAAAGCACAGAACTTGGGATTCACAGTCCAGTCCTTATTGTATGAAATCACTCTAAGGAATATGTTTTAAAAAAGAAAAACTTTGGGGAGTTTATTACATTATATTCCTGTCTTTGTTTGCTTAGTGTCGCTGCCCTCTTACTGTTTGTTTTTGCTTCTTAGGAATCAGGAGACATTATGTGATGTGATTTAAACCTATCATCTTAACCCATAAACCCTGGAGTTACTTCAAAAGAAAATTTTGACATTTCCAGATGATGGGTATTTCTGTTACTATTTTTATTAGTAATTTTCAGGCTTGTTTCAGTTGCTCAAAGCATGTGATTGCATCAGTCCTACTGCTCTAATAATGCTTATAACAACGCACATCTATTTCTTGTACATTGACTGGGATTGGATGACCTACGGTAGGCTCAACTGGAGTTGACCAAGATCCAGATATATTCCTCAGTGTTTCTGAACTTGGTTTCTGGCTCCTGTAAACAAGGAGTCCTGACTGATACAAGATATAGCACAAATTCAAGTGGGATCAAAGGAGAGAGAAAACAAGAGTGGGAACCAAGAATGAGGTGGAATGGACATCACCAACATATACACATACACACTTGCTTTAGGAAAACAAGAAACACAGGCTCTGCACATTCTAGCAGTGGATCCCTAAAGGGAAACTTTGTTACACAGTGCATCTTGCCTATGAGTATACAATGGGGGGAAAATAGGGGTGGAGAGCGGGGGTGTATGTCTTGTCTGATCCAGAAACTTTTCCTGAGAGTGTGCTAGCTAGCTGTACTTGGAGTAGTTCTGATTGAAAATAGATTCTACAGCCCTTTTAATGAATACTGATCAGCAGTGAGTTTAAAATGTATTCCCTAGTAAGTAGGAGGAGTATTTGTTTCTTCGACACAAGATTATGCATTGCTATACCTTAAAGGACACCAGTGTGTGGAAGAGGATTAATTTCCTCCTGGACAGTTGAAATCCTAAGAAGGAAGGATATCTGAATAGAAGTCTACCCTGACGCTACTCTGAAGTGAGCCACTAGCATCAAATTCAATTCTCATTTAAATCAAAGAATTAAAATGTGGGTTCAATCAATTACACCAGTGGTGGCAAACTCAATTTTTCAGCAGCTATGCTGGCAATTGGTCAGTTGTTTATTGCCACAAGGAAACATAGAGTTTAATGTTGCCAGATTTTCTAAAATTTCAAGAAAATACCTTTTATTCAATAGATAATTTTTTTAAGAGTACAAAGTATGTAGGAACCCTGGTAGCATAGTGGGTTATGTGTTGAGCTGTTAACTTCAGGGTCCATGGTTCAAAACCACCAGTCTTTCCACAGGAGAAAGATGAGACTTTCTGCTCCCGTAAAGATTTACAGCCTCAGAAACCCTATACAGGGTCGCTATGAGTCAGAACCAACACCATGGCACACTACCACCACATTTTCAG
>NW_006408684.1:1515364-1517104 GCF_000296735.1 Chrysochloris asiatica | reverse complement strand
TGTATAGTCATCTTTTATGTTGTTTTAAATAGATTTGCAATGAGCAAGTAATTGATCTTGAAAAATTAAATCATGTGATCTCCAGCATCTTTTCTGTCACCATGGCCATATTTTCCAACTACTGATATTTTCCCTTTGTTTTCAACCTTTGCATCTCAATTGTCAGTAATCATCAATACATCTTGATTGCATGTTTAATCAGTCTGAGTCCTTATAAGTTGGTAGAATTCTTCAATGTCATCATCACTGGCTTTAGTGGTTGGTGCATAAATTTGAATAATAGCTGTATTAATTGGTCTTCCTTGTAGGTATATGGATATTATCCCATCACAGACAGAATTGTACTTCAAGATAGATCTTGAAACATACTTTTTGATGATATATGTAACACCATTCCTCTTCAATTTTTCATTCCCAGTATAGTAAACCATGTGATTGTCAGATACAAATTGGCTAATTCCAGTCCATTTCAGCTTACTAATGCCTAGGATAACAATGTTTATGCATTCCATTTCATTTTTGACAACTTTAAAATTTCCTGTATTCATATTTCATGCATCTTCTGTTCTGATTATTAATGGATATTTACAGCTGTTTCTCCTCAGTTTGAGTTGTGCCCCATCAATAAATGCAGGTTTACTCCATCTGCATCATCATGGTCAACTCTACTTTGAGGAGGCAGCATTTCCTCAGTCGTGTTTTGGGTGTCTTCCAACCTGAATAGCTCATTTTCCAACACTTTGTCTGACAATATTCTAGTGTTATGTGACCGAGCCTCCCACCATGCTGAGATGGGCCTGACATCAAGGATCTGCCCATGGATGCTGAGGTATACCAGATGACAGTCAGGGGCTTCTGGGACCAGGGCCTCTCCTGGTGCTATAGGAAGTAGGCGCAGGTCACAGGCTTTGCCTCCCTCCTGCACTGCTCTGCCTGCTGTTGGCTACAGGTTAACACACACTGCCCTGCCCTCAGGATGTGACAAGGCTTGGCACACTCTACTAACTCACCCTTAGGATGTGACAAGGCTGGGCACTCACTAACTTACCCTCAGGGATGAGGTTCGGTACACACAAACCCAACCTCAGGAAGTATGAAGGCCTCAGCACACACCTGTCCACACCCAAGAGGTGATGAGGGTTCACAACGTATGAAACCACCTTTAGGATGTGGCCAAGGGTCAGCCAGGGCAGAAGGGAGTAGTTCTGGGGGCCCAAGGCTTCCTGGCTGATACCCTCTCTTCTCCTCCTCCCTAGAGGACAGGCCCTGAGCTCTTTGACTGGGGAATGGCTGAGTGACTGAGACTGAAGTCTGGAGGGTATCCGGGGGCCTGGAGCTTATTGCCCAGCCACCCCTGGGCCACCAGCTTTCTGCAGCACATCGGTGGGCACCACTGAGGGTGACGCCATCACTGGGGTGGCATCCCCCTCTGGACCCAAACTACTACTCAGAGTCACCCCTTTCATTGTTAAGTGCCATCAAGTTGGTTCTGACATATATCAACCCTGTATAGGGTTTCTGAGGTGTCTATGGTGAGTTCGAACCGCCAACCTTGTGGTTCAAACTGACCTTATGTTCCAGTGCTTATTCTATAGTGCCAAGTCAGAACTCCCATTATTACTGCTGTTGTGTGCCATTGAGCAGGTTCCAACTCATAGCAACACTGTCTAGGGTTTCCGAGGAGTGGCAGGTGAATTTGAACAGCCGACCTCGTTTGTTGTTGTTAGGTGCCATCGAGTC
>NW_006408684.1:1509032-1513569 GCF_000296735.1 Chrysochloris asiatica | reverse complement strand
AGGCTTTCTACTCCCGTAAAGATTTACACCCTCGGAAACCCTGTACAGGGTCGCTATGGGTCGGAACTGACTTGACGGCACTTAACAACAACAACAACAACATACATGAGCATGGTATGTTCTTCCATTTATATAGGTCTCTTTTGGTTTCTTGTAGTAGTGTTTTGTATCTCCTGCTTGATTTATTCCTAAATACTTCATCTTTTGGTTGGTTATTTTAAGTGATATTCTTTTCCTGATTTCCTTTTCAGAGTTTTATTTGTTAATGTAGAGGAATCTGACTGAATTGGGTATGCAGATTGTGTGCCCGGCTACTTTGCTACAGTTTTTTATTAGTTTGTAGGTTTCTTTTTGTATCTCTGGAAATTTCCCATGTATAGGATCATATACCATCTGCAAATAAACTTTTACTTCTTCTTTGCCAATATGGATGCCTTTTATGTCCCTTACTTGTTCTATTGCTCTGGCTGTTTTCCAATACAATATTGAATAGGTGGTGGTTGTTAAGTGCCATCAAGTTGGTTCGGACTCATTGCAACCCTGTTTAAGGTTTCCAAGGGGTTAGAACTGCCAACCTTGAGGTTCAAAACAATCTGTGGTGTACATCAAAACAAAACAGAGGGTCTAGAAGCAAACACTGTTGAATGGTGATGCATGGAAGGGATTGTAATCATTGCAATGATACGAAATACGATAGGATGAGTGAAAAACTGATGTTCTCCCATGTAAACAAACTATCACTCAATGCACACTAAAAGCTTTATAATAATAATTTAAAAAACAACCTTGTGGTCCAGTGCTTATCTCAGTGGTGGTATAAGGCTTCCTAGTCTGGCTCCCATTCTCAAAGAGAAAGTTTTCAGACTCACTCCATTTGTGAGACTACTGTTGGCTGTTGATTTTGTGTATATGTCCTTAATGTTGTTGAAGGACTGCCATTCTGTCCTTACTTTGCTGATTTTTTTTTTTTAATCAAGAATGGGAATTAGATTTTGTCAAATTATGCCTTTTCTACATTAATCCATATGATTATGTGGTTCTTTTTCTGTTTTATATTATGTGGTAGATTAGTGTGATTTTAAAAAAAATGTTGATCCATTCATGTATGTTGTTGTTAAGTGCCATCAAGTCGGTTCCAACTCAGTGACCCTGTGTAGGGTTTCTGAGGAGAAGCTGGTGTGTTTGAACTGCCTACCCTGTGGTTCACTGTCTAGTGCTGATCCTACAGCACACCAGAAGTCCCATTTGTATGTACTTGGTATGTATCCCACTTGGTCTTTCTTCTGGTCAATGTAGGTTTTTGTTTTGTTTTTTTTTCCTAACTGTTGGAGTTATTGGGTTAAAGTGTTGGTTTGGGTCCTTTCTTCATTTTTCATGTGTGCATTTATTACTATGAATTATCCTCTGAGCACTGATTTTGTATTGTCTCAAAGATATTCACATGTTGTGTTTGCATTTTTATTTGATCAAGAATTTTTTTTATTCCATGTCATATTTCTTCTATTACCCTGTAGTTTTTAAGCATGATGTCATTCTGTTTCCATGTATTGGATTTTTCTCCTTTAGCTTCCTATCGTTTAAGTTTTAATTTTATAGTAGTGTGACCTGAGATGTTTTGAAGAATTTTAATATTTTTTAATTTCTTGAGGTATGATTTATGGCCTGACATACAATCTATTCTGGAGAATGTTTCATAAGCACTGGGAAAAAATGCACATTGTGTTGTTGTTGAGTGTTCTGATCAAGGGGACTTCAAAAAAATCATTGAAAAATTCCATTATCCTTAAATTCCATTTTTTCTGTGAACCACTGAAGTCCCCTTGTAATATGTCTATGAAGTCTACTTGGTTATGTTGTTTAACTCTTCTGTATCTTGATTGCATTTTTTCTCATTGTTCTGTCCTTCATCAAAAGCAGTATGTTAAATACTTCTATTATTGTGGAGTTGTCTATAAATTTTGAAGAAGTTTTATGTTTTTTGGGGCTTTTTAATTGTGTGCATAGATACACTTATGTCCACTTGTTGGATTGATTCTGAGCTCACCATATAATGTTCCTGTTTCTTTGGTTGGTTTTCACCTTACTCTATTTTTCAGAAATTCTATTGCTATTCCTGCTTTTTTTTCTGGCTTTGCTTAGTGTATGTTTTTCTATCTTTGGATTGTTATCTTATTTTTTCTTTGGGTCTAAGGTTTGTGTTTTATAGACAGCTTATTGAAGGATCACATTTTCTTATCCATTCTGTTACTCTCAGTCTCTTGATAGGTGGTGCATTTAATCTAGCAATAGTTATTAATTTACTGCCGTCATTTTCCTGTGGTGGTGGGGTTTTTTTCCTGTCGTGGTGTTAATGGTTTCTTTGGTCTACATAACTTTCTGTGCTTAGTTCATTTTGTTTATAGATTCTCTTATTTCCTGCATCTGCTTTTTAAGTATATAACAAGACAATGATTTTCATCTTTTTTATTTTGGTGAGGTGTATTACTTTCCTTTAAGGTTTTCCTGCAATTTACTATTGTCTTCCCAAGTATAAACAGTCCCATTATATCTTGTTATCATCTTGGCTTCTTCTCTATTTGAACGTTTTGTAACTATAACATTTATTCCCTCATTTTGCTGTGTAAAGTGTTTACAAATAGTAATTTCTGGTTCCCTATATTCATCTCTCATACTTCAGACATATTGTCAGGAGGGACCAGTCGCTGGAGAAGGATATCATGTTTGGTAGGGTGGAGGGTCAGAGAAAAGGAAAAAGAGGAAGACCCCCAACGAGATGGACTGGCTAAGTGGCAGCATCGATGGACTCAAGCGTGGCAACAATAATGAGGCTGGCTCAGGATTGGGCAGGGTTTTGTTCTGCTGTGCTATGAGTCACTGTGAGTTGGTACCAACTCGAGGGCACCTAACAACAACAACAACAACAACAACAAATATTCAGTGTCAGGAGCTCTGGTAGCATAGTGGTTACAAATTGGGCTACTAACCTCAAGGTCAGCAGTTTGAAACATGGGAGAAAGATGAGGCGTTCTGCTCCCATAAAGATTTACAGCCTCGGAAACCCTGTACAGAGTTGCTATGAGTCAGAACCAACTTCACGGCACACCACCACCACCACCATATTCAGTGTTGTAAGTTTTATTTTTAATACTTCTGTGTCTGGGTTCATTTCCAACACCATAACTCAAATACATCAATTATTCTATGGTCTTCCTAAGTCACTGTCCAACTTTCACATACATATGAGGCTACTGAAAATACCATGGTTGGGTCAGGCACACCTTAGTCCTCAAACTGACATATATATAACTCTTGATTGCCATTTTTTCCTTTCAGGGTTTTATATGTGTCATCTCATTGCTTTCTTGCCTAGTTTCTGCTAGATGTCAGAGCTTAGTCTTAGTGGTTTTCTTTTGTAATAACTTTTCATTTTTCCTGAGCTGCTTTCTGTTTCTTTATCTTTGGTTTTGGAAAGTTTATATATCTTAGTGGTTTTTTGGGGGGTTTATGCTACTTGAATTTTTTTAATTTCCTGAATGCATACTGTCATGTATTAAATTGTGTCCCCCAAAATAAGTGTCGGGTTGGCCAGGTCATGATTCTCAGTGGCTTGATAGTTTATGCTAATCCCCATAATGTGATCTAATGTGATAAACCAGGAAAAGGATTCAGGGTATGGTGCATCACCCTTAATCCCATCATAACCTTGGTCTTATGTAAGGAAAATACCTAGGGGTATGCCATGCAAAACCTTGTCTTACAAGAAAGAGAGAGAAGTGGGACAAGGGGAACCTACTTCTACCACAATGGAGTCCTGATAGGGCACTGTAGGGTAAGAACTGGACAGCTAACCTCAAGATTCGCACCAACACTCCTTGGAAACCCTATACAGGGTCACTATGAATTGGAACTGACTCGGCAGCACTGAACAACTACCACCAAGTAAGAGAGCCAGGAGTGGAGAGTGTCCTTTAGATCTGGGGTCCCCTACACAGTGAAGCTCCTAGATCCAGAGAAAGATTAATGCTAAGATACATGGCGATCTCCAAGGAATGCAGGTGCTGAAAGAAGACAAGATGCTGAAAGGCTCACTCTTCAGAGCCAGTGTTCTGAATTTGGACTTTTAGCCTCCTAAACTGTGAAACAATAAATTTTTGTGGTATTTCTGTTATAGACTAGATAATTAAGACACATAGCTCCTCATATTTCATAATGCTGGGAAAGTTTTCTTCAAATACATTTTTGACAATTTTCTCTGCTTTTCTAGTCTCTTCCTGTTCTGAAATTCTGATCACACGTTATTCCTCATGATGGTGTGCCACTTAATTCTTAGACTTTATTTCCTTTTTATTTTTTCTTTTGATTGTTTCTTTAACAGATTAGTACTCAAATGAGATTTGCCTTCAATTCTGCTAATCCTAATTTCCATTGATTCAATTCTATTCCTTTGTCCTTCTAATGCATTATCTATTTCTCAAATTTAAGTATTAATCCTCTGGATTTCTAATTGCTGGTTTTGTATGGTTTCTAATTTTCTATT
>NW_006408684.1:1502719-1508642 GCF_000296735.1 Chrysochloris asiatica | reverse complement strand
TTAATAGCTTGGTAGCATTGTGGTACTCACCACCTGTCTCTGGGTAGATCTGGAAGCAGATGGGAGTGTGGGTTTAAGTCTCTTATCTCTGACTGTACAGAGCAGCTGAGGAAAGACTGGACAGGTGTTGGCTGCTATCTGTCATTGGTCCAGTGGTGAAGTAGCTAGTGGAACTTGCCTAAGTGTGGGCTGATAGGTGTGGTATGCATGGTTAGCTATTGTCACTGGCTTCCAACTGCTGAGGAATGATAGAAAATAAAAGGGGAGGGAAAAGGAAGAAAAGAAAAAACAAAAGCCAAACAAACAAGGGAAGGTGGGAAGGGGAAACCTAAGAAAAGAGAAAAAGAATTTTGAAAAATGTTATTCCTGATTCACATGATAGCACCATGGGAGAAAGTTTTTTACTTACTCAGGAGTAAGATTAAATTAACTCAGCATAGGCCAGAACCCATTTCTGCCCAGAGATGACCTAAGAAGTCAAAGCTTACGTTGTCTTTGACAGATTCGTTTTGTTAAAAAATAACTAGGTTCTCAGATGGAGGCAGAGGTGGGGACATGGAGAGAGGAAGCAGCTGAAGACTCTAGATTCATGGGAAGAGAGAGACTAAGAGCTGGTGGCCAGGAGGCAGAGTTGCAGAATGTGCCCTTTCGTGGTGTAAATTATTATATATGCCTGAGTGTTTAAAAGAAAAAGAGCTAAAGTAAATAGAGAGAAATACTGTTAACTGATGGTACATGGAGGAAATTATAATCATTGTAATGAAACAATTTGTATGATTTGTTGAATGTAAAACTGATGATCTGCCCTGTAATAAAAAAATCTTTAAAAAGAAAGGGGGGGTGAGGTGGAGACAATCTAGGCTCTCAGTTCTTCATAGGGAGACACGTAGCTTGCAGTTTGTCAAGGAAATAGCTGGCACCTATGAAAGGAATATCTAAGAAACAAGTCTATAAAAGGGGTGTGCAGGGACACCGTGTTATCTTTGGTAAGAATCCCATCACCTGTTGCTTGTTAACTGGGCTGAGCTATGATTCTCAGTGGTACAAGGAGATCAAGTTATTAATGGAGTCTTAGCTCAGGTACACCTTACAATACAATAGGTTCAATGAGTCCCCAAATCCATCCTGTAGTGATTTCTCCAGGTCCATAATGCATACTTGGAATAGACATGCCCAGCAAGTGGCAGAAACCCCACACTCGATCCTGGCATAGAGAGTAAAAACCAAGAAGAAACATTGAAATTGCCCCTATTTAGGAAAATCGTAAACCTTGCTTACAAAAGGATATGTTGTCTCATGGCAATAGTCCAGAGGTAGGCAGGTACAGTAGACCAGAGTGATCAGACACGTGAACACATTCTAACTGCTCTAGACTTTAAGGTCACATCACAGTCCACATGGTTTTTGGTGGGCAGTCTTCATAGGAGTGTTGCAGAGCAGAAGGAGAGAACAATGGAAGGGAAAATGGTGCTTTTCATGGCTGACTTAGCTTCTTCTCACCAGCCTTGCTGAAACTTCCACACAGCACATAGGCTTCTATCTCACTGGACAGAACAAAGATGCACAGCCACACCTATTTGCAGAGGAGGCTGGGTAATAATAGCTTTGTAACTCCATATGAAAGATGTCAAGTAACAGGGTGTACACTCACTATCTCATTCCTTTCATCACAATAAATTCCAGATCAAGAAATGATTAGACAAAAAAAAAGTCATAAAAGTGGTTACATTTTGGGTGATAAAAAATGTTCTAAAATTAGACAGTGGATGTTACTGCTGTTGTTTGTGACGTGCCACTGAGTCAGTTCTGACTCTTAGCAACCCTGGATAGGGTTTCCAAGAAGCAGCTGATGACTTTGAACTGCCGACCCTGGGGTTCAAACTGACCTTCCACTACAATGCTTATCCTACAGCACCATACCAGGACTCCTGGAAATATACAAAACACTAAAAGATAAATCTTATGATATGCAGTCATATCTCAAGTGTAAAAAGTTGTTGTTAAGGACCGTGGAGTCAATTCCGACTCATAGTGACCCTGCACAGGGTTTCCGAGCCTGCAATCTTTACAGAACAGAAAGCCTCATCATTCTCCTGCGGAACAGCTGGTAGTTTCGAACTGCCAACCTTAAGGTTAGTAGCCCAATTCGTAACCACTACGCTACCAGAGCTCCTTGGAAGGGGAAAGTATGACACCAAGAAATTCTAGGAAAACTTACACATTTTTTACTACATAAGAATTTAAAGTACTGTATACCAAAACACAAACACCAAGAACAAGGTACAACAAAACAAAACAAGTAACTGGAACAAATATTTATAACAAATATGTTAGACAAAACATACAAAAAGTTTTCACAAACCAATAGAGAAATTATAAACATATCAAAAGAAAAAACACAAATAGCTACTAAATATTATAAATTAAAGAATAACATGTAAAAAGAAATTCCCCCTTACTAGTTAATAAAAACGATGTAAGGAAAAACAATGAACTATATCCTTGTCAGATTACCATGGAGATAAAAAACTGGCAAAACCCAGTGTTAGCTACTGAAACAGACATTCCTACACACTTCTAGAGGTGGTTGTTGTTAAGTGCTGTCAAGTTGGTTCCGACTCATGGTGACCCCATATAGGGTTTCCAAGGAGCGGCTGGTGAGCTTGAACTACTGACCTTGCAATTCAAACAGACCCTGCAGTCCAGCACATTAACTCGCAGTGCAACACCAGGACTCCGTACTTCTAGAGGTAGTTAGAAATAATATTATATTATATTATATTTCTCTTTGATCCAAGACTTTAATTCCTAGGAAATATTTTAAAGGAAGAAAGATGAAGCTTTCTGCTCCTGAGAAGTTGTAAAGTCTCGGAAACACTATATAGGGTCAGAATGAGTTGGAATCAAGTGCCATGGAGTAAAGTTATTTGTCATTATAGTACTTGGAAACTGGAAATTATCGAAACCAGGAAGTTGTTAAAGTATGATATATATTGCTGTTAATGTTAAGTGCCCTAAAATCATTTAAGGTGCATAGGAACCCCGTATAGGGTTTCTGAGGCTGTGAATCTTTTGTAAATCTTGACAAGGTATTGTGCACTTATGATATACATACACAGAAATACTATATAGTTATTCAGTATAATGATATAAGCCTACACCTATGGGAATGGAAAGAAGTTACTAAGAAAGGCAGGTCACAAGTATGCACAGTCAGCTCCTATTTATGAGAAATCACATCAACGTTGACAATGTTTTCTCCAGGTTGGACTCTCAGGAAGGTTTAACTTTCTCTCTTTATATATATATTTTGTACATTACAATGAGCACTCAATGAGGGGGTTTCAAAAACTTCATGGATTTGTGCACCAAAATAATAAAAGTATTGTCATTTAAAAATCATTTAGAAGCTCGAATACTGAATTCTTTATGTGAGGTAATCCTGTAGTGGCATTTGTTTTTGTCATAGAGCAACCACATGGGAATTACAAAAATGTACAACTGAAATACTGAAATTTAAGAATTAAATTAGGTGAATCAAGGAGAACATTATTTTAAAGATCTAGTACTGCCTTTTGTAAACTTCGACTTGGTTTGTATTCCAACGACAAACCCACAAAAGGAAACTGTAATGAATTTAATGTTTGACACATTTAGACTTTAAAGCTTAACCAAATAAAACACAATGCAGATATAAAATTAATATTCAAAACTGTCCTCTTGCTTTCTTGCTACAGTTCCCCCTCTCACCAAATCCAATACCACCATCATTAATACAAGAAACCCTGGTTTTAGGAAATGACAATGAATGAAAAAGTTCAATAAGGAATAACTAATGACTCATTTTGGAAAGCCTTTTGTAAACTAGACAAAGCTGCTCTGTGTGGCTTTTAAGGAGCCTGCCTCGGTTATTTCTATACAACCCCATTGTTAAAAATTAGGCTGATTTTCGTCCTTTGTAGGATCTGCTGCAGCTAATTCAGATATTAGTCTTTTAAAAAGTAAGTGTTTATCAGGGCACATTTAATTAAATTAAGAAAAAGAAAAATTAATAGATGTCTAATGTTTCTGGTATTGTATGAAATCTACCATTGAAAATTAGCTATGGTCACAGCATAGTAAGTATTATATAAAATTTCTATGTATATAAAATCCACTAGTGTTCCATTACACATTATACATGCATGTTATTTTTTTTCTCCTCTCAAAACTCAGGTGCAGATAATTGTGGCCAGTTTTCTCATCCTTAACCACAGCAGATGATTCTATCCCCATTCACATACATAAGAAAACGGAACAGGAAACCATGAGGACACAGCTTAGAAAGTGTGAGCTACTTGATTAGGGTCATACACTAGTTAGGTAACAGAGCTAGGGCTCAAATGTAGGTTTTCCCAGTTTCAAAGTTTGTGTTCTTAACTATTAAGCACTTTTGTCTAAGCCTATCCTCAAAAATGAAGGCGCTCTGGTAGCGTAGTGGCTACGAATTGGGCTGCGAACCTCAGGGTCATCAGTTCGACACTACCAGCTGTTCCACGGGAGAAAGATGAGGCTTTCTGCTCCCGTAAATCCATAAAGATTTACAGCCTCAGAAACCCTATACAGGGTCGCTATGAGTCGGAACCAACTCCACGGCACATAACAACAACAACAACATCCCCCAAAATGAGAGCTTGTGACCACTGAAACCTGTAGCTGTAGCACGCTGTGCAGAACCAATACCTGCAAGAACTTTCTCTAAAAAGGTTCCTTTCAAAGCAATAAAGCAATATTCATAAAGGCCAGACATCTCCCCAGTTTTCTTTAACTGGTGCACTGTCCTCACTGGACATGGCTTAAAACAGCAACAGTTTTTCGACAATATTTAGATCTTTGACAAATTCTCAAAGACACATGGTTTTCTGTTCTTACATTGGGCAAAGAGGACGACCATATAGGAATAGGTAGTTTCTTCTCATAGGCTGTAATCCGTAAATAAAATATATCTGAGAAGAAATATTTGGGAAGCGGTTAAGGGCAAGTTCTTGGAATTCGGACACTGTGTTTTGGGACATGTTACTTCTCTATGTTTCAGTTGAAGATGGGAACAACAATAGCAACCAACTTGACAAGGTTGTTGTTAAATATTGTTATTGCTGTTGTTGTTAAAAACTGTCGAGTCGCTTCCGACTCTTAGAGACCATATAAGGGCTTCCACGGGGCAACTGGTGGGTTTGAACTGCGGACCTTGGAGTTCACACTCCAGGTCTGATCCTACTTACATCTAAATAAGTGCACATACATATATATAACATTCTTAAAATGATGTTTACGGAGGAACAAACAAGATGGTGGATTGGGTGCAAGTGCAGTAAAGGAGCCCCGCCAGCAACAACACAGAATACCTGACAAGGCTCAGGGGATGGTCCCACAACTCTGAACCACATATAAAGGAATATTTAGAAGGTTGGAAGGCTTACAGCTGGTGGAATTTGTGGCAGAAAGAAGAAATCCATTGCTTTCTAATTCGAGACGCTCAGCTGCTCAAGGAGCCGCCATCTTATGTGAGACCAAGCGGGCGAAGGATCTGAGCGGCCACAGGCGCCTGACAGAACCGCAGAGATAAAGGTGTGGACATTCTTTTCTTTTGGTGATGTTCATTGGTCCCTTGCTGTCTGTGCACCTCCATTAGGGTGACCATAGGGGTGCCTGAGCTAGTGGGCACCCCAGCCCCACCCTTGGAGGGTTCTACTACGCATGCGCATAGAGCTCCTTGAAATTTAAAGAGACAGTTTCCAATTAAAACCAAATGGCCACAGCCGGCCCTGAACTGTTTACAACTAGAAAAAAGGCCTGAACGGGGATTGTGGAGTGGGACAAGCAGACAAAAAAGGAAATAGGCCGAAAATTAAATCCTAAATTACATCAAAACGACCAACAGTGG
>NW_006408684.1:1485997-1499094 GCF_000296735.1 Chrysochloris asiatica | reverse complement strand
CCCTTTGGAGATGTAAATTATTATATATGCCTGAGTGGGTTTTTTTGTTTGTGTGTTTTTTAAAAAGCTAAAGTCGATAGAGAGAAATACTGTTAACTGATGGTACATGGAGGGGATTATAATGAAACAAGGTATGTGATTTGTTAAATGTAAAACTGATGATGTGCCCTGTAAACTTTCACTCAATCCACAATAAAAACCTTAAATAGAAAAAATAAATTAAAACAAAAATTATGTTAGGCAGCAGGAAAGCAATGTAAGTACTTGCTGCTACTGCTGTTGTTGTTGTTAAGTGCCCTCACGTTGGCTTGGATTGATAACCACCCTATATAGGGTTTCCAGTACTGTAAACCTTTGCGGGAACAGACAGTCTCGTCTTTCTCCCATGAAGCGGCTGGTACGCTTGAACTGCTAACCTTGTGGTTAGCAGCCCAGTGCTTATTCTACAAGGCCATGCTTCCTGCGATTATTATTATGCAGCTTCATTGTTACAAGCTACATACATTAAATTGGTCTCATTTTAGAATCTACTCATGTAATCTGCATTATTAGAAGGGGAAAGATAAATGCCAGGTCACATGAAGATGGCCAAGGAAGTAAGGAATACAAGCTCAGAGAAGATAAGAGCCTTCCCCCAGAGCCGACACAGAAAGAAAGCTTTCCCCCAAAGCTGGTGCCCAGAATCCAGACTTCTACGTCTCCTGTACTGTAAGAAAATAAAACTCTCTTTGTTAGAGTTACCCACTTGTGGTATTTCTGTTATGTTGTTGTTCAGTTCCGACCCATAGCAACCCTATACAGGGCTTTTGAGGAGCTAGTTAGCTTGAACCACTGACAGTGCAGTTCAAACGGCTTTGCAGTCTGGTGCATTAACCCACAGCACCACACCAGGCCTCCAATTCTGTTACGGTGCTGGTTATGTGCCATGGAGTCAGTTCCGACTCATAGCGACCCTATACAGGGTTTCCAAGGTTGTAAATCTTTACTAGAGCAGAAAGCCTCATCTTTCTCCCGTGAAACAATTGGTAGTTTCGAACTGCTGACCTTGCGGTTTGCAGCCCGATTCGTAACCACTATGCTACAAGAGCTCTTTCCAATTCTGTTATAGCGACACTAAAAATAAAGCCAGTATACATACAAGTATGTATCTACTGAGACAATGGAACATGTCTTCCTTACTGTGATCAAAAGGTGTGAAAAGCAAGGCTGTAGAGACTTAAGGCTCTCAGCTCTTGACCAGATGCTAAGGGTACTTACTCTTCCCAGGACTCTGGATTATACTGCTGCTAACATAATGATTACATGTTGCTCATCCTTCTATGGAAGAAATTTGAGAAATCAAAGAAGTCTAAATAATCCAAAGGATTAAATAAAATAAGATACATACTTTTAATTATTGATGCTACATTTCAGGTTGATCTGCCAATAACTCCAACAGAAGTAGAAAATACACACTTCTACCCCTATTTAATACCTTAACAGTATAATTAATGACTTTTATAAAACTGACATGAAGTGTCCTACAAACACCCTTAAATTTTATACATTGTGATATTTTATATAGACAGAAAAAACAAACAACAAAAAAAACATTTCAAGTGCATATAAACCAAAATATGAAATTTTTAATAAAATTTTTATTTCTAAAACATGTTAACAATTACATTGAAAGCATCTCATAGAAACAAACAGGACTAGATGACAACTTCACAGTAGAATTTGTAAACAAAAATAATTTACCAGTGCTTCCAAACATTATTTTAAAAGGAACACCATACTATTTTAAAATTTACAAAGTCAATACTTCATGTATGCTCACATCTAAAAAAAAAAAAAAAAAAAAAGCCCTTAAACTTTAAAAAAAAAAAAAAAAAAAAATCTCATAAGAATTCTGTATTTGTGCAGTAAATACTGTGCTAACTACAGAGAAGGCCCTATAAGGGCTTTTGAATGCTTGAACCCTATATGTTGGTTGTAATCAGACTAAGCTGTTACTGAGGCCACAGAAAAGGCCTAGGGTGCTCACAGCACAGTGAGGCAGGTGCTGACGTGACCGAGAGCAGCTGTACAGGCACTTTTAATGCACCCAAGAGTCAAAAGAGTTCAGAAGGTTCCATCAGTATCTACTAGTAAGTTCCCCAGTGTAGCAAGTTTAGGAGCTAACATTTCATCATATGTATGTGCGTATAACTTCCATATAAGTCTCATAGAGCAAGGCTATTTTTACATCGAATGTACATAAAGCTAAGTATAGATGTTATCTAAGAACTTGGAAAACCATTAAAAGTCAATACAAATCTAATAATCTGTAAAACCTTTAATTTTAAAATAATTCACTGAAATGTTGCAGAATCAATTAATGACAAGAATCTAAGTCTCCTCAAGACACTTTGCACTTGAATGCCTAATATACCTTTCAAAATAGACACTAACGGTGAGAAAGAATAAAAGGAACCACGTGGCTTAATGCAGTCCTTAAGCACATCCATTGAGTGGTAAATGAAATGGCAGTTTGAGCACTGATTGAACTATTAACATTGGACTTTCTGTCTGCCAGTTCTTTCATTAGTGCACAAGCTGCAGTAGACGGAAGACCTTATAGTGACCCTTATCAGAAGATTTGGCTGAGTATTTTGCCATCCATTTCTATCCCACATTTCATACATACCAGCCCCCAGGACCTGTCCAATGGAAGTATCTGTCTTTAAAGTAAATTTCTAACTCAAGAGAAAGACTTTTGTGTATGTGATCAGAAACATACTGGCAGGTTTTTAGACCTGAAGTTACTGTGATTATGCAGCGGATGGAATATTTAACCATCTGTTTCCATAAAAGACATCTGAGAACCATTGTTCAAAATGATCCTTTCACATTATGCCTCATCCTCAGTTTCAATAGCAATAAAGGTTGTACCAATAAGAATTTTAGGTATTCACAATACCTTTTACTAAGCTTACTGACCCAAACATGTTTTAAGTCTTCATATGTAAAGAAACTTTCAAATAAACAAAAAGTTGAGATAGACATTGAAAAGTTTAATATTTCACTCAAAAGTTTTCAGATACTTACAAAAAAACTCAAGCACTCTTTCTCTGGATGTGCCCTGAATTCAGAGTAAGTTAAAAATGATATTAGTATACGCCTGAGTTTATTTCTCTTCTCCTTTTGACATGGTCTGCTCTAAGTAGGGATTGCAAGTTTCATTAAAAATCAAAGCATGAAATTCATGCTTAAATTAGTCTAACTAATAGTGAAATTAGAGCAGCCAACTTTCATTAATTTTCTAGGTACACAGATCTTCTAAGATCAATTGCACTGCTGAGAAACCCACAAATACTAGACAGACAAATGGTGTTTGTTGAGTGTCATTTAGAATACAAATGTTTTCGTTTTTTTTAATTAAACTGTTATTTTTAAAATACAAGCTCAGAAGGAAATGAAGAGATGTGAGCAAGGTAGAGGCATACTAGAGGGAGCTTACTAACACAAAGATGAATTTTTCTTATTCAGTTCTAAGTGGAAGTTTTGATGTCACCTATATACAGTCTGTTTTTCATAAATTTCTCAAAACAAAACCTTAAATTTCAACAATTTGAGAAAAATGTTCTTTTACTTTTGTCTGAACACAGACAATCTATTGCCATACACATAGTGCATGTGAACATATATATTTATATAAATTGCATAACTATGGATTGTGTGCAAATGGGTTTATCCCATGTATTGCATGCAAAACTGTAGGTATTCATCCTGGGGGGCGGGGTGTAACACAGAGTAGAATGTTCACTGATTTTATTCAGTGGACTTAATAGTCAAGAACTCATCCCAACTAGTTATTTACAATTTCATATCTAAATTGTTATCTGATCATGTTACACTACAAAACAACTCTTCTGTCATGGATGTTGATACAAGTGAGTTATGGGTGTTAAAATGGTAAGCTTTTGTAAGTCTAGTATTGAAATTAGTATACACAAAAGTAACCAAAACCCAAAGAAGTGGTTTCTACCACTGAGCATAGAGATTTTTCATAAGGGTCACAAAATACAGGGAATTAAGTAACTTTTAAAGAAAATACTAACAAAACGAAACAAACAAGCAATAAACCAACTGAGTGTACACATCGCCCATAAGGCAAAATCTAAGTTACAAGTGTATTCAACACTGGCAACTAGATTACTAGAGGTAATAATGGAATTATATATATGTGAAAACTTCCACAGACCTATAATTACATAATACTAATATTCCTACCACAGTTTATTATTCTGCACAATATAAGATATTTTTGTAGCTTTCTACCAAGGCTGCTTTTAAAAGAACTTAGTATTTTCCCCTTGGCTCAAAGTCTAATTAATATTATTCAGAAACAAATCAAAAGTTAGACTTTTGGTTTTTTAAGGATATGAAAAATAAATTTGCCATCATGACAGTTCTATAGTGCACTTACTGCAATAATGATGACATCTCTAAGCAGTTGTTATTGCATTTGAAAACTGCCTTTTTTTGCAGAAACTTCACATAATATAAAGGATGCCTTGTGTATTGGTTTCTTCATTTTGAGGAAATATATAATGAGATTTAAATGAATCCTTAGAAAGTCCTCCAGTTTGTCTTTTCTAACATTTTCATTTCTGAAAAACGATTATTTTTCTATGGACGATCCTATTTACTAATGCAAGTAAATGTGCCCACAGAATAATCTGCTATTCTTCCTGGGTTCCACTCAACTCTAAGGAATTTACATTTACCTGGAAACTATAAAGTTACATTTTAAAAAAGATCTGCAATGGCCAAGTTCATAGTAGATAACAAAAACAGTGACACTGACCCTACATGTGAACCAAAGTCAGCATGAAAGCACTTCCATGTCTGATAGGAATGTCATGAGCGTAGAGTTCTCGGGGCTCTTGATTGCAGAGCGCTGCCAACTGTGTCTCACAGTGTTTTCTGATGCCCATTTGCAGAAGGCTTTGTTGTTTCTGAATCTCTTGGAGCATTTGATAAGTGAAGTTTATGAAGACCTACAGAAAAATTAAGAAAATGATTAGAAATTATATATTGAGTGGTGTTACAAAATAGAATGGAAAGTTCTGTGGTGGAGACGCCTCTTAGAAAGAGAGCCTTCTTCCCTGTCAACTGCCTTCGGGATGGCCTATGTTAAAGATAATAGCCTGTCACAAAGGGTCATGCCTTTCATCCATTCAGATCACCACATTGAGTCTGCTAAAGCCTCTGCTGAGAAGACCTCACAGCCCAGCTCCCCTGGGTGTGATCTACTTCTTTCCCTTCACGTAGTCCCATTCAGAGAGAGTCTGCTTCCCCTGGAACTGAAGCTGAGAAGAATGATCCCATGTTTGTTTCAAAAGACACACACAAGTGCACATGGAGAGAAACATCTGGAAAACTGCAGCAAAATATTAATCAAGCAATCATAAAGAAAAGCAATGGAAAAAAATTATCCAAAAAAAAAAGGAAGAAAAAAATGGCAAAAGAAGAATCTGTACATAAATTATGTTTTACTACTCAGAGATATTTCACACAATAAAAAAATTATATTTTTTAAGATACATTAATTCTGTGTTGTTGTTGTGAAGTGCTGTTATGTCAGTTCTAACTCAAAAAGATCCCGTATAGGGTTTCCGAGGCTGTAAATCTTTGTGGGAGCAGAAAGCCTCATCTTTCTCCTGTAATTTCCTTCTGTATTATATGGCAAGTATTATAGTATTATGTAATATACCTGATATATACAAAACATACTGTGACCTCATAGTTATAAAAGGCAGAAAACAGTTCAGGATTCATGATACTAAAGCTCCGGGTACTTTAATGAAAATGAAACACAAAGAATACAATAATGTATAAGTAACATCTACAGGAAACATTATGAGAAAGCAATTCTTAAGAGGTCAGATCTTTTTGATGCCTCAAAACTTAATTGGAGATGTTTCATCCTAAAGTTCCAGATTATAGCCTACCTCTTACACAGTTTTATATCACTCTTAAGTCAACATAACACTCAAAATTTTTAAATTTTTAAATATGTTAAAAGTATGCCACCTGCATATTGTAATGAAAACTAAAACTGAGCCACTTAAAATAGATGAAGGATAAAGGATTCGAAACAAAGGCTGAAGGGGTAAAGGAGAGGACAGAATGTTAAGGTGCTTGACTGTTAACAGATATCGGGTTCCCTTGCCTACTAGTATAATATAGACATTTAAATGGGATAGAAAGGATAGCTGGAGAAGATTGCAGAAAGCTTATAAGCCCATCTTCAGCCTAATATGGATTGGATTATCTAAAAGGTGTCTAGAATATACCCAGGAAAGCAGACTTTTTGTAAGCCTTGGTAGAGTATGGGGCCTTAGGTGGAATCCTGAGCCCCACCCAGAACCTTCACGGGTGGAATATTTCCAATTGAAAAGACATGCAGACCAACCCAGATCAGCTAAAGGAACAGAAGATATTAAGATACTGCTTGAAAGAAATGCCAAAGAGACCGGGGGTGGGTGGGTGGGGACATCAGGGTAAATCTCTTTCTAAGACTGAAACTCAAAGGGAACACATGAACAGTCCTGTCTGTTCACTGGTGACCACTGTGGTCAACTTGTGAGTGGAAGTGGGGAAAATGCAACAAAGAAGACATGGGTTGGGAGTGGCCATATTTCATAGATGCCCGATGACCTTGAGATGAGAGAGAGAAGAGGATGGTTTGAAGTTCAGGGAGATGTGTGAACTCCCCAAGCCAAAGGCACTGACCTAGCCACTGAGGGCTACAGTTCAGAATGAAACAGTCAGCTGATCTGAAGAAGGAAGAGGCGTGCAAGAACTCCCAGATACACAGACCTAGCGTGGATGCCTTGCTGACCAGAATTCGACCACATGAAGATAAAGTAGTATAAGGGGAACAAGCATAAATTGCTACAGCCTGATCACCTAGACCTTTGATTACGGGTGAGGCTGCCTAAAATTCCAAACAAATAGGGAAGGATTCTCCATACCAAGGATAAAGCGTGTCTCCTCAGAACACTAGTTTGATAGGGACGGACAACTTAGATTTTGGCTACCAAATTGGGAGACTATTAAGGCACAAAGTAACTGGCTTACAAACTTTTATGAGGGTCCTTAGTGTGAGAACAAGGGGAGTAAGAGAGACACCCTATTGAATAACTTTCTTCATGTCCAAATGGGTCTGGTGATGAGGGAGATAGGATTTTATGAATCAATTGTGAGTAATTATTTCCAAGTCTAATGGCGATTGTCACAACTGTAACTGTATAAGAGATGCAACTAAAAGGGGGAGGAGTTCATCTGTCATTACAGGAACAGAGGACCTTAGGGACCATCAAGATGGAAGAGCATGAGAGGAGCGAGGGATCGTGACCAGAAAAGTGGTGGAAACGATGGCATAGAGAGACTGAGCAGCAGTGGACTATAGGTCTATGGACTGAAAAAAGCAGTGTGCTTGTAGGCAGGAGGCTGGTTTGCAAAAGGTGCCCTTTGGACATTTAAATGAATAAATATTTACAATGTGGCATGTGTACATTAAAAAAAAAAGGTAACAGAGGTAAATACTGTTGGCTAAGGGTGCATGGAGGGGTTTGTAATCATTACGATGATTTGCTGAATGTAAAAATGGTGATCTACCCTGTAAGCCTTCACTCACTTAACACATAATAAAAGCTTTTAAAATAATAACAATAAGATACCATAGATGCAGGAGCCTTTCTAGCACTATAGAATAAGCACTGGACTGCTAACCACAACAGCAGCACTTCAAACACACTAGCAGCTCTGAACTCAAAAGATGAGACTTTCTGATCCCATAAAAATATAGGATTGTTATGAGTTGAAATTGACTTAATGGCAGTGAGTATAGTTGTTGTTGTTGTTGTTATGATAGATGAATATAAAGGGAAAAATATCAATCCAGTATTAAAAATTTGGTTCTGTTTCCAGGAGTGACCAAGCCACCGAGAGATCTTAGGCGCCCATTGGGACCATAGGGAAGTACAGAGCTCAGGGCTTGTTAGTGGATGGGCTGAGCAGACAGAAGACCATTAAGAACTCAGTGACTGGAATGACATGGAAGCCTCTTTTAGCTTCAAACACAAATGAGTTAAATTAGTGCACTTCTAAAACTAGGATGTAGCATACTAATATGTCATGCACTCCGAAACATGACAACGTCTCCTGATACCATGCCAGAAACAATCCCCTCCACAACTGCCATCACCAAAGCTAAAGTTTGGGTGTTTACTATGTGTCAGATACTCTATGAGCTAGATACCGTTATTATCAATGGACACAGGATCAAAGAAAAAACATTATACAGGAAAAAAGGATACATTTTATAATCAAATTATGGCTCAGTGAAATCAGATCATTCAAACATCACATGTACTCAACAAGAAACTTCTTCGACGTATAAGGGATTACATAAGCCTTTACTCCCTTGTTTTTGTTGGTAAGTGCCATCGAGTCGGTTACAACCCATAGCAATCCTGTATAGGGTTTTGGAGGAGCAAGTGGTGAGCTTGAACTGCTGATCTTGCAGTTCAAACCAACTTTGTAGTCCAGTGCATTAACCCACAGCGCCACACAAGGATTCCTTTACCCCCTTGTTATTGTTGTTGTCAAGTGCCATCGAGTCGATTCCGACCCATAGCGACCCTGTATAGGATTTCCAAGGAGCAGCTGGTGAGCTTGAACCGCTGACCTTGCAGTTCAAACGGCTTTGAAGTCTGGCGCATTAACCCACAGCGCCACACCAGGACTCCTTTACCCCCTTAGATTGCCCCAAAGAATAATAGAAAATTCTTGAAAAATAAACTAAATCAATCTATTGGATAGTTTCACATAGCACTTAGGAATTTCAGTTAATTCTTACAATCTTACAGTGTTAACACAAACATATAAGACCTTTTACTTTAGTTTAAGTGATAGTCTACTTCTTTAATAAAGGCTTCCTTAACAAGATGATATCCAGGATACCAAAACTGAACAGAAAACTTAGCGTGATTCACATGTAATTATCTAAAGGTAGGGAAATAAAGTGGGAATTTATCTGAACATATGACTAACTTAATCTTGCTGCTGTTACAACAGGCTTTAAAAAATAATTTTCAACTCTAGAGATGCAAATAAGCATCACTTGATCCCACATCATCTTAAAGTTTTTAATTCAGTCAACATTACGAAACCTGGTCATTCAAATCTGGAAACTGCCTGGTGTTTCAGGACAAAATTTCGTCAGCCAACCCAGAACAGGGACAATTTCAAAGTGAGAGATTGTCAGAAATCTTATTTCTTCCTTCTAAAGGTTATATTTAAAAAAAAAAAAAAGTTGAAAAGGCACAGTGTTGTGAGAAGCTTTATCGATGTTGATATAGTTTAATTCATCTGAAAAGAGGACTTTAGTGTATCAATCACTATGACACCCATTTGCAAATTCTGGTGTGGTGCTGTAGCATAAGCACTAGAGTGGTAACTGAAAGGTTGGCAGTTCAAACCCACCAGTCACTCTTTGGAAACCCTATACAGGGTCTCTATGAGTCGGGACTGACTCAAAGACACTTACCAACAACAAAAGTCATGATGGAATACTGGCTGTTGCTGTTATTAGGTGCCATTGAGTTGGTTCTGGCTCATAGTGACCCTGTGCCCAACAGAAGGTAATACTGCCTGGTTCTACATCATCCTCACAGTCGCTCTTAAGTAATGGGCTGGAGCCCACTGCTGTTACCACAGTGCCAATGAGCATTCAAATTAACAATACAACAACAACAACAAAAATGAGGAAATGTACATGAAAAACACATTTTTAGCTTACATGATGCCCTTTAGCCAAACTTATGTATCTTGAACAGTACCTATAACTATTGGGAAACATGATAAGGAATGCCCTTCCTCCCATCAGTGCCAAATATACCAATATTGTATCCTGAATTAGTTAGTATTCAGTTTACTGAAGAGAATTAGCTTTATGCTTGTAAAACCCAAGCCCCCCTAAAAAAATAACCAAAAATAAAAAGTGATATCACTGCCCCAAAATATGCCTTTAAAACCTATTTTCCTTCCCACCACCATTACTATGATTATCATAACAACACTGTTACTAAGTAAATGCATTGAGACCCTATATAGGGTTTCTAAGACTATATAAATCTTTGTGGGAGCAGAAAGCCTCATCTTCCTCCCATATCATTACAATAGAAGAACTAATGTTTATTATTGAGTTCTTACAATGTGCTAAGGTCCTTACAAGAATGATTTCAGTTACTATCACAACTACTAGAAGACATCACCTTTCACAAATGGGGAAGCTGAGCCCTCATGAAGTGAAGTAATTTTGCATAGGATCACAAGCAATCAATCATCTGCCCTCTAAGGTTGCATGCATTTGGGAAAATGTGTAGTTGATGATTTAAAACGAACTCAAACGCACAAAGTATTAATTAGGAGAAAGAGAGGGAAAACCCATAGACCCGAAGATTACCTAGTGCCTTGAAAAGTTCTTCTCGCACAGCTGACGTGAATTTTCTGACCAGACACAGCGTTGTCACAATAGCAAAAAGCAAATTGTAGGATAATACAATATAGAAATTTCCCAGCCAATTAAACCTTCCAAAGTCTCCAAGTAGATCAAATCTGGTGATTCCTGGTGAAAGAGATAAAACAACTCATAAAAAAATCAGGTAAAACATTATGTAAGTTACAAAATAAGTACATATCAGGTACATCAAATTCCATGGACTTGGTTATTTCTATTATGTGTAAAACACTAATGAATGGATCCTAGTTTAAAAATGTAATTGTTATCCAGTGAACAATCTCAAACCAGTCCTAACCTACTTTCATCTATTTCAGTCATTTGTAAGTGATGAGCATGAGGCTGGAATCAGTGCCTCGGGTCCACTGTTGAGAACTCAGGCTTTCATTAAAAAGCAGCCACTGTGCCGTTCAGATGAAGCTGGAAAATGCCTAAACTGGGCGGTTATCATGCAGCAAGAGCCATGAGGAGAAAACCACCAGAGGAAACCTTCAAACCCTCACCCTCCACCTCCCACTGCTGCCCTGTGTGGGGGACTGCTCTTTCTCCATATTTCCACACTACTTGTTCCCTCTCTTCACTCAGGTCTCTGCTTAAAGGCTCGTTCCCAGGAGAGGACAGCCCAGGTTACTCTACCTTTACAGCTAACCTGCCTCAGTTGAGGGCTCTCTAGTCTATACCTCATCACAGTATGCATTTCCAGAAATCATTGCTTTCTCTTTTTGGTTTATTTATTGTCTACTTTCCTCAATGGAATGTAAATCCTATGATGATAGAAATTTTATCTTTTTCATGCTTTTAATTCAAAATTCCGAGCAGCGCCTTGTACATGCTTAGTATTTATTACGTAAATGAATGAAGAAATAAGGCTGTAATTTTTTTTTTCATTTAAACTGGTTATCATAGGCTTGTGGTAAAATAGCAGAGCTGGAAATTCAGTGGAATCATACCATATGCATTAAGTTATGACCAGTCACATACAATAAAGAAGTCTTTTTTATTTAAAAACTATTCATTCAACTCAATGAGCATGTGCCTCATGAGCAGTATTTACAGGTAAAAACGTGTTGTTGTTGTTAAGTGCTGTCGAGTCAGTTCCGACTCATAACAACCCTATAATAGAGTTTTCAAGGAGTGGCTGGTGAGTTAGAATTGCTGACCTTGAGGTTAATTCAACCTTGAGTTTGAATGCTTATCATACAGTGCTACACCAGGACAGGTAGGATTTTTCTGACCATTAATAAATAAGTAAACCACATCATGGAGGTGGCCAGTCGAGTGAGAGGTAATAGTATTGTTAACACTATCCAAGAAGAATAATGATGAGTTACTTTGGTTCATATACAATTTTGATCATAAAGACTTAGAGAAAAATAATAATAATAACCATTTGTAGGATGGCACACAACATCAATCACATGACTATATAGGCTAAATTATATAGGCACTTAACAACAACACATATCCTATTTGTTGACCTATACATTGTTGTTGTTGTTATGTGCCATATAGGGTTTCCAAGGAGCTGCTGGTGGATTTGAACCAATGGTCTTGTGGTTGGCAGTCCAGTGCTTCCCCTATAAATACCAAATTTAGTGCCATCCTAAATTTGGTATTTTAAGATTAAGGGTAAAAACCTGATAGGCAATACCCAAGGTAGGAGCAATCTCTATTATTAGGCGTTGTAATTCGCGGACATCCCAGGTTGACCTCAGACAGAAACCTACATCTCCTTTGATCTGCACTAAGACACTAGACAAAACCACAGGCAATGCTGTCTCTAATATCATATGTTCTCAAATTGAACCCATATGGACTAACTGAAACAGAAAAGTCTGGACAATACATGTAACTCTCGTAGTCATATATCTAAATGTTTACTTTCATTCATATGCTCATTTCCCAAACCAGCAAGAAGAAGTCAAGAGAGAGTTTATAGAGTTTGACATTCTAAAGAATTACTAAAGTAACTTTATCAATGAATTATATATGTTGGCATATTACACAAATGACTGACAGATATCTAAGGCTTTAATGTAAGACTGCCAAAAAAGAATACATATGTCTTGTTATAAAGAACAAATTTATAAATGAAATGTTCTGGTTAACTCATTTTTCCCTCTGAACTCCCACAGTGATTGATTACGTTATTGTCTTGTCTAGGTTTTCAAAGTCCCTTCTCTAAACTGGACTTTTGAAATCACTTTACATTGTCAAAAATAAATGTCACTTCGAGAAGAAAAAACAAGATGGCAGATCGGGTGGATGTGTAGCAGAGAGCTCCGCCAACAACACAGAATACCCACCAAGCAGGCTCAGGAGATGGTCCCAGAACTCTGAACCACATATAAAGGAATACTTAGAAGATTGGAAGGCTCACAGCTGGGGGAATATGTGGCAGAATCAAGAAATCTATTGCTTTCTAGTCCGGGATGCTCAGCTGCTCCTGGAGCCGCCATCTTGGGTGAGACCATGTGGGGGAAAGAGCGGAGTGGCCACAGACGCCTGGCAGAACTGCTGAGATAAAGGTGTGGACATTCTT
>NW_006408684.1:1445827-1484582 GCF_000296735.1 Chrysochloris asiatica | reverse complement strand
CAACTACAGAATGATGTACATGGGAGCATTAACCTGAACTCAGTCGACAAATGAAAGAGTCAAGAACAGAATAAAATTATAAGAACAGAGAAATAAATAAATAAAT
The DNA here is from genome assembly GCF_000296735.1 of Chrysochloris asiatica. Taxonomy (NCBI): domain Eukaryota; kingdom Metazoa; phylum Chordata; class Mammalia; order Afrosoricida; family Chrysochloridae; genus Chrysochloris; species Chrysochloris asiatica. The sequence goes on along the minus strand of NW_006408684.1, from coordinate 1,484,476 downwards.
AAATGTCACTTCAAAATAATAAATTCTACAAACAACAATTTTTAAATATCCTTAATTTAAAGATTAATGTAAACAGATTCATTTCCAACTGTTTTATTCATTCATAGACAAAGTCATCCTGAAATTAAAGAAAGTCTCTACTTTAAAGTGGAATAAAAGATGAAGTTGTTAAAGCAAAGATTTTAACTTCTGACTCATCTTACTGTGAAAAGTGTATTTTCATTAAATTATACCAATGAGAAGTATGCTTATTAACTTCGAGTTCCAGGCACAAAAGAATAAAAGGGACTAATTTCCCCTCACATCTGAATCAACTGAAAAATGGGAACAAATATAGAAAACAATTTCAGTACACTGAACATCAGATAATGAAAGTCAGTGATCCCTGAGAGATGGATAAACAAGATGAACCCTTCCACTGTGAGAATTAACTGAATGAGGAAAGTTTCCAGACCACAATGTAGAGATGAGGCAAAGCAAAAGTCTGGCCATCTCCCTGAGTTAAAAAGATGGAGTTTAGAGCTTAGAGATGGCAAGGTTCTAGAACTCAGAGGGCAGAGTACTGGAGAGGAGAGAGCTGCAAACACAGAGAACTCTGAAGGTATGCAGAGGGTCCCTTCTCAAGTATAATGCAGAGAACTGATATTGTGTGATCATACTTGTGTGCAAACTACCAACTCAGAAAGGACACATCTGGAAGAATGAGTAGCAAGAACATTAAAATGTTTATTATAACTATAGTCATTACATTCCAAGGGCTAGAGCATAGACTGAACTTGTTATGTAGATACATAAAAGATACACTGTATCTTTACCCACGCACCGCCCCCCCCCCAACATGTTATTTTTCATAAGTGCTCTATACCAACATTTTTTACATGTTGATGACTTCAGTTTCATTTATTTTTCTATCCAACTGATTCAATGTGAAGTCTTTATCTTGGTGCTTATTGATGTAAAGGTTTGGTTCCCAGCAGCAGACTCTCACCAGACTACCATGGAGTTTATCAAGAGGCCCCTTCCCTGCTCTGCCAATTGCTTTCTCTCATGCAAGAAGCAATCCCATTTGCTGACCTGGAAATAGCCTTCGCCAGGGTGTCTGGCCCCAGTCCAAAAGGTGAGTGGAACTGCCCGAGAGGCCACTCAAGTGGACGAGGCCAGTGTGCCACAACCACACACATTCCACCCCACCCTCCAGCTGGCCAGTACTATGCTGGGTTGTTTGGCTCTAATACCCATGTAGATGCTAGGGGGCAGATATGACTGCTGGGACACAGAGGGGCAGTATGTGCCTCACTCAGACAAGAGAAGTCTCTGGGGGTTCCATGCAGGACCTGGGCAGTATGCACTCACACACACACACGACAAGGGCAGTGCCAGCCCTGCGCATAGCCCTCTACCCGCCTCAGGTGTGATATACCTGGGTTGCAGACTGGCTATAAGAACTCCATTGGCTCTCAGGCCTGGCTGTGAACCTACCCAAAGTAAACACAGTTTCAGTAGTTTTTGTCCTGATTACTGGGGTACTACCACACTTGATCTATGACTTTCTGATCATGGTTTGTACCTTTATTATACACATATGATCAAAATGTAGGAGTAAGAGAGAATGAGGGTGAAATTCACTTCTGTAAATACCCTGAATCTTGTGCAGTGTGTGTATGGTTGGCTGTGTTAGAACTTCTTAATATAATATCGCATTCCTGCCCATTATATGTGTGTATATGTATTATTTATTTGCAAAAAACAATATAGTAAACAGAAAAAACTGACCTTCTAAAAATGAAAATGAAAACATCAAATATAAAAAACACACTAGATGGGATTCAGATCAGATTTTTGTTGTTGTTATGTACCATCAAGTCGGTTCTGACGCACAGCGACCCTGAATAGGGTTTCAAGGAGCAGCTGGTGAGTCTGAATTGCCTACTTCGAGATTCAAACCAACCTGATGTCCAGTGCTTATCTACAGCACCATACTAGGACATTGCAGAATAAGAGATTAGTAAATTTAATGACATAGGAAGAGAATTATTAAAATAAAACAGAGCAAAAGAAAAAACTGAACATTGTACTGGTGAAGTGAGAATTAATTTCAAACGACTGACAAACTTGTAAGTACAATTCCTGAATGAGAGGACAGGCAAGAAAAATTATCTGAAGAATTGATGACTGAAAAATTTCCTATTTGATGAAAATTATACATCCACAGATGAAAGAAACGCAATGAAATTAAAGTTCAAAAAAGCTGAAGAAAACTATATCAAAGCACATCAATAATCAAACTACTTAAAATCAGTGATAAGGAAAAAAATCTTAAAAGCAGCTTAAAAAAAAGGACAAAATAATAATACAGACCAATGATAGTAAGTAAAACAGACTTCTTTGCAAAAACTATGCAAATGAGACAACAATGGAGCAACATTCTTCAAGTACTGAAGGAAAAAAATATGTAAAATTCCATACACAAAAATGTCTTTCATAAACAAGGCAAAACAAAGATACAAAGCACATACAAAAGCTGAAAGAACTCACCAGCAACAGATGCGCGTAAAGGAATGTTAAAGTCTTGCAGGCAGAAAGAAAAATGATAATCAGAATAAAATCTGGATCTACATAAAGAAGTGAAAACCAATAGAAATGTGGGTTGATATAAAAGTCTATTTTTTTAATTGTTAAAAGATAATTGTTTAAGGCAAAAACAAAAGCAGTGCATCATGGAGATTATAGCTTAATAGATTATGTGGAAAGGTAAAATATATTAGGAACAGTGGCACAAAGGCTGGCAGAGAAGAAATGGGAGGACAATGTTGCAAGGTTATTGTTATATGTAAAGTGGTATGAGAGCACCTGAAGTCTGTGTTACAATGAATTCACTGATTTGGCTTTTGCCCTTAGATTCTGTAAAAGCAACTTTAGGGGATTTCCTAAGTAATAAAGGTATATTGACTATATCTGAGAATTTGTTGGGTGTCACCTGGCTAAGGAGTCTTGGTGTGGCACTGTAGGATCAGCAATGGACTGGTAATCACAAGGTTGGCAGTCCAACCCACAAGCTGCTCCTTTGGAAACCCTATACAGGGTTGATATGAGTCAGTACAGGCGTCATGGCACTTAACAACAATGACATCTGGTTAGGAGCCTTGGAACAACTCAAGGAAATTTTTCTGCTCTGAGATCTGTCTTAGTTGGCAAATGAAGAAACATATTCTGTTTGGGAAAACAGAACCTTGTACCTTTCAGACTTTGCCATGTACCTCTTCCCAATACTGATATCTTCTTTTCTCCTAAGTGGTATCGTTTCTTTCCTGAGCTGCATCCTTTCACCTTAATAAACAACATAACCATAAGTATGTATACTCAGTGAGTTCTGTGAGGTATTACACAGAAACATAGTGCTAAGGAGAGGGGAGGATGGCTGGTGTCAGAAATGATGAAGTGGGAACATGGTGATTGGATTAATCTCCACACTTGGGGATGGCTGCTGGTGGACCTTACCAGAAAAAAGGTAGACTGTCTATAAATTAAACAATATATACTATTAACCCTAACGCTAACACTCAGATAACACAACAAAAAACATTGGCAAGTAAGCCAATGAAGGGGGAAAACAGGGAATCATTAAAAATTTTTTTAATCATTCAAATTATCCAGAAGAATGTAGATAAAGAGGAAAAGGAAAAAAAAAGAGTAGTTGAAGCAAAGAAAATAGCAAGATAGTACATTTAAACTGATCATATTAATATATTAAATGATTTATTCATGTATTTACTTTTATAATTAAAATTAAAATTAAATTTTCTACAAATAAGGAAATAATCTTTAAAACTATATCACAGTAAACTATGTATATATATTTATTAGGAATAATTAGCTAGGTTAGGCATTTTTATTCTTAGTACAAATTAGGCCCTTGTTGCTGTTGTTAAGTGTTGTCGAGTTGGTTCAAACTCATAGTGACCCTGTATAAGGTTTCTAAGCAGTGAATTGTGGGTTTAAAACACAAACCTTGCAGTTAGCAGTCTAGTGCTTATCCAAGGAGCTCTTGTGGTATTGTGGGTTAGGCGCTGAGCTGCTAACTGCAAGGTCAATGATTCAAACCCACCAGCTGCTCTATGGAAGAAAGACCAAGAAGTCTGCTCCCATAAAGATTTATAACCTTGGAAACCCTATAAAGGTCCCTATAAGTTGGAATCAACTTGATAACACAGGGCTTTGGCTTGGGGTACAGTTTAACTGAGACATTAAAAATTAAGTAAGATACAAGGTAAAAACTTTCCAGTTAAATGATCTTAACTAGAATTATTTTCATACAAATATTCTTAAAGTAAAAGTTACATTTAAGGTCATGTTGGGCCAATGTGACATTGTTCAGATGGAATCATGGGCCCTGAAACTAGAATAGTAAGGGGGGAAAAAAACAGGTAGCTACTACAAGTATGACTTGCTAGAGTTATTATTTGTTCTCTTAACTCTTAAACATTTGACAAAGAATAGATTACTTAAAGAATGCTTTATTCTTAAAATCCTATTTTTTGTTTGTGCATAAATTTATTATTCACAAATACAAATGTTAACAATCAGCTAAATGTTAATTAGTACCAGCCAACGGAGTCATGGAGCGGTGCTATGGGCTAATGAATGCATCAGACTGCAAAGTCGTTTGAACTCTAAGGTCAGTGGTTCAAGCTCACCAGCTGCTCCTTAGAAACCCTACACAGGATCGCTATGAGTTGGAATTGACTCGATGGCACTTCACAACAACAACAATAACAATGGAGTCCTGGTGTGGTGCCTTAAGATAAACAAGGGACAGCTAACTACAAGGTCAGCAATTCAAACCCACCACTTGCTCCTTGGAAACTCTATACAGTGTTGCTATGAGTTGGAACCAACTCAATAGCACTAACAACAACAAACACCATTCAATCATTAATTTGTGGTACTATAGCAGTATATATTACAGATATGGCAAAATTTTTTCTGAGATATTTTTAATATGTAGTTTGGTTTTATTGTTTATCTCAAAGTCATAATTAGGAATATCTATGATGGAGTCCTGGTGTGGAGCTGTGGGTTAATGCGCAAGACTGCAAAGCCATTTGAACTGCAAGGTCAGTGGTTCAAGCTCACCAATGGCTCCTCAAAAACCCTATACAGGGACGCTACGGGTTGGAACCGACTCAACAGAAGTTCACAACAATAAATGATGGTTTATGGAGTCCTGGAGTGGTGCTGCGGTTTAATGTGCTGGACTGCAAAGTTAGAACAATGAGGTTGTTCAGAGTCGCTCCTCGGAAACCCTATTCAGGACCGTTATGAGTCGGAACTGACTTGACAGCACTTAACAACAACACTGATGATTTATAATCTTATTCCACATTTGCTATCTGTGAAAACATTATTTATTTCAGCTTCATACAAAGAACTAGAAAGGGCAAGCTCAGGGTAAATACTGGTAACATATTTGTTGTTGTTGTTAAGTACTGTGGAGTTGGTTCTGACCCATAGTGACCCTGTGTAGGGTTTCTGAGGAGCAGCTAGTAAGCTTGAACCACCAACCTTATGGTTTAAACTGACTTTATAGTCCAGCACATTAACTCATAGTGCCACACCAGGACTCCAGCAGTAATATAGTTACAAAGCCAGAAATAAAGATCTCTTTTTAAAAGAGTCTCTTCATTCTACAAAATAATGAATTATGTGGTTACTGGATGAGAAATATGTGGAAAACATAAAATAAATTCAACCTGCATTTGCAATGGTAAGTGTTCCTGTATTAGTACCATGGGCATAATTTAAATAAATAAATAAACAAACCTGTACTGGGGCCTTGTATAACTCATGAGTTAAAGACAGAGCTTCAGGAAGAAAACATAATTATAAAAATTAATTTTAAAAGCAGAAATCAGTAAAAGTATTGTAAAGTCTGCTGGATGCATTTGAGAAAAAGTTTTCCTCTTTGGTTATAGATTTCTAATAAAGGATAAAGTCAAAATCTAAGTTATATCTTCATTAATTATAATAAAGATCATGTCAGCAATTGTACAAAATCTATTCTCAGAAAATTCATTATAACTGTGATAAGGGTAGTTGTTGTTGTTGTTGTTAAGTGCCGTTGAGTCATCTCTGACCCATAGTGACCCTGTATAGGGTCTCCGTGGAGCAGCTAGTGAGCTAGAACCACCAATCTTGCAGTTCAAACGGTTTTGCAGTCTGGCGCTTAACCCACAGCGCCACACCAGGACTCCGATCAGGGTAGTAGAGTCATTTAAAATATTTTATTATTAAAAGTTTAGGCATCTACATATAATTTATTAGGTTACATCCTGTTCTATTTTTACTTTCTTTGCCAAGCATCTCCTGTAATCACCTCAAGTCTATTAAATCAAATAGTAAATTGCTTACTAAAAATATGGACATTAAATTTCAAAAAAATTTTTGAAAATTTCTAATACAGATGCCTACACAGCCAGCAAAACAATACTTTGGAAATCTTATCAAATGGCATGACATTAGTTTTAAAGGGTCTTAAAGGGCCTGGATAAAACAATTCAGGGTTTTTTTGTTTCCTATGGACAATAAAGCTATCATTGATAATAGTTATATTTGACTTAAGAGACATGGTCACAATTTTGTTCACAAAGTAATTCTTTATAGCAAGTGATATACTTATTAAATTTACTAAGAGGGGATTTTTCAAACTGCACAAAAATTTCCCACAATGAAATATAGACAGGCAACTCAACAGGAATTCTTTAGCAAATATGTTCTATCACGTATACATGATGTAGTTAAAGTTTATAATGCCTATCAACAATAGCAGCTGGTAACTTTTTTCATAGAAAAAGGAAAAATCCTGAAAAACACTTTCATTTTTGAAGCGAAAATGCCACCAATTAAAATATTTGAGACTGAGTCCAATACATTTTCAGGTTTACAATGAATCTATAGTCCTTACTAAAAAGCTACTAATATAAGAGAAAAACTGACACATGCAGGCATATTACAATTTTTCTTTTTCACTTCACTTCTTATTTAGCTATGAATAACGGTATGCTGCTAGCTGATTTCATAAGAGTAAATGGGGCCACATTCAAGGTCAGGATTTACTTTTGAGAGGCAATGATAGAGTGAAAATTTCCCAGCTTGGAAGGTGGTTGTTAAATATATCCTCTACTCTTACAAGCTTCTCAGCTAGTAAATCAAAATCCCGTTATACACTAGCATAATATTCATGACAATCTCTATATTTTATCTTCTTAAAATCAAAGGCTCAATTCTAAAGGGTTAATAGAGGAATTACAAAGTAACTCTAGTTTGCATTTCCCATAATACTAAAATAAAGCTTTTTATTCTAGGCTAGAAATTCACTTTTTTTAATACTGTGAAAAGCCTCTATGAATCTGTTTAACGTATTTATTTCTTTTCATCTATTCAGTGCCATTGGGCATAACATGGAGCGCAGTGCGTGTTGATATTTTGCAAAGCACCACATGACTCACTGTACTCTAATGCACTCTATTAATCCTGTTTGGACAGCTGTGTCCAGGCATTTGTTAGCTGCATTTTAATTGTTCCATCTTTCTTTTTTTCTTCGTCTTCTTTATCTCTATGGCAAACTACTCAGGAATTTAATTTGTTGGTCTCAAAAAGTAAATTTTACCATTAATTTGTTTTCTTTGTATGGAAACTATACTCAGCATTCAAATTGCTTTCACAGAATCAGTGTATACTACTATTAACAATTAATCTTAAATAACAAAGCCAAGAAAATGAGTTTCATGAGTGTCAAAATGGTTGGGTTTCTGCAATATTACAAAAAGTATTGGTTGGACTGTCACAATATTAATGATAACATTTAGTTTCAAATCTGGTTAAAAGTGCATATTTTTGGCAGTTTCAAGATTAGCACACCAAAAGCAGATGTGAAAACAATATTAAGTGCTATAAAGCAAACACAAAAGAAAGAACATTAAGTAAACAAGTTTCATATTAGCCTACGGAACAGTACTTTTTTTTTTTTTTTTAAACATTTATACTTAGATTTCATTTTTTCTTGAAACATGAAATTCTTTATATGGAATTATGAAGATAACTACTAAATCTGCATCTCTGTTGCCTATGAATCTTGAATAAATAATGAAAGCAATATAAGAGCGGAAACAAAAGCAATTCAAAGTTACCAGTGATTTTTGCGATGAGCAATTTGTTGATTTAATGAATTTTTTTTCAGATAATTTATGAACACTCTTAAGTCAAAACCGAAGTCCAGAAAATCTAAATTAATTGCCTAATGGCATTTTGTTTGTTTGTTTGAAATAATATTGAGGCAAGAACTGGTAATGCTATCTGCAATTTTGCTTTATAAAAGATAATAAGGTCATATGAAGATTTATCAACTATCTTAATGACAAAGAGGAAATGTGGATTGCTTATAAATGATCACCAAAGTTCTTTGTAAACTGAAAAACTTCTAACAGCAGGCAAGTAAAACTTCCAAGGTAAGTATGCACCTTAAATCAATATGTGCTTTCATAGATTTTACTGATTTCAAATTTATTTCATGGGCACAGATTACCTTAAAAGTAATTTTATAGATGATCAATTTCTTAACCACACACTGAATTATAACTTTTACATATAAGAAAAGTTAATTAAATATTTTCTAGAATTAAACTTTAAAAAAAAATCAGTTTCCTTACTAAAGGATGCTAAGGTTTAACAAGTCAGTGGGAAAAAAAAAAACCTTCATGTTTGATAAATGAATGTCTTTAGGCATTTTAAAGCTAAATGGTCTTTATTTGATTAAATAATGTAAGAAAAAGCACTATATTTCAAATACGATATTTTGAAAATGGTTAGAAACTAAAATAAGACATTTAGTAGCAGTATCTGAAAAAGGTCTGGGTTTAAAATGAACGCTTTCTCAATGACACATACCCAGTGTTCTGGACATCACAGGCAGTGCAGAGCTCAAGACCAGGATCGACACACAATTCCCAATGATCTGTTTGAGAGCAGAAAGCATACTTGGTAGTTAGAGAGTAGGATAAAAAGTAAAATCCACTCACATTTTAAGAAAATATTGCACAGTCTAGTTAGCTATTGTACTTTGCCAACTTCTTAATGATGCTGTTCAATGAAAAATTTAAAGAGAATAAACTTTTTTGATAAACATTTAAAGTTAAATCAGTAAGTTCTAAAAGATATTTCTAGTACCTGGCACAAATATGATGTTAGGGAACACTTAAATTACTATACATTTGAGACACTGCATATTACATTACTGGTTGCAGTTGCCAATTTCAAAGAGCTCTGTCTATCAAACAAAAAAGAACAAATACATTTAAAACTTTTGACTATGTTGTGTGTTTTTTTTAAGTCAAACTACTGGACTCCTGGTGTGGTACAGTAGGATCAGCACTGGACTTTCAACCACAAGGCTGGCAGTTCAAACCCACCAGCTTTTCCTCAGAAACCCTATACAGGGTCGCTATGAGTCAGAATCGACTCAATGGCACTTAACAACAACAACTTCTTAAATAATATGCTATTTAATATCAAAAAGTAAGAAATTTTTAACTTAAGTTTAACTTAACTCTAAGTCATTTTCAATATATCCCATGCTTACATCTTTCATATTAAATACACCTATTGTGATCCGTTAGGCCACAGCAAAACTGCTCTGGAGTGTTTCTGAACTGGTAAATCTTTACTGTAGATTTACGATGTAGATTACTACATCTTTCTCCTGCACAGAGGCTGGTGGATGTGAACTCCCAACGTTTCTGTTAGCAACCCAGCATTTAACAACTGCTCCACCAGGGTTCCTTATTCTTATTAAATTGAGGAGCTGAAACTACTGATTAGTACTTATGACTACTTACGTGAGATGTTAAGAATCTCAACTACTTCTTTTAAAAAGTCATAGCAAATTAACATATATATGCATATGTTATAATTTTCCCCTTTAGATTAGGCTAAGCATATAGAATATACAATAAAAAGAAAACAAGCCAACAGCTTTTATTAGTTCATCTTCATTGTCAGCCTGTGGGAATATTTTACAAAAATTCCATCACTACATAAAATGGCAGGCTTTGTTATTCTGAAGCCAAAAACATATTGTAGAAAGTCAAATTAGCCTGGGACTACAAAATGTTTCTGAATAGAATTCTTCCGTCTTACTTTAATTATTCAAATTTGAAATACTTTGTCTCTAATACTTGTAGCAACTAAGGTTTTCAGATTTCAAACAAGCTCCCAGAGGTACAGTTAGCACAATCAAAGTTACTCATTAGCAGTACGTTTTCTTTAGAGGAGAAAAAGCCCTTTCACTAGTTTTCTATAGCTAGTTAACAAGCTCTGCAGTTCCATGCATTTTACAAGTGAATGGATGCCATCCAAATTAAACAGAGCACATCCTTTCCCACTCATTCAGCATTTTGAAAATCTTCCAGTTTGTGTTTACGTAACTTACAAACAAATACCTATCACTGCAAATGAACCATTCAGGGTAATTACTAAATAAAACAGTCCGTTTGTCTTGGAAGGAAAAAGGGAGCCCAGAGTCACCTAAACTTTACCTTACCTTTGTCATAGTTGTGTCATCCTTCTTGGGAGTAAAGTTTCCAAAAAATCGGAGGCTATAGAAACCGACAACAGAGGACACCATAAGATAGCTGTGAGAATTAAGGGGAAAACTCTCCAAAAGAATGTAAGTATCCCTTGTGTTCTCAGCAGTCTCCAAAAAGTCTTAAGGCTCAAAGAAAAACCAAATCAAAACAAAAAGCCACTTTGAGCGCTTAAGGAAGACAGACCTGTTCTTTTTTCTTCTTTTTCTTCTAGGCAAGTGTCTTAGTAAATTACCACTGTCCCAGAAAACTAGACAGAACACTTGTTAAAAGACAGAATGTTTACTTAAAGAAAGGATACAAAATCAAAATGATTTCAAGTGCAGCTCCCACAAAACCAAATGTAGAAAGAGAGGCATTTCCTATTCCAGGTCCCTGGGGAAAAAAACAAAAAACACTTTTCAGGATTCAATGACACCATTATATTTGGTTTTCCAAAAATTACAATGTCATAAATATAGAACAGTTGAAATTAGAAACATTAAATATGCTGGAATAACATCTAGACTGTCAAAGGCCAAAAAAAGGTAACGTGAGACTTAATCAACTAACCCAACTACCACATTAGCAATTTCATTACCTCAAAATTTTTCTGATTTAAAAAAAAATTTTTTTTCTGATTTAGCTGAATTGTGATAGAGTGACTTATCAAAATATAGTACTATACTTACTACTAATTTGAAATAGAACAGTTTTTTTTTTAAAGATACATTTTTAAATACAATACGGCAATAGAAAATATAACTATCTGAACCCTGAGGCACCAAAAAAATTAAATAATTAAAGTTTGCCAAACATAAGCTAACCATAGAAAGTGAATGTGCATATTCTTTTTCTACTCTTGAAATCTTCCTTTACCCTAATCTTCTTTCAGAATTCAATATATTAAAAAAATAAATAATCAAGTCACAGAGACCCTGTATATGGCTTCCGAGGAGCGGCTGGTGTATTTGAACCACTGACCTTGCCATTCAAACTGACCTTGCAGTCCAGTGCTTATCCTACAGAGCCACACCAGTGTGTCTATAGGCATATGTAGATATGTGAATATGTGTGCTGCACATACATATTCATAGACATAATAAAGCACACAGATACTTTATCTATAATACAGTTACAGATACTTCTTAGATATAATCAAGCATATTGTGGGACTGGCTTACTAGGTTTGAAGGCTTGATATCATAATCTCATGGAACAACTTAATCATGAAATGTAAGTTCAATTTGTTAGTTTGGAGTAGTAGTAATATCTGGGATCTTAAAAGCTTGTAAGCAGCCATCTACAACAATTGGTCTCTACTCATCTGAAGCAAAGGAAAAATGAAGAACCAAAGACTCAAAGATGAAACTAGTATACAGGACTCATAGCACACACGTACTTGATCTCATCTACCTTGAGACAAGAACTAGATGGTGCCTGGTTATCACTTCTGACACGATCATGACACAACAGATAGACTCTTACAAATGAGGGGGGAATGTAGGAAAAAACCTCCAGTTCTTAAAAAGCCCAGAATTACTGGACCAACTGAGATTACGGAACCTGTGAGACTAACTGTAAAATACCCTTAAAACTATGACCCCAAAGTACTTGCGGAGGTCGTCTTTCAGCTAAATAACCATTTGCCTGATATCCTACACATATATACGACTAAGTAAAAAAGCATTGCTCTAAAAATCACAGAAACCTCTATTAAACAAATTGTCCAAATGTGAAGCCATGGTTTCTCAAAGGTCCTCTACCTAAATCTTCCATCTCCCTAATCCCTCCCCCAAGAATCTGGTGCTATTCGATTTACACCACATCAATACGGCAGTTTGGACATCCTCCAGGGACTTAGATCATGCTCCTCTGAAATGTACTTTGAGTTTGGGGACCAAAGAAAAGTTTGAAGGGCTGTAGGGAGGATGGGGTAAGTTTTCCCAATGAAATTCTCCGAGGACAGCCCTTGCTACTCTCAAAAAATGAGAAAGTGCGTTGTTCTGCTGGAAAGCAGTTCTTTGGCACAACTTCACTTCTTCACATCAATGCAGTTTTCCATTTTCTTGAAACTTCCTTCTAATAAGCCCCAGGATTGTCCTTTGAGAAAATCTATCAAGATGAGCCCTTTGAAGTATCAAAATGCAGTCACCGTAGTCTTCTAAGCTGACCATTCTGCCTGGAATCTAACTGGCCAAACAGATCCCCCAGGAAGCCATGGTTTTCACTGGACTTTTTTTTATTTTGAAGGCACTCTGAAAGTGTATTACCATGAAGACTTGTCTGAAGCTGTCCACTGACTGTAAAGACATGCTTAAACACATCTGGTTTGGAATGTTGTTGTTGTTGTTAAGTGCTATGGAGTTGGTCCTGATTCACAGCGACTATGTATAGGATTTCCAAAGAGCAGCTTGAGGGTTTCAATTGTTGACCTTTTGGTTAACAGTCCACTGCTTATCTTATAGCACTGTAACAGGAGTCCACTGGTTTAGAAAAAGCCTGCGTAATACTTTATAGCTTACCTTTGAGGTACGTGTGTGTGTGTCTGTATGTAAGTATATGTATATATGTAGACATATATACATACATGAGAAGGCTTTGAAAAGTTAATGGAAAAATGAAATTAGAAAATACTGTAATTTTTCCACAAACTTTTGACGCCTACACATATACATACACATACATATATGGTTTTCAAAGAACATGGTTTTTTTGGTCTCAGAGTGAAGGGAAGGAATTCAGATAGATTATCAGCTATTCTATGAGAAAAATATAACAGCTGGCGCAGAATGAGGGACTAGACATCAAAAGTCTAACCGTTTTGAAGATGGAAGAGCTGTTGACTAAGAAAAAATAGAGTAAAATACTTAATTGGTGGTGGTGGTTACGTGCCGTGGAGTCAGTTCTGACTCATAGTGGCCCTATACAGGGTTTCCAAGGCTGTACATCTTTATGGGAGCAGAAAGCCTCATCTTACTCCCATGGAACAGCTGGTAGTTTTGAATTGCTGACCTTGCGGTTCACAGCCTGATTCGTAATCACTACGCTACCAAAGCTCCATTGTTGTTGTTAAGTACCATCGAGTTGGTTCCGACCCATAGCAACCCTGTATAGGATTTCCGAGGAGTGACTGGTGAGCTTGAACCGCCAACCTTGCAGTTCAAATGATTTTACCGTAGAAGCTCCTTAAATGGCGTAGTGGTTACGAATCGGGCTGCTAACCTCAAGGTCGGCCGTCCGAAACTACCAGTTGTTCTGCAGGAGAAAGATGAGGCTTTCTGCTCCCGTAAAGATGTACAGCCTCGGAAACCCTGTACAGGGTCGCTATGAATCAGAATCGACTCCACAGTACTTAACAACAACAAGTATCTAAAATTTTATCATGACACCTAGAAAATGTATGCCAAATATGAATATTTAGTAGTAACAATCTTCTATCTGACAAATATACTGAAATAGGTGAATTGAGAGAATAAACTCACCAATTTTTAAATAAGAGATAAAGAATGACTCCTGAAAAGGAGTTTATATGGCTTCCCTTCCATTAACTGAGCATTCTGATTTAGTTTCAAAAAACATGTGACTCTTTTGAAACATGAATCTCTCTATGGTACATATATGGATCTTCTGAAAAGCATTGAATCCATCTAATACACTTATTATGTTGTTGTTGTTAAGTGCCGTTGAGTCGGTTCCGACCCATAGCGACCCTGTACAGGGTTTCCGAGGGTGTAAATCTTTACGGGAGTAGAAAGCCTCATCTTTCTCCCGTGGAGCGGCTGGTAGTTTCGAACCATTGACCTTAAGGTTCGCAGCCCGATTCGTAACTACTACGCTACCAGAGCTCCTTTTATATGTCACTATTTTAAAGCGGTCTGATAATGCAATGGCTAAGAACTGGGCTGCTAACCAGAAGCCTGGCTGTTTGAACACACCTAGCAGTTCTGTACGATAAAGACCTGATGGGGATCTTCTTCCATAAGAATTACTCATAAAACTGAACACACTGCCATTCAATTGATTCTGACTCACAGCAACCTTGTATAGAGTTTCCGAGGCTATAAATCTTTGTTGTTGTTGTTGTAATATGCTGTGGAGTCGGTTGACTCATAGCGCCCTGTACAGGGTTTCCGAGGCTGTAAATCTTTACAGGACCAGTAATCCGCATGTCGCTCCCTTCGAGCAGTTGGTGAGTTTGAACTGCCATCCTTGTGGTTAGCAGTCCAGTACTTATCCTACAAGCACCATCAGGTGCTTTCTGTAACAATTACATATGGAGTAGTTCTTTTCTGTCACGTGGGGTAGCTCTACTATCAAGCAAAAATGGACTAAACAGCACTTGACAATTTCACTACTTAGAAGGTACAGTTTTAAAGAATCACAGTACAGCCAGGGTAAATTCTAACATGAAGACTATGAAATTTGAAAAAAAAAGATGAGGTTGTACATACAGGAGGAATGGTTTTTGTTTTTGTTGTTATTTGTAAATACAAAGCAAAAAATTAGAAGCAGAAGTCATAGTGTATACACAGTTTAGAAAGGTTCAGTGCAAAATGAAATTCATATAACTTGAAGTGTATACAAAAGGTAAGTCACAAAGTAGTGTTGCTACAGTTCCAGTTCATAGTAACCCTGTGCTGGATGGGGTAGAACTGCTCTGTTGGGTTTCCAAGGCTATGAATCTATACAGAAGCAGATTACCTCGTTTTTTTTTCCTATGGAGCAGCTGGTGGGTTGGAACTGCTGATCATTCAGTTAGTGGCCCAACACTTAGCCCACAGTGCCACCAAGACTACTAATTCATGTTGTTGTTGTTAAGTACCATGGAGTCGGTTCCGACTCATAGTGACCCTGCACAGGGTTTCCAAGGCTGCAAATTTTTACAGGAGCAGAAAGCCTCATCTTTCTTCTGCGGAACAGCTGGTAGTTTCGAACTGCCGACCTTGAGGTTTACAACCCAATTCGTAACCACTATGCTACCAGAGCTCCTTCTAGTTCATATAGGCACAGGTTATTCTAAATAAAATATGTTTACACATGTGTCTGTGGATATTTGTCTTAGTTTCATTCAGGTCCCCTCAATAAAAAAAAGTCCATTCAAAATAGTGGCTTCTGAGGGGATCTGGTGGGCCAGTTCAATTCAAGGCAAAGAGTCAGCTCAGAAGGCTACAATGACTGTTTTTTGAGATCTCAAAGGGTGATCTTGATAGATTTTCTTGAAGGACACAGAAAAATTTGGTGGCTTAAGAAAATTTAAAACTACACTGGTAGGAAAAAGACCAAGAAAGTTGCAACTAGGAGTTTTTTCCCATCGTGGCAACGTACCTGCTCATTCTTTGAGAGTAGCAAGGGCGCTGTCTTATGAGAATTTTCTTGGGAAACTTTACCCCATTGACTTTATAGCTCTGATACTGCCCCTTTAGACTTCTTTTTGGTCCCAAAATAAAAAACATTTCAAAGGAACACTTATTTGAATCCTTTGAGGATGTTGAAACAGCTGTATTAACTTGGTGCAAATCGAACCACACAGAATACTTCAGGGAGCCATTAGAGAGATGGAAACACCATCTTCAGAAGTGTATAGACCTAGATGGAGGTATGCTGAGAAATAACAGTTTCACATTTTGATATTTTTGTTTAATAAAGGTTTCTATGATTTTAAAGCAGTGATTTTTTACTTATCCTTATACACACACAAAACTGAATGCTTTAGTTTCACTTATTCATAACATTCAGAATGTATAGACAGCATACTTTGATAAAAGGAAGACATGTTAAAGCATTTTACTTTACCCTGGTTCCCTTTGGCATTGCTGTTTCATCAACCAAGAGGCAAAGAATATTACACGCCACCAAGAGGACTGAGATGAACTGCAACATGAAAAGCAGGCCGTGAGAGCTCAAGTTCAAGGACTTTTTATCAATATACATATATTAAAATCTAAGTAACCAAATGTAGGGTTCAGAGAAAAGCCAAAGCATTAGAGACCTGATTTCTAAATTTTATATATATATATGTTGTTGTTAAGTGTCACTGAGTCAGTTCTGACTCACAGTGACACTGTATAAGGTTTCTGAGGCTATAAATCTTTTCAGGAGCAGAAAATTTCTTCCATGGAGTGATTGTTGGGCTTGGACCACAAACCTTGTAGTTAGCAGTCCAGTGCTTATCCTATAGCACCACAGCACTCCTATATATACGTAAAGATTCTGCCAATTAGTATAAATTCAAAGTTTGTGACAAAAGTTCATAGTACAACTTTTAACTATTTGATCTCAATAAAAGAGAAAAAACAAAGCAAGTTACAAGCCTCCCAATTTAAAAAGTGGTAAAACATTACCAGAACTAATTTAATGATTTAAGTTTTCATATTCTATCATAGTGTGAGGCATGGGCACCTGTAAAACTTTTGTCTTTTCTTTTTTTTCGAGAAGTAGAAGACTGAATTCTTTGCTTTCAGGAGGAAATTGATAATCCTGTAGACTTACTTTAAATTGCCAAGAATTTCCATTTGTGCTCTATTGGTTTTTCACAAATAAAGGCATAGGTGTATTTTAATGCTGTGGCTAGAAAACAAACTCATTACTAACCATTTAACTGAGAGGTTTGCCATGCTCAAATGCCAAAGTAAATAAAAACTAATTTGCTTTATTTTACTCGGCAAATAAATTCTTACTGTCTCAATGAGAAGGAGGACCATAACAGCAGGATACACCAGATTTCTTTCCCAGGCTGAAGCCTTTTTTCGCCTCTCTTGTAGAAGAAAGAATGAAATAAAATATTTCAGTAAGTTCTGAAAATTCTCTCCAAATTCAGTTTTATTCCTTAATGCTATGATCAGTATTATTTTAATTTTTTTTCAAAATACATAAATTATTTAAAAATTTCCCCCCACACTATAAGAATTAGTTTTAAAACAGTTTGCTCCACTAAAATGGCTCAATCATGTGGTACCTATATTTGACTCTGTGAAGACATTTTACTTTTAAGGAAATATACTGTTAATATACACCTTAATTAAAAATATAGAGGTATTTGTAGTTTTACAAATGTACATACTGATACAGATATATATATACTTAAATGAGTAATTTCATAAACACTTCTAGTTTTCTAAAATAAACTTCTTCCAGCTCTCATGGACTACCTGTATCACACTACACTTTAATTCAAGAACTGGGGAAGAATCAACTTAATATTTAAATTATATGAATAGGAGGTTATCAATGCACTATCAAGACAACCAAAAGTTGAGGGCTCATATTTTATAAAATTTACTGAGGCCAGCCTTCCCTTTTGCACTTCTTTTCCCTGAAATACATTCCCAGTATATATTTGGCAAGGATCTAAGAAGCTGAGATATCAGGTACAATTCACTAAACAAATGGAAAAGATGTTAAAACAAAGTTTTCAGCAAACTCAACAGAGCCTAAGAGACAACACTAGAGTTCACGGTTACCAAGGCATCACAACTGGAGAGGTTAGGACTCTAACCTTCACACCCACTGCCATCAAATCAATCCCGACTCAAAGCAACTCAAGGCCAGTGTTCAACTGCCCCGTAAGGTTTCCAAGACTGTAATTCTTTCAAAATCAGGCAGCCACATCTTTCTCCTATGGAGTGGCTGGTAGGTTTGAAAAACCCACCTTTTGGTTAGCAAGCAAGTTCTTAACCACTGTGTCACATGTGTTCATTATTATGATGGTGGTGGTAGTTATGTGCAGTGGAGTCAGTTCTGACTCACAGCGAACCTGCATAGGGTCTCCGAGGCTATAAATCTTTACAGGAGCAGAAAGCCTCACCTTTCCTCCATGGAACGGCTTGTAGTTTTGAACTGCTGACCTTGCAGTTAGCAGCCTAACTTGTAATCACTACGCTACCAGAGCTCTTTATGATCATAGAAAAAGGAAAGGGCAAAGAAGTAAGACTGAAATTCAATATCAACTTTCCCCTTCAAAGAAATCAGTGACGACAAAGAAGGTGAGAAACAGAAAGATGCAGTTAAGAGGCTGAAAAGTGAAGCAAAAGTTCTGCCAGGCTCATGTTTCTTTGGAGGTAAAAATCTAGAATTGTAGACCAGCACAGAAGGTTTAAAAAATAAGAATAAATAAGTATTGATGAGCCGATTCCAACCAATAGCGATCCTATATAGGGATCCAACAAGCAGCTGACTGATGGGTTTGAACTGCTGACCTTGTGGTTCAAACAAATCTTGCGGTCCAGTGCTTATCCAGTAAAGAAGATGGCACAAAAGTAAAAACAAAAACAAAAACCAGATTTTCAGTTGGAACCAAATAAAAAGTATACCTTAGAATTTAATGCCAAACCAAAAACAGACCAGTTGTATAAAGATCAAAACCTAGCTTCAAGTGACCTCAAGCTCAGACAGATTAAATTTGATCTGTCCCCACTCTAATTGCCTACCAGAGCAAAAGCTACTAATCCTCTCTAACAGAAGAAAGTATCATCTAAAGTTTCTACAATTTTGTATTAAAACTATCTGGTATTCAATAAAAAAAATTATCAGGAGATAGGACCAAAAGAAAAAAAAGACAGTAAAAACAGATACACAACTGACTCATATATTGGACTCACCAGAAAGACTCTGAAATAACTGATTAATGTATTCAATAAAATAGGTGACAAGATAACAAATTTGACAAGGGAATATGAATCCATAAAAAAGAATTATATGGAAATTCTAGAACTAAAAATATACTAACTAGAGTTAAAAATTCAATAGAGAGTTTTTGACAAAAATTATGATGTAGCTGAAAAGACAGTGAAATGGAATATAGGTCAGCAAAAAAAAATAATAATAATAATAACGAACTGAAGCATGGAAAAAAGAGAGAGGGAGAAAATGATTGAAAAGGTATTACATATTTGTAGTGAGTCTGAGGAAGATAAAAAACAAGAACGGATGAGCAGAAGCAATATTAGATGAGTTAATGACCACAAAATTCCCCCTAAAGGATGGAGGACATCAAGCCAGACTCAAGAAGCACCAGAGGTTTCAAGAAGGATGGTGGTGGAATGAATGCCACTGGGTTGGTTTTGACTCACAGTGGCTATATAGAGGGTTTTCAAGGCTGTAAATCTTTAAGGGAGCAGAAAGCCTCATCTTTTTTCCATGGAGCGAATGATAAATTTGAACTGCTGACTTTGAGGTTAGCAGCCCATCAAAAATAGATAAATACACAGAAAGCCAAATCTAAGCGTATCAGGGCAAAATTGCTAAATAACAACAAAAAGAAACTCTGAAAAGGACAACAAAATAACTTTTAACCAGAAACTAGAAGGCATCTTCACAGTATAGAAACAAATTAATCACCAAATAAGAATGTAAGTTCAGAAAAGGCAACTGTGAAGGCAAAAGAAAAGCTTTTAGATGAAAACTGAGGGCATTCAATCCAGTCAAAACTGCATGAAACAAAATTATTGTCATTCGATGCTGTTGAGTCAGTTCCAGTTCACGGTGACCCTATGCTTGTAGAGCAGAACTAGTCCATAGGATTTAAAGGAACTCATGGAGTTGTCCTAAATTAGAAATGAATCCATGGCATCTTCCATAAGCAGAGCAAGCCTTACTTCCAAGGTTCCTCTGGATGGTTTTGAACCTCCAACCTTTTGGTTAATAGTCTGGCACTACAGTGCACTGAATTATTTAATGTCTCTTCTAGCCATAATCTTTGCAAACTCCCAAGAAACATTTTTGCCCTGATGGTTGTGGGTAAGAGAAAATGTTGACAGGATTATATGATCCAGCTGAGAGTGGTTAACTAGGATTGTAACCACTGGGATTGTAAAAAGCTGGAACTCTTAACATATATAAAATAAGCCACTTCCAAAGGTGCAGGGAAGAACTCACTAACATCTGAGAAGAAGAGCCGAGATCCCTGTGCACTGAACTGTCTCAACCCAGGGAAAGAAACCTGTAACACCAGAGGAGTAACAAAAACACAACACAGTAAAACACAGGGGGGAAAGAGGGCATCTAAATTTTCTTTGAAAGAAATTCACACCAACAAATGTATATGTGACAGTGGAAGAAAGAGAATCATCATGTGATCATGAAACAAGAGCCGAGAGAATGTAAAGAGAGTAGACCTGATGTCACTAAAAC
Source organism: Chrysochloris asiatica (assembly GCF_000296735.1). NCBI lineage: Eukaryota > Metazoa > Chordata > Mammalia > Afrosoricida > Chrysochloridae > Chrysochloris > Chrysochloris asiatica. The sequence goes on along the minus strand of NW_006408684.1, from coordinate 1,463,729 downwards.
ATTAGATCAATGTCAACAGACATGTTACATAAAAGTAAAAGTAAACCTTTATTTAAATCACTTCAGTTTTCTGTTATTACCAGATGAATAAACTCATAACTGATAAAAATAGAGCATCAAGTAATCTTGTTTTTTCTTTTCTTTTTTTCTTTTGAAGAGCTATTTTGTATGTATACAAAACAAAGCAAACGAGCAAAAACCAAAAGTGAATACTATGTTCATTCCCTCCCCAAACTAAAAGACAGTATTAACTATGGACAGATTAGAAGCTCCTAACATTAAAAACCTTTTTTTTTTCTTTCATATTTTAAACTATAGTGAAGTCTTTAATAAGAAATATAGACACAAGTCACATGCAAAAATGTACAATACCTAATTTTGTCTTCAGAGTCTTCACATTTTCAAGTTCTTGTTCTAATTCCATTATATTATATTCCACTGATGAAGACAGCCCTATCCAAAACAAAAGTCTGTTTTAGAAGTACAGCAACAGAACCCTCAATATTATGCAACAGTCTTCACAGGAAGTTAAACCATAAAATAACACATTGCAAATCCTGATGCTGCTGTTGTTGCTAACTCACAGCAACCCCATACAGGGTTTCCAAGGAGCAAATGGTAGGTTTGAACCACCAGCCTTGTGGGTAGTAGTTCAGCGGCTATCCTACAGTGCCACATCAGGACACGAAACCCTGATAAACTGCCTCCAAAAAACACACACAAATGCTGCTGTGGTTCACAGAAAAGTATATACATTTCTTTAGCATTAAAAACTTCCATTTGTCAATGATTTCATTTTGCTTGGATCTACAATAAACAATCATGGGCACAGCACTCAAGAAATCAAACATTATATTGCATTAGGCAAATATACTGCAAAAGACCTCTTTAAAGTGTTCAAAAGCAAAGATGTCAGCGACCCTATTGTCAATACCCTCATATGTATGTGAAAGTTGGACAACAAATAAGGAAGATTAGAGAAAAATCAATGCATTTGAAGTATGGTATTGGAGAAAGATATTGAAAATACCCTGTACTGCCAGAAGGACAAATCTGTCTTGGAAGAATTACAGACAGAATGCTCCTTAGAAGTGAAGCTGGTGAGACTTCGTCTCTTGTTCTTTGGGCATGTTGTCAGGAGGGATCAGTCTCTAGAGAAGGACACCATGCTTGGTAAAATGGAGGGTCAGAGGAAGACCCACAATAAGATGGATTGACATGGTGGCAACTACAATGGGATCAAACATAACAACTGTGAGAATGGCACAGGATCAGACAGTATTTCGTTCTGTTGTGCCGAAATCAACTTGATGGCACCTAACAACAACAAAAAAAAACTTGCATGTATTTGTTGATTAAGCCCATGATGTCTTGGAATGCTTCTTACTTGGTAAGAATCTTATGTGAACTTTTTATTTTTTTACTAGAAAAGTATCATGTGCTTATTTGAGAAAGTAAAAGAAAATCAAGAACTGCCTCTTTTTCAGTCCACTTCCACCTCTTTAAGGTGACAACTGTTACCATCTGGGTGGATACTTCCACACCCTTCTTTATATTCATAGACGTACATACGTAAAAAAAATAACACATAGTGTTTGACTATATCCTTTATGAGAATGGTTCTTATATATACATGAACATGCTACTTGATTCCCTAGTTATTAACATCCAAGTTGACAGGGAGCGCTGACTGAGTCTTTAACATGAATACTAGTCCACAGTATGGATATACTACAATTTTATTCAGTATTACTCTATTTATGAATGGAGGTTTTCTCAATTTTTATGCCAGTACACATAATGTTGCAATTAACTTTCCTGAATGCACACCCAGTACATTTTGGCTGTATTATTTTTGTAGGACAGATTCCCAAGATTGTGAGTGCTGGGTCACAGCGAATGGGCACTTACAATTTTAAGAGAGATTTCCAGAACATTTCCCTAAAACATTGCAATAATTAACATTTCTACCAATTGCTTTTGGTATCTAATTTCAGGATTTACTTTGTAACAACATATTCTTAGACATGACACTGAAAACCTAAATAACAAACGACAAAATAGATAAATAGGACCATATCACAATTAAAAACTTTTGTTCATCAAAGGGCTTTATCAATAAAATGAAGTAAAAATGTATGGACTGGGAGAAAATTTGGGAGAACCATATATCTGATGGGGTTTAGTATCCAGAATATAGAAAGAACTGTTACAACTTATACAAACAAAAAGACAAGCAACACAATCAATGGGCAAAGAACCTGAATAGGCATTGCACCAAAAAAGAAAATACAAATGGTCAACAAGTCCATGAAAAGATGTTTAATGTCATTAGCTATTAAAGAAGTGAAATTCAAAACCACAATGAGAAACCAATATTCACTGGTGGTTACCAGGACTGGGATAGGTAGGCACGGGAAATCACTCTCTGGATATTAGATACCTGGAAAGGTAACACTGAATGTGAGTGAGGTATGCACAACTTGTCAAGGTAAATTATATCACTAAAAATTACACAAAGGGGTTTTTGGTAAGTGCTATAATATACAATTTTGCAACAACCGAAATCTATATGTATGGTTACACAGGTCTGTATAGATGCTGTTGTTAAGTGCTATTGATTCAGTTCTGACTCATAGCGATCCTAATTAGGGCTTTCAAGAAGCGGTTGGTGAATTTCAACCACCCTGCAGTTCAAACTGACCTTTTGGTCCAGTGCATTGTCCCACAGCAGAGCCACATCAAGACTCTGTAAGTATATATACATATATACATACCAACTCAATGGCAGTTGACAAAAACATATATATGTACCTATGTAACCATACAAGTGCTGTCAAGTCGGTTCTGACCCATAGCAACCCTGTATAGGGTTTCTGAAGAGCAGCTGGTGAGCTTGACCTGCCTACCTTGTAGTTCAAAGCAACTATGTGGTCCAGCACACTAACCACAGCGCCACACCAGGTGTGAGTATATGTGTGTGCATATGCATCTACAACCCAAAAAACCTAACCTCCTGCCACTGAGTTGGTTCTGACTCATAGCAACCCTGTATAGACAGCATTTCCAAGGCTGTAAATCTTTATGGGAACAGAAAGTCTCACATTTCTCCCACAGGTGTATCTATAGACACATGTATATACATGTATGCATGTGTTGCATATATATTCACATGTATATGATCAAGCACATAGGGAGTCCTAAAAAAGCACTGTAAGATAAACACTGGACTGATAACTACGAGACTGTGGTTCAAATCCACCAGTTACTCCTCAGACCCCCTATACAGGGTTGCTGTGAGTCAGAACCAACAACATGGCACTTAACAATAACACAGCAGGAACAATTATGGATACTTGTTAGACATAACCAAACACCTCATAGGGTTTGAAAGTATTAGACCATATTTTTGTGGGAAAATTGATCATAATGCAGTTAATAAAGTTTATGATTTACACTTTACTTTGGGGACTAGCGAGCAGTCATCTAAGGCACAACAATTGGTCTCTACTTGTCTGGAGCAACAAAGAGAAAAGGAAAGCAAAAACTCCAATATTACTCTATAGGACTAACAGTACCAGTATACACAGACCTTGGTCTCAGCTACCCTAAAACTAGAAGTAGATGATGCCCACTTACCAACACTGTCCATTCTGATCAGGAACAAAACAGCTCCTGATGCATGAGCATGTGTGTAAGCAGAAATATACACAAAACTTAAATTCTGAAAAAAGTCCAGACTTATTTGGACCAACTGAGATTAGAGGAACCTAGGACTCTAAGATACCTTTTAAACATTAACTGAAACTACTCCTGGAGGTCACCTTTTAGCTCATAAAATAAACATTATCACCTGTGAGTACTGTGTTCCTTTAAAAAACCACCTACAAGCTCAAATCAAAAAGTATTACTACTAGGGTTTCAGTTCATGCATTCCTGGGTTTATTCCAAACAAAAGGTGTTTAAAAATGTCTTTGCAATCAGTGGACGGCTGCAGACAAATTCTCCCAGTAATACACTTGTCTTAGTCTCATCAGGGTGGCCTCCATATTAAAAAAAAAAAAGTCCAATCAAAACAGTGGTTTCTGTGGATCTCTGCTGAGCCAGTTAAATTCAAAATAGACAGGTGAGCTCAGAAGGTTGTGGCAACTGTCTTTAAGTGAGTCCAAAAGGATAATCTCAACATATTGTCTTAATGGATACAGGATGATCATGGGGTTTATTCAGAAGTTTAATAAAAATTCAAACAGAATAGGTGAGAAAAAGGCTAGGAAGATTGTACTGAGAACACAAACACAAAGAACATTTCAAAGGAACATGGTCTGAGTCCCACAAGGATGCCAAAACTGCTGGTTTGAACTGGTATAAGCTGAAAATTGAAGAATTCTTTGGAGAAAGGACTAGAAAGAGGGAAATGCTGCTCTCAGAAATGTAAGGAGTAGATGGAGAATATGTCAAGAAAGAAAAGCTTCACATTTTGACAATCTTGTTTAAAAAAAGTTTCTAGGATTTAGTAGCAATACTGATATACCCTCATATATGAGACCAACCAAGCAGTCATACTTACAATCTGTATATGCTGAGCAAACACTTCCAGAAGCTGGATTATATGAAGAAGAACCTGGTATCAGAATTGGAGGAAGAGCTATTAACAACCTGTGATATGCAGGTGACACATCCTTGCTTGCTGAAAGCAAAAGAACTTAAAATATTTACTGACAAAGATCAAAGACTACAGCCTTCTGTAAAGTCTGTATGCAAAGAAAACAAAAATTCTCACCACTGGACAACAAATAATAATCATGATAAACAGGGAAAAGACTGATGCTGTCAAAGACTTCATTTTGCTTGGATCCATAAGCAATGCTCATAGAAGCAGCAGTGACAAAATCACAGGACATATTGCATTAGTCAACGCTGAAGTAAAAGACCTTTTTGAAGTGTTCAAGAGTAAAAATATTAGTTTTATGCATCTGATCCAAGACATGCTATATTCAATTACCTCATATGCATGTGAGAGTTGGACAGTGAATGAAAATGATCATAGAAAAGTTTATGCATTTGGATTATGGTGTTGGATAAGAATACTGAAAGTATCATAGACTATCAGAAGAACAAACATGTGCTGGAAGAAGTACAGCCATAAATGCTCCTTAGAAGTCACAATGGTGTGACTTTGTCTTTCATACTTTGGATATATTATCAGGAGGGACCAGTCCCTGGAGAAGGACATCATACTTAGAAAACTAGAGGGTCAGCAAAAAAGAGGAATGTCTCCAAAAAGATGAATTGACACAGAGGCAGCAACAATGGGTGCAAACACCACAGTAACTGAGAGGCTGGTAGTGTTTCTTTCTGTTGTCTGTAAGTGCTATGAGTCAGAACTGGTGCAATGCTTACCTAATAACAACAACAGAGGTAGTCAGAATATAACACAAAGCTACTGTATTTTGCCTATAAATTTACTTTTCAATTTCTGGCAGGCAAAACAAAAGGGATACATAAAAAGTTATGGTACAGAACTAGTGGCTGTTTCCATAAAATGGCAAATGTTGCCGTAAGATGACGTCACACTGTAAAACTTTCAAGTGTCCTTGAAATCAAAGCAATTATACAACAGTCTTAGTGTGATGAGCACAGAGGCCTGGTGTGACACTAATGCACTGGACTGCAGAGTTGGCTTGAAACACAAGATTGGCAGTTCAAGCTCACCAGCCGCTCCTCAGAAACCCTATACGGGGTCACTATGGGTGCTTAACAACAGTGATAAGTATAGTTCACTTCTTATCCTATTTTGAAAAGAATTATATGATGTGTATCTATAATTAATACTCATTTAACATGTATATTTGATTAATTAGAAAAACAATTCCACTTGATATCTTTCTTCATACTTCTAAAGAAGCATTATATCAGTAACCAGTTCAATGCTAGAAAATACATGATCTGATGAAAATTCAAAATTTTGAGGGAGATATTATTTTCAGTGCCACTCTGAAATTATATGAGAAGACATTTAGGTTTGTATGCCATAATTTGTAGATATGATATCTATAAAGCTCCATACAAACATCTAGACACTCAATGTATAATTTTTTTTCAAAGAAAAATAACTAAAATGGTATTTCTGAAATGCTGTATACCTTTCCATTTAGTTGACACAATGCTGGACACACAATAAACCCACTGCCATCAAGTCAAATTTGACTTAAGTACAGTCCAACTGCTATACAAAAAGTGATTAATACATGCTGCAAACAAAAATCAAGAAAATATTCTTACAAATGTTTCTTAAATGTTTTTATTAGCTGACTAGAGTCATGATAATAACACAGAATTCAAAGACATCAGCATTTTTATTACAGAGAACTATTATCTTACCTAAATGAGGAAAGTGGGATTCAGGGGCAGAACGGTTCCGTCCTGCTAAATAAAGAAAGCGATGGCTTTTGTACAAAACAGTAACACACGGCAAATGATACTAGAATGGTGTGTGAATTTAAGTTGCACCAAAAAAGCCATCAAACTATCCTAAAAAACTGTACCATTATTAACTTTATTTTTAAATGATTGTGAAATGTTCAATGTCAGCATTGTCTAGTCAATAAGTCAAATTGGTAGACAAAACCTGTTTGGACTAGTCAAGAAAAATAAAAAGGGATTCTCCAAGAAAACCACAAAGCAGCTCATTTAAGGTCAATTTAACGGTATTATTCTGTTTTTCTTCCAGCCCCGACATAAGATTTCACTACCTCAAAGGAAATTGTAAGAGTATCTATTTGCATTCCCCCTAGGTGATTGGCAGTTCAACACCAATTAGTTCAAAATTACACTGTTACTAGCATGCAATAAAAACAACACCTTTCATCTTTCTTACATAGGTAAGAATACCTTCAGAGCCAATAACTTTGATCAAATAAGTATTTTTGATCCTGCCCCACCCGTCTCTTTGGATTCAGGAAAACTAATAGCTGAAGGCAACTTTTCCCAGCTTTATTCTTAAGCTGAAAAACTAGTGTGGTATTAAAAATATTTTGCTTCCAAGATAATAGAATTTCCCAATGTCTAGCTTTTTTTTTTTCCCAATAAATAAACTGTTTTTATGCTTTTTAACATAGAGGACAGACTGAACTGTCATTCATATGACAGTAAGAGAGAAGAAACTATTTAATTGAAAATACATAATGTGGAAATTTTAAAGTAAATTTAAATCTAGACAACTTTAAATAACTTGAAGCAATAAAATTCTCTTTAAACAATTAATACCCTAAACAATTCAATTTCCTAACCTTACTCACAAAATAGATACGATTTGAAAGCAGACGCCTATAGTATAAACTGATACTTTTTCATTTAACTTTTTAATTTAGCATATTAAAAAGTTGATTAAAAAAGCTGCTACCAAAGTGGCTTTTTTAAAATGTGATTAGATTTACTACTTTGTTTGATCACAATGATCTTAATCACTAAGAATGTGAGGTCATTCAAATATTCTTAATTACTTTTACTCACTTAGACAAATAATTTGTGTTTAAAACTTGATTCATTTATACTAATTCATATAGAAAAAAGTCTTCATTTCCCTAAAAAAAATTTACTACATATTATAGAACCAGTGCTGATTAGGCAGACTACAAAAAGCATTTGAAAAATGAAAGCTGGATATTCAAACCTTTAGTGTATCTATTATGACATGTACAAACAGAAAAGAAAAACAACTCATAAATTCAGAAATTATATATCATTCAGCAATGCTGTTATTTACTAAAATAATTTCTATCTACTTCAGACATCTTCACAAAAATATAGTTAAATTTGTTTTTGTTGTTAAGTGCCGTCGAGTTGGTTCCGATCCACAGCAATCAATCCTGTATAGGGCTTCCGAGGAGTGGCTGGTGAGCTTGAACCACGGACCTTGCAGTTCAAACCAACTTTGCAATCCAGCGCATTAACCCACAGTGCCACACCAGGACTCCATATAGTTAAATACGACTGAGTAATATGAGAATTGTAAAAAAGGCAAATATACTTTCATCATTAATGACTGTTGGTGAGATGGAAAATATTAGTCAGCTTCAGGAATGATGTATAAAGCTATATACTACCAAAGTAATTTGGCTTTTATTCCTTACTTTGGATATAAGCTTGTGATAGACTTTAAACTAGATTTAAGATCATTCTTGAACTTCTTTATTTAGATATGATATTATTAATAATAGACTCCGGTATGGCAATATAGGGTAAGCACTGGACTGGTAAGCACAGGTCAGCAGTTCAATCCCACCACCTGCTCTTGGAATTCATATTAAGGAACTGACTTGACGTCATACAACATAAACAACATTGGTAATACCATCATTCATGTATGTTGTTATTGAAAAAGTAGCTCATGTACATTAAATTTATCTTGTATAAAACAAATATGGTTCAGTTGTACAAAGAAACTTCTGTCTCTTTCTAAATTTTATAGATTATAATTGTTATACTACTCTATAGATTATAATTGTTATATAATTCTATAGTTATTATTATAAAATCTGTAAACATAAAGAATTCCTCATCTATCAATATTATATATTACTCTATACCTCTTACAGGCATTTCATTTCAAAATAATTTGTTTGGATCACATTTTTTTGTCATAAATGGAAAGTAATTAAATGGTCCAAGATGAAAAAATTGTAATAAGATATCTTTCATTAACTGTTTCAGTCCTTTGAAACCAAATGTTATCTTCCTTGAAGAAACTCTTTAATTAGTATTATCAGTAGAAATAATTGTTTTTACATTAGCTTAGGAAATCATGATATTGCTAAATACTTTTTTTCTACTGTAGTATTGCCAAAGAAAGGGGATTCACTAATAATGATACTTGCTATGTATTCTTTTGATGAAAGCTGATATATGATCATTATCAGGCTGTTTGATGAAACACACTTGTCAAAGTAGCCCAGAATTTGATAAACTTGAGACATTTCCATTTCATTAATGAATAAAGTAAAGGAATGTTCTAAAAATGACCAAATGCATAACTAGAGAAAGCCAATACAGAAGTAATTGGCTTTCTTTTAAAAATAAAATCTGACATTGTTGTTGTTAAGTGCCACTGAGTCAATTCCGACCCATGGTGACCTTGTATAGGGTTTCCAAGGAGCAGCTGGTGAGCTTGAACCACCGACCTTGGAGTTCAAACAACTTTATAGCCTGGTGCATTAGCCCACAGCGCCACACCAGGACTCTAAAATCTGACATAAGTGTCCTGATATCATTAAACATGCTGCAAGTCTTACCACTGGGAATGGGAAATGCCTAGAATGAAATGCTGCGAACTCAGTCACAAATACCATCATAAAGCTGGGCATCTTTAAGAAATTCCCTGGCAAACCCAACTTAGTTATAAATAACAAAATTCAAGAGCTGTTAATGACAGTAAATGCTCTCTTTTTGTTGTTGTTAAGTGCCATCAAGTTGGTCCCGACTCATAGTGACCCTGCATAGGGTTTCCAGAAAGAAGCTGATGGGTTTGAACTGCTGACCTTGTGGTTCACACTCCAGTGCTGATTCTACAAGCACCACACCAGGAGTCCAAATGCTCACTAAGTACCATGAGAAGGTCATATATGTAGTTTTCAATTATTTTCTTTTTTATAATTTGTATTGTGATCTGACACTCAGAAAAATAAAATAATCATATTTCCTGTGCTCTTAATAATATAAATACAAGCTTCAGTGGTAAAGGAAAAGCCTTTTTCATTGAAGATTAGCATCAAGCAGGAAAGGAACAGCTACCAAAGTGATCGATGTTTCCTCAAAAAATTAAACATAGAATTAATACATGACCAAACAATTCCATTCCTAGGTATATACCCAAAAGACTTGACTATAGGGTTGCCAGCAAGTATTTGAACGCCAATATTCATGATAGTACTATTCATAATAATAAAAAATGTCTAGCAACAGATGATTGGATAAATAAAATGAGGCATGCACATGCAATAGAATGTATATTTTCTGTCACAAAAATGAACTTGAAAGCACCAGACTGAGTAAAATAAGTCAGTCAAAAAAGAACAAATATTATACGAGCTCACACGCATGAAATATCAAGAATAAGCAAATGCATAGAGACCAAAGTTTATCAGTGGTTACCAGGGGTGACAGGGAGAGGAAATGGGGCGCTGTGGTTTAAGGGCACTGGATTTATGATAAAGGTTACAAAACATTTTTGGAAATGGGTATTGCTGACAGAAACATGGCATGGGGAATGTAATTAATGTCATTAAATTGTACATGAAAAAAATGGTTGAAATGACAAATGTTTTATTATATATAAAATTTACCACAGGAAGAAATTCATACAGAACTTTAAAAAACAAAGTGCAAAGATGTTCAGACATAACAAACTTTTTTTTTTCCATTTATTTTCCACAGAGATTTAAAAAAGTACAGATATTGTAAAAAAATAAAAAAATAAATTATCATGAAGGTGAAAATAGTACCTAACAGAGCTGAATTACTACGTTCAAAGGCTACAATATTTTTAAATAAATTACATTAAAAGAACTGTGAAGGTTTTGAACTTAAACAACAAAAAATAATTTCTATTCATTATATACTTCTAAAGTTACCCAGTATACCCATAGGCTATATACACACGAAAGCTAATTATTGCAATTAATGCTGTTGCATTATTTAAACATTTAAACATGCTAATGACATACATAGCTTCTTAATCCTGGGAAGGAATTATAAAGATTTTCTACCCCAATTAATGTAATGAGATTTTTTCTTCAGGGGTCTCGAAGTAGAAAGGAATCTTGAGTGCTCATATTTCATGGTCATAACATTGGGTGGAATGGGGAGAATCACCTTCTTTCTGCTTCATCACGAGGCTGGTAGCTCACATGGCCATCCTGTTCTCTCAGTCTTTGCTTCTCCTCAGAGGTCTCTATTATGGGCCTTTCTTCTATATACTCTCTCCATGTGATTCTACCTTCTACCCTGTCACAAAATTTTACTTCTCCTTCCTTCTTCACTTCTACAGTAAAATGAAAATTCTCCCTCATGCATTTTTCACTTGTTTATTGGCTCTTACAACAAATATTGACTACTTCCACTATTGTTAAGGACCATTGAGTTGGTTCCAACTCATAGCAAACCTGTAAGGGTCTCCAAGGTGCGGCTGACTTTGAACCACTGACTTTGAGGTTCAAACTGACCTTGAGGCCCAGTGCTTATCCTATAGCACCATATGAGGACTCCACTGTAAGTATGGCAATATTATGGAATTGAGGGTACAGGAGAGAAGAAAATCAACAAATGTCCTTGTCCCTGTAGAATCCATTCTAGTGTATAAAGAGACAGGGATAACTCAAATACAAGAAGTCAAAAAGTATTGCTACTAGTAATTCTAGTTCATACATGCATGAGTTTATTCTAAACAGAATGTGTTTCAATATGTCTCTGTAATTACTGGGTGGCTACAGTGATTGCAGATACATATTTAAACACATTCTTGTCTAATACACTTGTCCAATCAAAACAGTGCCTTCTGAAGGCATCTGCTGGGCCAGTTCACTTCAAGGCAGAGCTCAGCTAAGAAGGTTAGGCCACTGGTTTTTTTGGAATTCCAAAAGGACTGCAAGCTTGGTGATTCACACTCACCAGTAACTCCTCAGAAACCCTATGCAAGATTGCTATGGGTTGGAACAGACTCGGTGGCACCTAACAACAAAACAATCTTGGTAGATTTTTTTGCTAAGGATTAGTCCTGGTGTAAGGAGCCCTGGTACTATAGTGGTTACGAGTCAGGCTGCTAACCTCAGGAACAGTAGTTCAAAACTACCAGCCGTTTCGTGGGAGAAAGATGAGGCTTTCTGCTCCCGTAAAGATTTACAGCCTCAGAAACCCTATGCAGAGTCGCTCTCAGTTGGAACTGACTCCAAGGCACACTACCACCACCAGTCCTGGTGTGACGATATGGGTTAATGTGTTGAACTGCAAAGTTGGTTTGAATCACAAGGTTGATAGTTCGAATTTACCAGCGGCTCTTCGGAAACCCTATACAGGGTCACTATGGGTTGGAATCGATTCACTGACACTTTTACAACAACAATAAAGACAATCAAAGAGCTTATTATAAAGAATTTCAAGAAAGTGGAAAACTGTTGTTGTTAAGTGTTGCTAAGTTGGTTCAACTCATAGCAACCTTACATAGGGTTTCCAAAGACTGGCTGGTGGGTTTGAACCACCAACTTGCGGTCAGCAGTCCAGAGCTTATCCTACAACGCCACACCAGGACTGGTGAGAAAAAGACCATGAAAGCTGCACTGAAGGATTGTTTTCTATTACAATAAGGCACCTATTCATTTTTGCATAGTCACACTATGAGTTGGAGTCAACTCTATGGCACTTAACAACAACAACAACCAAGGGCTGTCCTATGAGAACTCCATTGACATACTTTACCCTATGTGCCCTACAGCCCTGACCTTGCTCCATTCAGGATTCTTCAAAGAAATATGATTTGAGTTCCTAGGATGCAAAATTGTTGCTTAGATGTGGTGTGAACTGAAGAGTGCAAAATTCTTGGGGGAAAGGTTAGAGGGATGGAAACAGCATCTTCAGAAGTGTATAAACCTAGAAGGAGGCCATGTCGAGTAACAATAGCTTCACATTTTGGTATTTCTGTTTAATTAAGATTTCTATGACATTGTAGCAATACCTTTTGATTCACTCTTGTATGGAAAGTAAAATGTCAGACCATGGAAAGTGCTATAGGAAAAAATGAAGGAAGAAATGGGGGAAAGTAGTACCAGGGTGAATGTAGGGCGTAGCAATATTAAATCTGTAGTCACCAGGCTAACTCCCACAATGTGAGCAAGGCTCACAGAAAAGTTAGCCTTCAAATAGGACCTGAATAACATAAGGCCTGAGAAAAATGAAGTGCAAATGCACTGGGGCAGGAGGGTACTGGGTGAGTTGGAAGAACAAGGAGACTATTTCCCCCAGACTGCAGTGAAAAGCCACAGGAGATGAAGTTAGAGTGGTGCATGGAGGTGGGGATGGGTGTCCAGTTTGAGGGCTTTGGCTTTTATTCTGATTGAAATAGGAAGCCACTAGAGGAATTTGAGAAGATAGTGATGACATCTGGAAAGGCTCTCTGGGCCTTACAAGACCATAGATAGATGCATGGAGGCATTAGGAAATTACTGCAAGAAGTAAATCCAGAAGTGATTGTGATTAAGTCTAGAGTGTATCAGTGGAGTGGGTAAGAATTAGTCAAGTTTTAGAAATATTGTGATGCTAAAGCCAGCAGGATTTGCTGAAGGAATCCACATGGCAATTAAGAGAAAGAGACTATAAGGATTTGTCAGACAAAGGTACACTATAACAGAAACAGAACTCAGGAGAAAGATCTTGAAGTTGACTTTGAACATAATATGTTTATGGTACCTATTAAGCACCCAAAGGGAAAAGTCCATAAATCTGGAGTTCAGAGGAGAGGTCAGCAGCATATAATGGTACTGAAAGTCATGAAACCAGAAGAGATAACCAAGTGAGTAAGTGTTAAAAAAGAAGAGCTTTAAGGACTGAGGCATTAGGCATAGCAGTGAAAGAAGTTATGAACACAAAGAAAAACCAGAGTTAACTGAAAAACATCAATCTGTACGTAAAAGGGCCAGCAGAGTGGTGAACTGAAAATCAAGTGGAATAAATAATATTTGAAAGAGGAAGCAATATAAGATATGAGCTTTGAAGTCACTGGCCAACTTGACAATAGCATTTGTGTAGAGTCAAGAGTAAGTTCAAAACAAGACATGAAGCACAGAACTGAAATCAATGAGTAAAACAACTCTTGTGAGGAGTTTTCTTGTAAACAAAACCAAGACAACGAGGTTAAAACTTGAGAGATTTCTTTGTATCTACAATCCTGGTGTGGCGCTGTGGGCTAATGCGTCAGACTGTAAAGTTGTTTGAACTGCAAGGTTGGTGGTTCAAGCTCACAAGCTGCTTCTTGGAAACCCTATACAGGGCCGCTATGGGTTGGAATCAACTCAATGGCACTTAACAACAACAACATCTACAGATACAAAGTAAGGTATGTGTCATATTGACGAAAATGATCCAGTTGGGAAAAACTAATTATGCAAGAGAAAGGGTAGAATCGCTAGAGTTGTGTCCAGCTGAATTTGATTGTCCTTAAACAGGTGAAAAAAGATGGAATCCACTAGAATAGTGGAGGGCTGGTTTCAGGAACATAAACAATTAATTCACAGAATCAAGTGAAAACGGCAGCAAATGTGGGAGAAGATGCAGGTAGGTGAGTAGATATGAAAGAAAACCTGTGAAATGTCTCCTACAGTTGCTTCTCGTTTCTCAAGAAAATAAGCAACAATATTTTCAGTTGAGAGTGAAGACAGTGAAGAAGATTTAAAGACAGAGAAGATACCAAATATTCACATCAGAAAATGAAAAGTAAATTTAAGATGTGCTCTTTCTGTTGTTAGGTGTCACTGAGTTGGCTGCAACTCATAGTGACCTTCTTTCTGCCCAACAGAACAAAACACTGCCTGTCCTGTGCCCATTCCTCACAATTGTTACAGTTGAGCCCACTGCTGCTGCCACTGTGCCAACTCATCTAGTTTAGGGTCTTCCTCTTTTTCACTGATCCTCTATTTTACCAAGCATGATGTCCTTCTCCAAGGACTGGTCCCTCCTGATGACATGTCTGAAGTATGAGAGACGTAGTCTGGCCATCCTGGCTTTTGAGACGCATTCTGACTGTACTTCTTCCAAAATAGATTTGTTTGTTTTTCTGGAAATCCATACTATTTTCAGTATTCTTCTACAACACCAGAACTCAAATGCATCAGTTCTTCTATGGTCTTCCTTATTCACTGTCCAACTTTTGCATGCATATGAAGTTACTTGGGTATTTGACTAAGGTACACCTTAGTCCTCAAACTGATACCTTTGCTCTTGAAACTTTAAGGCAGTGGTCATAAAATTAAAACCATGCAGTACACTCAGGTTCATGAATAGAATTATGTATAGAGAACATGAATAGTTACATATCACTGAGGCTATAGTTTTTCCAGACTTGAGTACAGAAAAGTGAGACAGAGAAAAGAGTTTAAAATGTATGAAAATCCAGAGGGTGTGGAGGATGGTAGAATCTCCACTGAGTAGCATCCAATCTGTCTAGGCAGGGCTGATGAAAGGAAATGCGGATAGGTCTCTTGTGATACAGTAGTGAATAATTGTTATCAGGGCTGCTTATGAGGGTTGGAAATGCAAAGGTACACGTTTTGTAACAAGGAGGGGAGTAATTAACTTTACAGTCTAGGAGTGGAGGTCTCTGGGACCGTGAAGGGAGAAGAGCGGAGAGTGGGACCCTACCCAGAGAAGCACTGATGCCTGAGATGGAGGCAGAGACGATGACGTGAAGAGATGGAGCAGCTGGGGATTTAGACCCAGAGATGGAAAAGGGCTGTGTGCTGACGACAGGTATGTGTGTGTGTGGGGGGTGGGGGGGGGTAGGTGAGGGGGGCAGGCAGGCTTGTAGGATATACCCGTTGGTTAGTTGATGATGCATGGAGGGGATTGAAACCATGGCAATGAAGTAATATACAACAGAATGAATGTAAAACTAATGTTCTCCCATATAAACTATCACATAACTTAAAATAAAACATTAAAAAAAAAAAAAGTGTATGCAAGGGACCAATTATAATAATACCCTGGGAATTTAAACTGTGTGAGAAACTGAAGGTATAACATAAATGAGGAGGGGTAAAGTAACAAAAAGTTATTAGGATAAATAAATGGCAAATTAAATATCCCTATAGAAGAAGTGTGAAAGATGAAGCACTTAGAAGAAATGAGCTGAAAAAAAAGAGGTGGTAGGTGGGAGAGTGGGACGCCTGTTTTTAGTTTACACAAAGATTTCAGTTATTATGTTTGAAGGCAAGAACAGAGACAGTACAGAACAGAATTACAGGGAAAGCAATGAGTGGTGGGGAGAGCAAAATTTTGTCAAGCCAGATTGTGAAGATTAAGTACGTAGAGGTTCGGCTGGTGGGCAAACTTTCCATTCCAAATGGAACACGTAGAAAGTTTCAGAAGCTGGAGAAAGTTCCAAAGCTGGGAAAGGGGGCCTAGGATGGCAATGTACAGAAACATATAGGGAAAAGATTCTGAGGTGTGAAGGATCCAGTTGTCTGAGCTCTAGGTAAAGGGCAAAATATATTCATTAGTCTTGGTGGTCTTAAGACAGAGAATGGCAGTGGGCCTACGTACTGAAGGACAGAGAGGTTAAGTGTGGGAGTCTTGCAGGATTATGGTGAATTCTTTATTCCTGCCATGATGTGGATTATTTTTACTAGGTGGCATTGACCTCAGAGCCCCTCCTGTCTCTAGGACCACAGAGAGCTCTTCCCAATCTAGTTATTTTTTCAAGTGTTTAAGTACTAGATAAAATCTTTATAAATATCCTTTTGTGTTTTTTTTTTTTTCCTTCTATTCACTCATCTAGTTGATGGTTTTGAGATTTAAGAGTTTTAATTTACATGCACAAATTCTGTTGCTTAAAAGATGAATGAGTGGAGGGTGAATTGATAAGGTTTATTTTTTAGGAGATTGATTAACATCATAATAGCACACAGTTTATCTTTATCTTTATGAATCAACAATAATATTAACAAAATCAAAACCACCCAAATATGTTAAGCTTCTAGCACCATCAAGTGTCAAGTAGGATCCATGAAGAGGTCTCAGTCACAGATTCCATCATAAAATTTTTATTTTAAAAATCAGGCATGAAAGTCTAGTTCCAATAATATAACCACAATAAGTCTGGTATCACCTTTAAAAATGTTATTGCCACAATAAAGCAATTCTTCCGATTGTTTCAGTTTCAAGTTTTTTCAGAGCATGGTAAAGCTGAGCAGAGCGAACCATACAGATGCCTCAAAGATAACTGTGGGACTCATCACACATCCCAGCACTCAGTAAGAAAAGCTCACACTACATTTCGCTAGCAAAACACCAGATACTTACTATGTTATTACCAAGAATTCTGGTGATAAATCAGCAGTGTCTTGTTTATTATATAAAAAACAATTAATTTCATTCTACAATTACTTTTAATAGCCCAGAGTTAAAAAATACAAAAACTGAAACTTTTTGTTTATAGTTTCTTATAACTTAAAATGTAAAGTAATTCTTATAACTGAGATATATTTGAGGTAATACTAGATTTTTAAAAATCCGTGATAATAGTTAATATTACTAACTTCATACTAACCATACTTACTTTAAAAATAGCAAATCAAAAAATATAATGGCACATACTGATGAACATATTTTAATACAACTCGCCATTCTTAATCTATATTAGTAAATTATCTATTTTTTTCCATAAATTAATTTACTATGTATCACAAACACAAAGTATTTAGCCTATTAGTGTCCACGTGAAGTAGTCCACAATGGATAAGCATCAAAACCATAATTATCCTAACATATTATTAAAGCAGGCTTGACCATGGTGATGCGAATGGAGTAAAGCCCATAGGAGAAAAGCCCACAGGACCTTCATTTGCTGATGGGGCACAACTCAAAATGAAGAGTAACAGCTGTAAACATCCACTGAAAATCAGTACATGGAATGTACGAAGTACGAATCTGGGAAAATTGACCTTTATTTGCTGATGGGGCACAACTCAAAATGAAGAGAAACAAGAGTAAACATCCACTGAACATCAGTACATGGAATGTACAAAGTATGAATCTGGAAAAATTGGAAGTTGTTGTCAAAAATGAAATAGAACGCATAAACATCAGTATCTTAGGCATTAGTGAGCTGAAATGGACTGGTATTGGCCATTTTGAATCTGAC
>NW_006408684.1:1430867-1445060 GCF_000296735.1 Chrysochloris asiatica | reverse complement strand
GACTGTTACTACAAGAACAAGCAAGTTGCTTGCCCAGGGAGACATAAAGGCAAGTGGTGCAAATCCTCTTCCAAGACTTAGACTCGATGGGAATAAATGCTCTGATTGGCAACCACACACATCACCCAAAAGGGGAAGTGAGAGAAAAACAGCAATGAAGCGGCGAGCTAAGCCCTACAACGTTCAATAGACTCCTGTCATCCCAGGTGGAGACCTGGTCAGCCAGCAGTGTGGCAAGACCTGGGGACTCATGAGCTCAGAGTCAGTGACACAGCAACAAAGAACTAGAGTGGAGAGTGAAGCATCCAGCTGATAAGAAGAGAAGGCATATGCACAAGAACACCCACACTTGCAGATAAGACCCACTTGACCTGGCTTCAATGACTGGATGATCAGCGCTCAACCCGAAGAAGAAAGAAGAGGAAAAAAGCATCATCTGATACAATTTGATGAACTTGACCTACACCTATGGATGCAGTAGCTCAAAAGAGGGAACAAATCCTTATTGCAAGAATTATTCCTACCCTCTTTCACACAAAGAGCAGACAGGGATGGGCAACTTGGACACTGGCTACCCAAAATGTTGGGGGGCGGGGAGAGCTACAAAGGCAAAAAATGACTGGCTTACAAGCTTTCATGAGGGAACCTAGATCCAGAGGGTGTGGAGGAAGGTAGACTCTCCACTGAGTAGTATCCAAGCTGTCTAGAAAGGGCTGATGAAATGAAATGTAGATGGGTCTCTTGTGATGCAATAGTGATTAATTGTTGTCAGGACTGATGGAAATGTAAAGGTGGACATTTTACAGCAAGGTGGGGAGTGATTAACTTTTCAGTCTAGGAGCAGAGGGCCCTGGGACCATCAATGGAGAAAAGCGGAGAACGGGAACCTACCCAGAGAAGCAGTGATGCCTGAGATGGAGGGAGAGACGATGACGTGGAGAGATGAAGTGGCTGGGAACTTGAGATCCAGAGAGGGAAAGGGGCTGTGTGCTGATGACCAGGCCAGGGGGGGCGGGGGAGGGTAGGGAGGCAGGCTTGCAGGGTATACCCTTTGGTTGGCTGATGATGTATGGACGGGATTGTAACTATGGCAATGAAACGATATATGATAGAATGAATGTAAAACTAATGTTTTCCCATGTAAACTATCACATAATTCACAATAAAACATTTATTTAAGAAAAAAAGATGTTTTGATCTTTACTGATGATTGGAATGCAAAGGTTGGGAGCAAAGAGGAAGGATCAGTAGCTGGAAAATATGGCCTTGGTGATAGAAATGATGCTGGAGAACGCATGATAGAATTCTGCAAAACCAATGATTTTTCATTTCAAATACCTTCTTTAGACAGCATAAGAGATGACTATACACATGGACCTAGCCAGATGGAATACATAGAAATCAAACTGACCACTTCTGTGGAAAGAGTCAATGGAAAAGCTCCATATCATCAGTGGAAACAAGGCAGGGGCAGACTGTGGAACAGATCATCAATTACTCCTATGCAAATTCAAACTGAAGCTGAAGAAAATTAAAACAAGTCCATGAGAGCCAAACTATGACATTGAATATATCCCACCTGAATTTAGAGATCATAGGAAGAACAGATTTCATACATTACACACTAAAGACCAAAGACCAAAAGAGTTGTAGGATGCCATCAAGAACATCATACATGAAACAAGCAAAAAGTCATTGAGATGCCAAGAAAGAAGGAATAGGTCAAAATGGATGTCATTTTGAAGACACTGACGAGACAAGAAGAGACACTGAAACTTGCTCTCCAGTGTAGAGATGCTAAAGCAAATCAAAGAAATGAGGAGGTCCAAGAGCTGAACAGAAAATTTCAAAGCTCAGCTCAAGAAGATATAGCCAAATATTACAACAAAATGTACAAAGATCTGGAGTCAGAAAACCAAAAAGGAAGAACACGCTCAGCATTTCTCAAGCTGGGGGAACTGAAGAAAAAATTCAAGCCTCGACTTTTGTTATTGAAAGATTCTCTGAGCAAATTATTGAATGATGCAAAATGCATCAAGAGAAGATGGAAGGCATACAGAGAATCACTGTATCAAAAGGAAATGGTTAACATTCAACCATTTCAGGAGGTACCATATGAATAAGAGCCAATGATACTCAGGGAGGAAGTTCAAAGTGCATTGAAGGAATTGGCAAAGAACAAGGCACCAGGAATTGATGGAATAAAAATTGAAATCTTTCAAGAAAGTGAGACAGCACAAAAGGCACTCACTCATCTCTGCCAAGAGATTTGGAAGACAACTCTCTGGCCGACTGACTGGAAGAGATCCATATTTGTGCCCATTCCAAAGAGAGGTGACCTAACGGAATGCAGAAATCATCAGACAATCTGTTTGATATCTCAACGAGTAAAGTTTTGCTAAAGGTAATACAGAAACGGCTACAATCATACATCGACAAAGAACTTCCAGAGGTTCAAGCTGGATTCAGAAGAGGCTGTGGAACGAGAGATATCATTGCTGATGTCCGATGGATCTTGGCTGAAAGCAAGAATATCAGAAAGATGTTTACCTGTGCTTTATTGACTAAGCAAAGGCTTTCTATTGTGTGGATCATGACAAAGCTATGGACAACATTGAGAAGTATGAGTATTCCAGAACACTTAATTGTACTTCTGAGAAATCTGTACCTGGACCAAGAGCAGTTGTTCGAATAGAGCATGGGAACACTGAATGTTTTAAAATTGGGAAAGGTGTGAGACAGGGTTGTATTCTTTCACCATACTTATTCAACCTGTATGCTGAGCAAATAATATGAGAAGCTGGGTTCTATAAAGAAAACGTGGTGTCAGGATTGGAGGAAGACTCATTAACAACCTGCGATATGCAGATGATACAACCTTGCTTGCTGAAAGTGAAGAGGACGCGGAACATTTACTGATGAAGATCAAAGAGCACAGCCTTCGGTATGGGTTGCATCTCAATGTCAAGAAAACAAAAATCCTCACCACTGGACCAATAAACAACATTCTTATCAACGGAGAAAAGATTGAAGTTGTCAAGGACTTCATTCTTCTTGGATCAACACCAGTGGAAGCAATAGTCAAGAGATCAGACGACGTATTGCATTGGGCAAATTTGTTGCACAGGAACTTTTCTTAAGTGTTGAAGAGCAGAGATGTCAGCTTGAGGACTAAGGTGCGCCTGACCCAAGCCATGGTATTTTCAATAACCTCATATGGATGCAAAAGCTGGACAGTGAATAAGGAAGATCATAGAAGAATTAATGCCTTTGAGTTGTGGTGTTGGAGGAGAATACTGAAAGTGCCATGGACTGCCAAAAGAACCAATAGATCTGTTTTGGAAGAAGTGCAGCCAGAGTGCTTCTTAGAGGCCAAGATGGCTAAGCTTCGTCTCTTATACTTTGGACATATTGTCAGGAGGGAACAGTCGCTGGAGAAGGATGTCATGCTGGGTAAGGTGGAGGGTCAGAGAAAAAGAGGAAGACCTCCAATGAGATGGATCAGCCAGGTGGCATCATTGATGGCGTCAAGTGTGGCAGCGGTAGTGAGGTTGGCCCAGGATCGGACATTGTTTCGTTCTGCTGTGCATGGGGTCACTATGAGTCGGTTCTGACTTGATGGCACCTGACAACAACAACTGGTCTCATAGATAGAGGCTGGAGGAACCTGTGAGATTAATGCTCCTTAGACACCCTTCAAATCTGGAACCAAACTCAGTCCACTGCTCAGCTTTCAGCTAAACAATAGGCTCATATGAACAACTGAGAGGTATGCACCCCTTAGAACAACCAATCAAAGGGGCAGCAGTTGCCCAAGGGAAAAACTCAGAAGGAGTAGGAAAGAAGAACAAATGGGGAACAGTCAACACAGGGAGGAAGTGAGAGTAGTGCTGTTAAATTGTGGGCATGGCAATCAATGTCACAAAATAAAATCTGGATGAATTGTTGAATGGAAAGCCAGTTTGATCTACAAACTTTCACTAAATCATAATAAAAGGTATAAAAAGAAAAAAAATTAAAAAGACTAGTCATTAAAAATTAAACTTTAAAATCTTTGACATGTTTACCAAAAAAAAAAGAAAGAAAAGAAACCCACTGCCATCGAGGTAATTCTGGCTCTTAGTGACCCTATATAGCATTTCCAAGATTGTAAATCTTTAAGGACGCAAACAGCCTATCATTCTCCTCTGGAGTACCTGGTGGGTTTGAACCACCAACCTTATGGTTGGCAGCCCAATGCCTATTCCACAGCATCACCAAGATTCTTTTACTTCCAAATAAAAAATAGTTCCAAAGTAAAACTCAAAGAGAGAGTCAAATTTGGCACCTTAAAAACCCTACTCTTTACCTTAAAGATTTCAAGAGAACAGAAATGAAGTAGTAATATTATAGACAGTAAGAAAAGATGCAAATCTGCAAAGCCCAAGTAACTACGAAGTCATAAAGTTTAAAAGGTATTAAAACTATAACAGAGGTACACCTCCTCTTCTAGCGTTTGCTATCTCAGAACTGAACATGCCACGCTAGATTAGATCTAACTTCACTTAAGAGGGAATTTAGGACTTTACCAAACCCTCCAGTTTAGGAGAACCTTTCTTTCTCTGGGAAGTTCACATGTTGCTGCTAAGTCTTGAGCTCTTGTAAAAGCTCAGGACACTGAAAGATTGATTATTTTTCCCCTCAATTATCTGTCCTAATTAAATTAAATTATTTCAAATTCTGCTCTAAATACATACCACATACCATTTAGTCGTCTCTGTAGTGCTTCTTCCTCTAGGGTAATGATATAAATTTGTTCATCCAAGTCTTCAAGAATCTAAATTTAAAAATAAAATGATTCAAGAATCCAAAACGAACACATATGAGAACGTTCAGTTTATACCGTTGATTGTTTAGATGATGTAGTCATTCAAATGACTGAGAATTCAAAGAATAAATGTTTATACCATTTTATTTACAAATTAAATAAAATCATTTTAATATATAAACACATCACAAGCTAATTATCACAAAACAACATACATTTATGTTGGATACCTTTAAAGTTTAAAGAGGAAACTAAAGAGCTCTGTGACTCTCTCAATGTATGAATTTCCAATAACCAAAAAGCTAAACACAAGAATATATTTTTATGCACAAGTCAATATTTTAGAGCTAGAAAGATTAGCTCATCCATGGCAAAATTGTTCTTATTTGTATTTACTTGTATAATTTCTAAAACAAGAAGTCTATACACTAAGTCACTAACATGAAATACTGCCCATTTATACTATCTGAAAAAACTAAAAATATTCCAATATTAACAAAAGTATTGTCAAAATTATCTCATAAATGGAAACCCTACAGAAATAATACACTGAAATCCACAGCACTCACCATCAAGTCATACAACTCTAGTTCAAAAACAAACTAATCAAGTTTCAGTGTATGAGACATTGTCTTGCACTATCTGCAAAATTAACAAAGACTTAAATGTGTTTAATTCTAACTTTGTTACACAACTGTCATTCTATGAAACGATCCTAACTACTTTCCTTGCTCTTGTGAAAATTTAAAAGAATCCCAGAGTTGATATCAATGCTTTGTGTCAGGTTCAACCCAAATTACTTTATGCTTGCCAGAAAAAAAAAAAAAAAAAGAAAAAAAGTGGAGAGAAGTCGGTAGAAACCCAATAAAACAAAAGAAGTCCTATATATGAATACCATTTTAGCTTCCTGATTAGGTATATTTAGAAAAGATTCTCAAATAACATAATCTGTACCAGATACTAAATTTATATAATTTACATTAAATGTATTAAAAGCAATCCACTAATTCTCAGTCTTTTGACAAGTACTTATGGTCTCTTATGGCCTATAACTTAATAATCACTGGGTATACATATGATCTCTCCCTTTATGGACCCTAAATTCTGGAAAGAAAATATAAATAATAAACACAATATAAATAATAAACCAGCAAACATACAAAGAATTGTAAAGAATGATTACCCGATGAGGGTTTGGTTAAGGGTGGGAAGAAGGGGGCAGGAAGGCTAGCCAGTGAAGACCTCTCTAAGGAGCCAACTTTTAAACTGAAAAGAACCTGCCAGGTGCTGGAATGTATGACAGGTCTATGGTGGGAAAGCACTCAGTACACTGAAAGGACTGACTGGAATGCAGTGAATTCAGGGGGAAGTAACCCAAAGTGGAGGTGGAGCAATAGACACAGATCCTATCTTTGTGGGCATGTTACGAAAGTTTTTTTTCTTTCTCCACCAATGCTTCTCATCACATTCTACTGTTTTGATCAGACTTAATAAGTTTTATTTTTTGTAAGGTCTGTTGTTGTTTGTTGTTAGAAGCCATCAAGTTGATCCTGAGTCATGGTGACTCCATGTGACAGAATATAACTGCTGCCCAGTGTGATGCTGTGGATTAATGCGTGGGACTGCCAAGTCAATTTGAACCACAAGGTCAGCGGTTCAAGCTCACCAGCTGCTCCTTGGAAACCCTATGCAGGGTCGCTATGGGTCAGAACTGACTCAATGGCATTTAATAACAACAATCATTATGGCAGTAGATCGCCAGGTCTTTCTCCCAAGAAGCCTCTGAGCAGGTTTGAACTGCCAGCCTTTAGGTAGCAGCCAAGCACCAGGGCTCCTTTCTTCAGGTCTAACACATACTAAATGATTTTTGCTTTACTGTGCAAACTGTCCAATACTTATCCCCACAGGTATGCTTTATGTGTGACTAAATGACAATATGAATGACATGTTGTTGCTGTTACGTGCCTTCGAGTCAGTATCGACTCATAGTGACCCTGTATAGAGTTTCCAAGGAGTGGCTGGTGACCACGAACTGCCAACCTTGCGGTTCAAATCAACTTTGCAGTCCAGCACATTAGCCCACAGCGCCACACCAGGACATGCAGATAATATCCCTTAATGTGTTTCTATGTGTCAGGCAGGGTTAAGTGCATGCATGCATCATCCTTCTTTATTTCTACAACAACCCAATGAATGGCAGACAGTTATTATTCGGATTTTATATATTAAGAAACATAGTTTAGCAAAGAAAAGTAGTTGCTTTTCAAAGCTTATTCTTTTAACCACCATAGACTAATGGGGACTTAAATAAGAATAAGACATAGATCTTGATCTCAAATAGCTCATAGCTCAGGATAGTAGGAGAGATAGGTATGTTTAAAAATTAAATATAGTATTAAAATAAATATCAGAACTGAGACCTAACAAAGGTCATACGAAGAAAAATTACTTCTGGTTAAAGAGAATAAAAAACAAAAACCAACTAAAAAGTTTTTTGATGGTCGTAGTATCTGACCTGATTCTTAAAATAGACAGCTTAATTTACAGAAAAGAGTTACAATCAGAGGATCTATTTTTAGATTATTAAGTATTTGATAAAATAGCTAGAAGCCAAAGAAACGTAGGACAAATCACTGGAAGACCATTAAAAAATGAACATACAGTTATTTCTCAGCTTACAAGGAAAGTTTAATTCAATCAATCAAGATCTAATATTCAGGAAAGTTTTCAGAAACAATAGAGTTACTATTTGCTGTAAAACAGAGATACCTCAAATGTTTGTAAGTATATACAAATTTTGTCTTAAAATTAGCTGGAAGAATTTTTACCTGAACGCATATAGCTAATATTTTTAAATCAATAATAAATTGGTTTCTAAAAATAAAAACAACAGCAACAACCATTTGGGTCATCAG
This sequence comes from Chrysochloris asiatica, assembly GCF_000296735.1. Classification (NCBI taxonomy): domain Eukaryota; kingdom Metazoa; phylum Chordata; class Mammalia; order Afrosoricida; family Chrysochloridae; genus Chrysochloris; species Chrysochloris asiatica. The sequence continues at coordinate 1,437,338 of NW_006408684.1, read as the reverse complement.
TCTACAAAAATATAATACTAACCCATAATTTAAAAGACACTCAAATGCAATCCCATTTATTTAATAAATAAAATTATTTATAATGAAATACTTACTGTTGGCTTCACTAACAACTGACCCATTACTGTAAACATACGGGAAAGACCAACTGGCGTACACACTGTAGAAAAAAGATGACCCACAGCGAGAAAATATTTCAGAATTAGGATAGATAAACTGGTACTCAACAGAATGAAATGAACGCAAAGATTATTCTTTTAAGAAAATTCTTATCTCAGGTCTACATTTTCCCAGAGCTCTGTCACTGGGCTTTCAGCTTCATCAATAAAGCTGGGTGGGATAACTTGACGAGATGAGCATTACTGTATTTAGTAAAAGGTTTGTGAAGACTAAAGATTTAGAATATTTACAATCCCAACAGTACAATCATAATAAAAATTAACTTAAAGGAAATTAAAGAAGACAAGGTAAAGAACAAGTAAGACTCAAGTAGTTTTTAATTAAGAATCAGACAAGAAGTGATAACTACAATTTTAAATCCTTGTTTCTAAATGTATCTACTTATAACAGTTCTTAGTATTGATGATGCTTCAAGTAAAACAAAACATATTTTGAAATAAAATCCACCAACTCATCATACAACTTCTACCATCACCATGCAAAAGCAGAATCTGGCCCTGTGCTGAGTAAATGTGGGCATGTGTGACTTACGTGTGTGTGTGTGTTTTTATCCAACCCAAGGAAGATACTGTCCTTAGAGAATACAAAAAGTATCTTATTCTGCCAAGGTTTCAGGGCATCAAAATTTATCTTAAACAATATTAATGGCCGATTTTTTTTTTTTTTAATCTCCAAACTGTTAAGGAATGTCATCAGAAAATCAGTTCATATTTTTCTAGAACACAGGAAAGTCCTACTTTCCTATCAAAATTAAGTCAGAAAAAAATACTTACAGAGAAGCAACAGACATCCCATCAATGATATACAGGAATATAAATAGGGTAGGTAAAACTCCCAGAGATCTATTAAAAACAAACAAACAAACAACAAAAAAAAAAACCACATATATATTTTTAATAAATTCAAACCTAAAAGACATAATTGCCTATTTGAGTTTACCAAACCATCTAAGGGAGTGTTGTAGCTCTGCAGGAAAAGTACTAGAATGCTAACCACAAGCTCAGTGGTTCGACCCTACCAGCTTACTCGACAGGACAAAGATGAGGCTTTCTGCTCCCACAAAGATTTACAGCCTCAGAAACCCTACAAAGTGTCTGTTGTGAGTCAGAACTAACTCAATGGCACTTAACAACAACAAGCCAAATAATTTATTTGATTTCCTGATTTATTATTGTCAATTTGCACAACAAATGGATCTAAAATAGAAGACCAGGATAAAACCCTTTTGTAAACTCTGTCTACAGCCAGCTTACTGATCAGAAAGAGACTGGCGGAACCTGAGACTATGGCCCTCCACTACCTTTCAGGTCTAGAAATTAACACAACCTGGTGGTCCAACTTTCAACCAAGCAGTAGGTAGGTATATAGAGGGAACAAGAGCACTAATAAGGAATGCTCACCATGGAATGGTCAATGACGGACAATCAAAAGAGTAACATTCACCTAAGGACATAAATGAGAAGGGATGGGAAGGTGGGTGGAATGCAAATAGGAATCACAGAAAGGAAGCAGGATAACTGTAGGGTGGAGATTGCAATAATTGAGATGAAACAAAGTGTACAATTTGTCACATGTAAAACTGATGATCTTGTCTGTAAACCTTCACTCAATTCACAATAAACTGATTTAAAAAAATAAATCTGTCTAGAGGGAGGAAAACCAAAAACAAAGCCACCATGGAATTTGAAGAACAGAGCCAATTTAAAAAAACACAACAACAAAAAAAGAAAACTGCTTACTTATTCTCAATTCTATATATGAACATCAAGAAATAATTATACAAAGAACTTTAAAAATATTTTAAAAAGTGAATATATATGAAGCTATATCCCAAATTATGCTGTTGTGAAGTGCCATCGAGTCAATTCCAACTCACAGCTACCCTATATAGGGTTTCCAAGCTGGTGCGTTTCAACCACCAACCTTGTAGTTAACAGTCCAGTGTCTATTCAAGAGCACCACCCCAGTGTCCATTAAAGAAGCCAGTTTAAACAAGGAAATCTCATACCATATAAAGACTCCATACTTGCAGCATCATTATCAATGAGTGCAGACGCTACCCACACTATTCCAAGAATAAGGAGGGCAAGAAGAATAAGCATGACCAGAGTTTCTAAAATTCGGGCTCGAATCCCCTGAAAAATATAACAGAGAATTTTAGTATTTTATTTCACTTAATGAACAATTAGCTTACTGTCTATATGCGGCATATAATAATTTTTTGGAAAGGATATTCTTATTTACTAACAAAAGAACACACAAATACTTACAGTTTATGATATTTAGACTGAATTTCAAAATCACAGACAACAGTATTAAGTTTAGAATACAATTTTTTTTGCAGCATCATTTAAAATAATTAATTATTTTCCTAACACTTTCCACAAAGAAAGTAGATTAACGAATTTTTATCTGTGGTTTCAATCAAGGGAAGATAAGGCTAATTATGGCACACAGCCAAACAGTTTAGTGAACATTAAACTTGGAAAAAGTACAATGAACCAATTTACTTGAGAGCACAATTTCCTATTATTTCATTCCAACTCTTCACAGCCTACAGAGCCCTCAAGTGTATAGAAGAAGAACTGCTCATTTTAATCCCAGATTTAGGTATATCATTTATGTGAATTTGGAGCATTCCTTTCTTCACATTAGGTACCATGAAGCTAGAATATACTAGAGAATTATTATATACAATTATTTTCAATATCAAACAATGATTTTCAATATAAAATTCTAACCTAATTATCCAAGCTGGTATCAGGCTTGTTTAGTTAAAAAGCACTGAACAATTGGAAAAAAAGAAGAAAAAAGAAAGAAATTTCCCTGAACTCCTGAAAAGTCACCAAATTAGCATTAAGACTTAATTTAAAGATTCATACTGATAATTTATATTATAGTATATTAATCTATAACATCTAACATAGCAAACATTAAAATTACAAGTGTATTTCCCAATAAATGGGATCTTCTGTCTACATTAAAAACTCTACAGATATGAATAATAAAGATCTAAAATATGTATTATAATTTTGTCACCAATTATTAGCAGAAATAAAACTTTCTCATTTCTGAATTAAAGAAATAGGTTGTACTTTGTTAAAGCATCCCAGTTCCTTGAATTCAAAAGAGAGGAAAAGGAATATCCTAAAATTATGGATAAATATTCCTAACCCAAACTGGTAACCTGGAGTCGTGGTGTGGCGCTGTGGGTTAATGAGCTGGACTGCAAAGTTGGTTTGGACCACAAGGTTGGCGGTTCAATCTCACCAGCCATTCCTTGGAAACCCTGTACAGGGTTGTTATTGGTTGGAACCAAGTCCATGGCACTTAACAACAACAACAAACAACTGGTAACCTAAGAATTTAAGTGGGCTTTTCTTATTAATTTTTCAATATTATCAGCCTTACCACAGGGCTGTTCCAAGGAGGTTTAATATAGTTCTTCAAATATGGGAGTTAGTTCACCTTAAATGTTCATAGCAAGAGAGGTCAGTGAACCAGAATGAATTAGCTTGCCTTTTATTTAATACATTTTATAGCACCCTGGTGTGGCGCTGTGGGCTAATGCGCCACACTGCAAAGTCATTTGAACTGCAAGATCAGTGGTTCAAGCTCACCAGCTGCTCCTCGGAAACCCTACACAGGGTCATTATGGGTCAGAATCGACTCAATGGCACTTAACAACAACAACAACAACAAAACCCTATACAGTGTCACTGTGAGTCAGAACTGACTCGATGGCACTTAACAACAACTATTCAAGTGAGAATAAATAAGATAGTTGTAAAATGCATTTTTTAAAAAGACTACACCCAATTCCTCATTTATCAACATGGTTAGGTTCCAAAAACTAGTTCGTTATGCAAAAACAGAGGATGATGGTATCAGGTCACAAAGCAGAAGATGACTACATCATTATATAACTGTTAAACCACTGAGAATCATGAATCAGCCAAGATGGCAAAGAATCTTAACCATCAAGCCAGTGTTTAATTCTTACCTTGCATCTTGGCATTTGTTACTCTACCAGACATATGTCGTTCATAATCAAAATAATCTTAGACTTTTTACTATTGTCATAAATGAAAAATACTGGATAATGAGGTATTGGTAAGTGGGTAGTAGTTGTTCTACTTTACTAAAGAGCCTTCCGAACCTCTACTTGACAATTTTCAAACTACCAGAATAGCAAATGTAATAATCATCACTTTTCAACAATGATCTATTTCCTCACTCTTTAGCATCTTTCTTCCTTTCTTTCTCTCCCCACCTCCACCCTTTCCTTCCCTCCACTGCTCCTTCCTTCCAGCTAAGAATCAATCTTTTTTTTTTATTATTACAAATTAAATATTTTATGGAAAGTCTATATATAAAACAGGTACAAAGAGTAGGTGGTTAGGTGTGTTTGTGTGTTATGTCCCCTCGGATTTTTCTTTCCTTGCCTCTGACTGGCAAATCATCCCTGCATCTGACTAGCCCATAAGGAATATATAAGCTAAACAGAGGGACTCTCAATTATATTGAGGAATTTCCCTCAATTCCTACTTTGCTGTTTTTATAAGGAATCGGGTTGGATTTTGTCAAATGACTTTTCTGCATCAGTTGATATTATCACATGGTTCTTTTCCTTTGTTTTATTTATATGATGGATTACATTGATTGTGGTGTTCACATTTCACATAGTTCTGAGCACTGGAAGATCAGGAGCTTCTCTGGGGGTGTACATGGGTGGGGGGCAGCCTTGCCTCTGGTCAGCACAGTAGTGTGGAGAACCTGTAACATACCTTCGAGCTACAGGTATGTTTCTGCAATGCTGATACATTTTTTTGTTTCTGAAGCTACTCACAAAAGCTCAAGATGACTACGCCTGTCTGGTTGCTAGCTTGTATCACCAGTCTCTCTTTATTTTGTCATGTCTGGTCAGCTTCCTCTCCTAGTAAGCATTCAGTACACTTCTCTATCCCTTCATCTGAAGCTTAGAGTCCCAGGACTATCATCTGCATCTGTTTCATTTGGTCATATCTCTTTGTAGAGGGTCTGAACAACCTTTCTACTTAGTCTACCATCTTGCCCTCTCCTCCTGTCTTTTCATTTATCTTTGGCTTTCATCATATATAGTCTCCTTGATATCATCCCACAAGTCTTTTGGTCTTTGCTTATTAATGTCCAATGCATCAAATCTGTTCTTGTGGTGGTCTCTAAATTTATGTGGGATATATTTATAAAGATAATGCTAAAAGGTAATATGGTTATAGCTCGTACATTAAGGATTCCTCAAAGCTGCATATATTGTGTTAGAAATGAGAAGATAAGAGTTTGTGTGAACAGAAAATACAAGTTTCTTTGGTTAAGCCACAAGCAGCCACTAGGTTGCCAATTATGGAACGAACCCTGCTTACTGGTCTCCTGGAGGTTTATGTTTTCTGGCCCCTCCCATGATATACTTCAAACCTCAGATACTTGGTGGGGAAGGGAGAGATGACTGGAGTAAAACAGGGTAGATGAAAACTATAGAAAACCATGTGAGTATGCTGAGGGAATCTAGGGAGGTGACGGACTCAATCTTTTATTGCTCTGTTGGATACAGGATCCCACATAACTAGAGTACCTAGTCCTTCACAATAGAGAGTGCCGTGATTACATACAAGAACTATTGATGACATTGTGGAAAAGGTCAACAACTACCCAAAACCATTCCACAGATATAAAGCAATTCCAATCCAGATTCCATCATCTGGAATTAAATGGAGAAACATTAAAGGGAGAAGAGGTAGTTGTCTCTTCAGCAAATGGCTTAGGCAAAACATTTGCAGAAAACTAAAACAGGATTCATATCTCATACCATATCAAAATAAAATAAATAAATAAAAGATGGATCAGAGACTTAAATGCAACACCTAAAACTATAAAGACTACAAAAAATAGAAACATACACAGGGGCCCTAATACATGGCATAACTGAAAATACACAAAGAGCAGAAAACAAACTAGATGACAGTGACTACCTAAAAATTAGAATCTTATGCACATCACTAAAAGAGTAAAAAGAGAACCCATAGACAAGGCAAAACACTTTGGCAACAACATATCAGACAGATACTAATCTTTAAAAATTATAGAAAATGTCAACATCACAAGAGGAAAAGACAAATATTCTGATTAAAAAATGGAATAGGCATGAACAGACACTTCAGCATATAAAACATTCAGGTGGAAAATTAATACATGAAAAAACCTCGAGGTGATTAGCTACTGTCGTTAAAAGTGCTGTTGAGTTGGTTCAGACAC
>NW_006408684.1:1410442-1428557 GCF_000296735.1 Chrysochloris asiatica | reverse complement strand
CAATTGATGGCCTGCTCCTCAATCTGCACCAGCCTTGTTTTGACTGATGATATAGAGCTTTTCCATCATCTCTTTCTGCAGACGTAGTCAATTTGATTTCTGTGTATTCCAACTGATGAGGTTCATGTGTATAATCGTTTCTTATGCTGTCTGAAGAAGGTATTTGAAATGAACAAATCCTTGATTTTGCAGAATTCTGTCACGCAATCTCCAGCATCATTTCTATCACCAAGGCCATATTTTTGAATTACTGATCCTTCCTCTTTGTTCCCAACCTTTGCATTCCAATCACCAGTAATGATCAATAGATCTTGATTACATGTTTGATCAATTTCAGATTGAAGAAGTTGGTAGAATTCTTCTATTTCATCCATAGTGATTGGTACGAAAATGTGCATAATAGTGGTGTTAACTGGGCTCCTCTGTAGGTGCATGGATATTATCCTATCACAGGCAGCATTGTACCTCATGACTGATCTGGATATGTTCTTTTTGACGATGAATGCAATACCATTCCTCTTCAATTTGTCATTCCCAGCATAGTAAACCATGTGGTTGTCAGATTCAAAATGGCCAATACCAGTCTATCTCAGCTCACTAATGCCTAAGATATAGATGTTTATGCATTCCATTTCATTTTGGCAATTTGAAATCTTCCTAGATTCATGCTTTATACTTTCCATGTTCTGATTATTAATGGATGTTTACAGCTGTTTCTCTGCATTTTGAGTTGTGCCCCATCAGCAAATGAAGGTACTGTGCATTTTACTTCGAAGGGCTTTACTCCATTCATGTCTTCATGGCCAACTCTACTTTGAGGAGGCAGCTCTTCCCCAGTCGCATTTTGAGTACTTTCCAACCTGAAGGGCTCATTTTCTGGCACTATATCTAACAGTGTTTCTCTGTTATTCATAAGGTTTTCAGTGATTAAATATTCAGAAGTAGTTTGTCACTCCTCCTTCCTAGTCTGTCTTCATCTGGAAGCTCATCTGAAACCTGTAAACCATGGGTGACCCTGCTGGTATTTAAAATTCACAAGGCATAGCTTCCAGAATCACAGCAACTAACAAGCCACCACAGTATGACAAACTGACAGATGAGAGATGCATATCAAAACAATAATGAGATATCATCTCACCCCAGGATTAGTAACAAAGATTTTTTTTTTTTTTTTAATGGAAAAATAGTAACTGCTGTCCAGGATGTAGAGAGACTGGAACCCTCATACACCACTGGTGGGACTGTAAAATGGTACAACCACTATAGAAAACAACATGGTATTTCCTTGAAAACAGAAAAACCTTTCATCTAGCAATCCTACTAATAGGTATATTTCCTATAGAAAAACGAACAACAAATATGCATACCCATGCTCATCTTAGCACTATTCACAATCACAAAATGATGGAAACAAACTATGCTCATCAAAGAATGATCAGATAAACAAATTTCAATATATACACACAATGAAATAGTATGCAAATTTAAAGAATATTGAACGATGAATCTATGAAATACCTTGTAACCAGGATAAGCATGGAGGACATTATGCTGAGTGATACTGGTCAATCACAAAAGGGCAAATACAAATTCAAAAGTTTTTGGCAAAGTGAAACTAAAATAGAAAATTTCCATAAAACATTATGAAGCTCCCTCGTATTGTATGAGATCACTATTGCAAAAAATCAAGAAAAAGTTTTCACACAAAAAGTAACATTCTTTTACCCAGCTCTTTGATATAAAAAGGACCCTAGTTGAACTTTGCCCAAGGACAAAGTTCAGAAGGGGTAGGAAAGAAGGAGGAATGCACACAGAAAACACAGGGAGATAGTAAGATAAGAGATGTTTCATTGTGTAAATTATAAGCAAGGAGAACAAATTGCTGAATGGAAAACTATGTATGAATGTGTATGAATTGCTGAATGGAAAACTGATCTGTTCTGCAAACCAATAAATAAGAAAAAGAAAAAAATAGGACAGCACAACAGATTTGATCGCTATGCAACACTTACGGGAACCCTTCTTTACAATGGTTATTATTGAACCATATTTAACCAGCTGGAAATTCTAATTCTAATCCCCACATAGCCCCAACTAAATGAAAAAAAAATATCGTATAAACATTTATTGAATATTTACATGAAAGAGACATCCAGGGGGTAAAAATAAAATAGAGTAGCATTCTTTGATGGTGACCAAGGGTGGGAGGAAGAGATAGAGCAAATCACTAACTATAGGGTTGTTGTTGTTCAGTGCAGTCGAGTTGGGAATAACTCATAGCAACCCTATATAGAGCTTCTAAAGAGCAACTGATGAATTTGAACCATTGGCCTTGTGGCTCAAACCAGCCTTGCAGTCCAGTGCTCTATCCCACAGCGCCATATCAGGACTCCAATATACGTGTACAGGGTGCAAAATTATGAACGCCTATACATTACCAAATACCTTGAAGGAATGAGTCAATTGGCCTGGGGGGATCAGGAACATAGTCTAGGGAATCATCAGGTCAACTGTCACAACAGTTCACAAAAACAATGTTATACATCCTTTACTTCAGTGAGTCACGACTTGGGTATTAAAAGCTTGTGAATGGTCATCTAAGTGCATGCAAACAGTTAGCCCAAAGGACTAATGGATGATACAAACATCATCCATCATGACCATGAGATCAAAAGAACTAGATGATGCCTGGCTACCACTGTTGACTGCTCTGAAAGGGATCACATTAAGCAGTCCTGGACAGAGAAGGAGAAGAGTGGAACAAAACTCATAAAACTTTTTAAACGATGGGATTTACTCATTTGATAGACTGGTGGTCCCCTGAAGACTACGAGCCTTAGTCACCCTTCAGTACTGGAACCACACTCACCCCTGTGGCTCAATTTTCAGCTTAAGAGTGACAGAGCTGTAAGATGAACAATAGTGTGAAGGGATGCACTACTTAAAACAATCAACTGTTTGAGATCAAAAAGGCATTTGCCTAAGGGCAAAGTTCACACGGCAGAAAGAGTTAGGAAAGAAAGAGGATTGAGAACAGGAAACACAGGGAGGAAGTAGGATGAGTGATGTTGCATGGTGGGGATTGTGATCAATGCTGTTGTTGTGAAGTGCCATCAATTCTGACCCATAGGGACGCTGCATAGGGTTTCCAAGGAGCAGCTGGTGACCTTGAACCACCAACCTTGCAGTTTAGATGACTTGCCATCAATGACATGAGACAAAATGTGCATGAATTGAACAGAAAAACTGATTCGTTCTCTAATCCTTCAATCAATTCACAATAAAAATTATATAAAAAATGAACTGTTAACGAAAGATGAAAATAATGTTTTAATCAAGGCAATTAATAACTACATACATACATATATATGTATATATATATACATATATATATAAATGATAACAAAGTCAAAAAGTATTGCTACCAGGGTTTCAGTTCACATGTGTTTGGGTTTATGTCAAACAAAACATGTTTAAACATGTCTTTGTGATCATATGCATGAAAAAGCTGGGCAATAAATAAGGAAAACTGAAAAAGAAATGATGCCTATGAATTAGTGTTGGTGAAGAATTTTAACTATACCAAGGACCCCCAGAAAAATGAACAAATCTGTTTTAAAAGTGCTCCTTAGAAGCAAGGATGGTAACACTTCATTTCACATACTTAGGACATGTCACGCTACCAGCCCTTCCTCTTCTCACAAAAGGGGATCAGGCAGCAACCAAAGCAAACTTCAGTCTCCTTAGCTGGTAGGGCAGTGAAGGATTCTTACTCCTTCCTTCTTCCAACACTTGGGTGAGGACATTTACTACCAGATCTGAAGAGTCTTTTTACACCACCAAGCCTGGAGGATGAGAGAAAAAGCCAAAGACCCCCAACAAGGTGGATTGGCACAGTGGTTGTAGCTATGGTTCTGAGGTTGGTGAAGGAGCAGGTAGTGTTTCATTCTGTTGTGCGTAAGATTGCTATGAGTCAGTAATGACTCAATGGCAGTTACAACAACATAAAGTGGGGATAGTCATAATAATCCTATAACATGCATACTATGAACTCATTTTTGTTAAAGTACAATAAAGAAGATGAGCAACCAATATTAATAGTCAAATTGCTAGATATTATATTACGGAAAATTGTTTTTCTTTAATAGCTTATGCTTCTATATGTATTTTCCAAAATTTCTATAGTAGGTGTACAAATCTTAAGTAATTTGAGAACTAACTTTTTTTTTCTTTAGAGAACTGACCTCGGAGATACTGGCATCCAAAACAAGAGATTTTTTTTCCTTCTTTTTTTTTAAATATCCAAGTTCAGTGTATGAGACACTATAATGAGCTGATTAAATGTCTCCAGGAGTAGCCAGAAGTCATGGTGTGGCACTGTAGAATAAACACTAGACGACTGACTGCAGGGTCAGTTTGAACTATAAAGTCAGCGGTTCAAACTCACCAGCTGATCCTTAGAAACCCTAAACAGGGTCAGTATGAGTCAGGACTGACTTGCTGGCATTTAACAATAAGCAGTAGTCTGGCTGGGTTCAAGTCCAGTTTCCACCACTTACTATTTGAATAATATTGGGAAAACTCTAATCCTCACTGTGCCTCAATTTCTTTTTTCTTGTAAAGTGGAAATGCTACTGATGTGGTGCTACAGGATAAGCACTTAACCTTAAGGTCAGTTTGAACTACAAGGTCGGTGGTTCAAACTCACCTGCAGCTCTTTGGAAACCCTATTCAGGGTCCCTATGAGTCGTAACCGACTCCAAGACACTTAACAACAACTAACACCTCTACCTCTTGGGGCTGCTATGAAAATTAAGTTAATCAATGTACGCAGTGTGCTATGCAAGATGCCTGGTGCTTAGTAAACACAGCATCAGGATTAGCTATAATGACTCAAATTATCGCCTTTGTTTTTGAATCTCCACGGTTTGGACAGTTCACATGTAACTTGTGTTCCTGAATTAAATTTAAACCACCTACTAATGCCATCTTGGAACCCTGGTGTGGCACTGTAGGATAAGTACTGTATCACTAATCACCAGGTCAGCAGTTCAAACCCATCAGCCAACCCAACCCTTAGAAATCCTTGAGAAAAAGAGGAAGACCCCCAGCACGATGGAATGACAAAGTGGCAGCATCAATGGGCTCAAGCGTGGCAACAATTGTGAGGTTGGCCCAGGACCAGGCGGTGTCTCATTCTGTTGTGCACAGGGTCACTATGAGTCAGTACCGACTTGATGGCACCTAACAACAACACCGAATCGGAACTGACTTGACAGCACTCAAGTATAACAACAACAACAACAACAACATCAGTTTTACATAACCTGCTTTTCATCTTCGTCACCTATCATCTATAAATCTGTAAGAAACAATGCTATCATTCTTGATATGAGCACCTGATTCATATGCACTTATTGAACTAACATACAAGCTTATAACCTCAATTCCAGCTAACTTAATCTTCATTTTGCCACAGCGCCACACCAGAACAGTTCCTCAGGGCCAATGCTAAGAGTTTAGTCTCATTACATCATTTTCTATCCACCTGCAGTACCTACTAATCAAGTATATCCTTAAACTTAGATCTTGCCCTTTCTTTTGCCTTTACAATAGTGCAAATAATTATAGATGAAAGAAAAACAAATTATTTATGATTTGACAGTTTAGAACAGCATTGTCTAATAAAACGTTCTGTGATGATGAAAAATAGCCTATTACACGTTGTCCAATACAGTCACCACTAATCATCCAGGTTAATGAACCAGACTGCAAAGCTGTTTGAACTGCAAGGTTGGTGGTTCAAGCTCACCAGTCGCTCCTCAAAAACCCTGAATAGGGTCGCTATGGGTCGGATCTGACTCGATGGCACTTAACAACAATCACCCATTTTAAATAAGCACTTGTAACGTGGCTAATGTGACTGAAAAACTGAATTGTAAATGTTGTCCTAACTTACATAGTTATGTATATATTATGTATATATGTAATAGGGCTAATGGTAGCCATATTGGACAGCAGAGACTTAAAGCATAATATCGATAGTCTGTTTCCAACAAACTGTTCCCTGAATACTCTCTGTTGTTGTTGTTAAGTGCCTTCGAGTCGGAGCCGACCCATAGCGACCCTGTACAGGGTTTCCGAGGGTGTAAATCCTTTCGGGAGTAGAAAGCCTCATCTTTCTCCCGCGGAGCGGCTGGTAGTTTCGAACCGCTGACCTTAAGGTTCGCAGCCCGATTCGTAACCACTACGCTACCAGAGCTCCTTGAATACTCTCTGTACTCTCAAGTAATTTGTGGTCATTTTTCTAAATGTAACCTTCATATAAAATGAAAGACAGCTTGGCTAAAGGAATCAGATTTAACTTGCAATAGCTTTAACTTCACAATTTCATTACCATTATCTCAAACGAATATTACTACCAAATCTAAAATTTACCCCACTTTCGCTTACATTACTTTTCTTTAAGGAAAATAAGAGTTTTAAATGCAAAGTAAGTCTGACTGGGACTGAGTGTGGCACTGCAGTTAAATATTTATATATTTATCCACATGTACATACAAATGAAGCCCCAAACAGAAATCTCTCTCAAGCACTAAAATTATATATATATCAAATATATATTTGTTTGTGTGTAGGCATCCTAGTGATGCAGTGCTAACCAAAAGGTCCACAGTTCAAACTTAGCAGCCACTCTGGGAGAAAAATATGACAGTCTGCTTCTCTATAGATTGATAGTCTTGGAAACTCTGGGGCAGTTTTATCCTGTCCTATAGGAGGCGTTCTGCTCCCATAAAGATTTACATCCTCGGAAACACTGTGCAGGGTCACTATGAGTCGGAACTGACTCCACGGCACTTAACAACAACAATGGATCACTATACACTGGAAAAGACCTGGGTATATATGTGTGTGTGAAAAGAAACAAGCTGCTAGATAATCCTAAGAGGATCTTTCTTTTCTATTGTAAATATAAAAATATTTAAAAATATTTGAAATATATAGTCCTATTCCTAAGCAATCAAGTCAAAAAATATTTAGCCAAAATAAACTACTGTAGTTACATCACATAAACTGTTCAAAACTTATTTAAAATTGGTCAACTAAACGGCAGCAAATGACTTACAAAAAGAAAACTATTCATAAGGAAAACAGAAAAATAGTGAAGTACTATATTATAAAGAAAAGACTTGGTAGCTTCAGTGCAAGCTACCAAAATCATTTAATATGATCAGGCCTCTCTCAAGAAATATTGAAGATAATCCCTCTAATAATTAAGAAATAACTGTCATTCTAATTTAATCCACTAGGAGGCTAGGACAACTCTGATTTATCTTTGTTAATTTCACTTTTTTTTTTTGTAATTGCAAAGGACAAAATTAGCTCAACTTGAAATCAACAAAATTCCATATTCATGAGATGTAAGCCAACCCAATAGAAAAATATAGTCAAATTTGTTTATGAAACACAATTTGGCCGATTTTTTACCTTCATAAATTTTGGATGCAGAGACCAGAGGCATTAGGATTGTAAACAATCTGGGACTCGATTTGCTAAATCAGCATCGTTTCATATAAGCACCAAAATTACATAAACTGTTTGCTACTACCTTTCTTCAGATCATAAAAATATTACAAAGATGAAACACTACAGGTTTGAGGGCATGTAAAATGTAGGATTTAAAAATTTTTTAAATATGATTCTGTCTTCAAAGTAATGAAAAGCATCATGAGCGCTTTTATCACTACCATTAATCACCAGTAGGACAGCATAAGCAAAAAATAAGCTAACTGCTCATCTTTCCATTAAGAGTCAGAAGTGGGAGCTAGAAAGCCCCAAGGGGAGCTTCCTATCAACTCCCTTCTTTCATACACTGAGCTCAAAGATATACCAGATGTCAGAAAAACTTACTGAAACACCCTTCAGACACAGCTACAATCGCAAAACATTGAAAAAGAGGAAGAAACATTCCATTGTTGAGCTTTAAAAGTGAGAAAAGTCTGCTGAGCACAAGATCACAAAACTTTAAGAACTTTACTTATTACCCATAGTTGTATTTCTTTCACAAAACTTTGAATGCTTACTTAACATTTATGTCATATATTACAAGGACTTTATGACCTTCATATTTTTGTCCATTTAAAAACTTACACAACACCTCCCCACAAAATCCCCATGAATCTAAATAGTTTCATGAAACCTCTCTTTCATTATTGTTTGATAAGCACTGTGTATTAGTTTAAAACATTACTGAAATAGTCTTTCTGCCAATGAAATGCTTTTTAAGAAAAGTAATCTACATAATTAATTATACTAGCCTCTTGCCAGTATTTTTTCTGAAATTACAACTGCCTCAACACTGCTACAGCTTAAATAGGATGAAATCAGTTCATAAAAGCTTATCACACATAAACACATATGTTTCTTTTTAAACTGAATATAAGAATAAAGTCTAAAACACAAGGACAATTATAATATAATTACTTCTTGAAAGTTTTACACTGATCAATTACACATTTAATTGCTCTGTTCTGAACATCAATGAAGTAAAAATCACAATGTACTTACAAAGGCTATATAACAATAAGCTGATATGTTTCTATGGTGATGAACATTTAAACAAGATTTTGCCTGAACATCTTGACCTCTTGTAAGGTATGTAAATACCACTTTATACACTATGTCTCCACCCATTAGGAAAGCCTGGGAAAAATTTCTACATTCACAGAACATTTAAAATAAATATCAAGCCATTGTTTTCATGTAACAAAAAGGGTCTCCTAGTAACATTAAGATAAGGTTTGTTCAGCATGACATTAAGACTGCACCAAACATACATGCAGTCATCTGGGGAAGATCGATAGAAGAACTAATAAAGAACAGAAAATAAAAGCAGGTATTAATTATTTCAAACCAGAAAAAACTACAAACAAGCAACTCTAAAGCCTGTCAAACGTCTCCCCCTTTGTTCCCAATGTAATCATTAAGAGTAGGGACAAAAGGAGCTTTGGTTCCAAGTCAAAGAAAACAGCCTTGTAAAAAAAATTTGTTACGCTCTATAGTGAAATGTTTAAAAATATTAATATTATATTCAATCCATCATATACATCAGTATGCTTATTGCATGTGGTCTGTTTAAGATGGAAAATTTAAAACTATAAGATACTCAAGCTATTAGAACTTGACAGAAAGAAATGTTGTAGGATAAGTTAAAATAAAAACATTAATATTGCTACTTTATTCAACTAAAATATTCCTTTATTAATATTTAAAGGTAAAAATGCCCCATGCTATTAGAAAAAAGAAATCCTCTACCTCACAAGTAAAAAAATCAATATAGCAAAATTCTAGCACACAAACAAAAAGACTAAATTGTGTTTAAAAAAAAAAAGAGGAAATAAAATGGAGCCTGCTGGGACTTAGACAAAATTTTTTTAACATAATTCTTAATCTGGAAAGAACTATTCCTCAGTACACTTCATCACATCAAAATAATTTAATGGTTATCTAGTAAGAATCATTTCTTCCCTTTTCACTTGAATCATGTTTTAGCTATAAATTCATAGGAAAGGGAGGGAAACTGACATCTGAACAGCTTCTACTAGTTGCTTTACATGTACGTATTGAATTTTCACAATAAACTAGATGGTAAAGTTTATTATACCAGAGAGCTTCAAAAAGTTCACTGAAAAAAATGAATGAAAAGATAATAATATTTTTCCTCGAACTTTTTAAAGTGCCTTCATAAAATGAAGTAGCAAGCTCACCCTCCAAAAAATTAAGTAATTTTCCTATGATGACACTGTTAAATATGCACTGGCATTCACTTTAAATTCAGATCATCTGAGATCATGTGGTTTACACTACTACTTCACACTATAGGAAAAAGGCATAAAAGACAAACTGGTATATAAATAGGGAAGTGGAAGGAGAATATATCAAATATACTAAATACAAATCTTCATCTCATACTTTGGACATATAATCAGGAGGGACAAATCCTTGGAGAAAGACATCATGCTGGTAAAAAGGCGGGTCATGGAAAAAGAGGATGAGCCCAATGTGATGGACTGACAGTAGCAGCAGCAATGGGCTCAAATGAAACAAATGTGAGGAGGATGTAGGACCAGAGAGTGCTCCATTCTGTTGTGCATAGGGTCACTATGTGTCGGAACTGACTCGACGGCACCTAACTACAATAATAAAAACAAATATAAATCTCTGATTTTAGTAAAGGACCTAATGTTGATGTTGTTATTGTTGTTAAGTATGATCAAGTCAGTTCCGACTCATAGCAACCCCTATGTACAACAGAACGAACGCCAAGTAGGCTTTATTATATGTGAAGTTTCATATAAGTCCATCACAATGGAGATACAGAACTGTTCCATTATCACAAAGATCCTTTGTTGTTCTTGTTGTGAGGTTCCTTTGAGTCAGTTCCGACTCATAGTGACGCTATGCATACAACAACAAAATGTAGTAGGGTCCTACGTCATCTCCACAATTGTTGTTACACTTGCCTCTGTGCCAATCAATCTCACTGAGGGTCTTCCTCTTTTTCACTGACCCTCACGAAAGAGTCATGTTTTACCATGCATGAGATCCTTCTCCAGGAACTGGTCCCTCCTGATAACATGTCTGATGTAGAAGAGACAAAGTCTCACCCCCAATCCTGATGCTATACTCTTCTTCATATGACACAGCTTCTCTGATTACCTGCTCTGCATATAGACTGACTAATTATAGAGAAAGAATACAACCCTGGTGTGCACCTTTCCTGATTTTAAAGCATTTAGTATCCCCTTGTTCTGTTCCTCTTGGTCTATGTACAGGCTCTTCACGAGGACAATTAAGTATTTTGGAATACACATTCTTTGCAATGTTATCCAAAGCTTGTTATGTTGTCAGTAAAGCACAGGTAAATATCTTTCTGGAATCCTCTACATTCAGTCAATCCAATGATTAAAAAAAAAAAAAAAAAGTTTCCCATTCTCTTCAGTACTGAATCTCATCTCCTACTTTCTTACTCCTACAATTGACTTTACTTCTACCTTAGCAAGCCATAGCTGGGTGGTCTGAGGCCCGTCAACTTCCCTCCTCTATAACTCAGTTTCTGTTTTCCTCCTCTATACTTCAGTTTCTCCATCTCCATTATGTCTCATTTTATAAAAAAAAACCCTGGATCACTTTTCTTTCATGGCTCAATTTTAAGCACTCATCTTTCCACATGCTATATTGATGAACTATTGCAGCCATTTTTGAACCATTTTCAGCAAAACTTTACTTGCATGTGGTATTAATGATACTGTCAACAATTTCCACATTCTGTTGCATCACCTCACTTTGGGATGCGCACAAATATGGATTTCTTCCAATCTGTTGGCCAGGTAGCTGTCTTCCAACTCTCACGGTATAGATGAGTGAACACCTGTAGTGCTTCCTCAGTTTGTTGAAAGATTTCAAATTATATTCTACCAATTACTTTGTTGTTGTTGTTGGGTGCCATCGAGTCAGTGCCGACTCATAGCGACCCTATGTACAACAGAATGAAACACTGCCAGTTCCTGCATCTACCTCACAACTGTTGCTATGTTTGAGCCCACTGCTGCTGGAACTGTGCCAATTCATCTCATCGGGGGTCTTCCTCTTTTTCACACCCTCCACTTTAACAAACATGATATCCTTCTCTAGGGACTTGTTCCTCCTATTAATATGCCTGCAGTTTGGCCATCCTGGCTTCCAAGGAGTATTTTAGCTGTACTTCTCCCAGCACAGATTTGTTTGTTCTATTGGCAGTCCCTGGTACTTTTAATATTCTCCACCAACACCATATCTCAAATGCATCAATTATTCTATAGTCTTCCTTATTCACTGTCCAACTTTCACAAGCATATGAGGTTACTGAAAATACCATGGTTTGGGTCAGGCTCACTTTAATCCTTATGGTGACATCTTTGCTCTTCAACAGGTTAAAGAGGCCTTGTGCAGCCGATTTGCCTAGTACAATACATTGTTTGATTTCTTGACTGCTGCTTCCATGAGTCTTGATGGTTGATCTGAAGCAAAATGAAGTCTTTGACAACTTCAATCTTTTCTCCATTTATATGGATGTTATTTATTGGTTCAGTGGTAAGGACCTTTATTTTCTTTACATTGAGATGCAATCCATACTGAAGGCTGTATCTTTGATCTTCATCGGTAAACGTTTTACATCCTCTTCACTTTCAGCAAGCAAGGTTGTATCATCTGCATATCACAGATTGTTAATGAATATTCCTATACTCCTAATACCATATTTTTCTTCCTATGAACCAGTTTCTAGGTTTATTTGCTCAGCATACAGGCTGAATCAGTATGGTGAAAGAATACAACCTTGGCACACATCTTTCCTAATTTTAAACCATTTGGTATTCCCTTGTTCTCTTCAAACAACTGCTTTGCTTTTTGTCAGTGCCTTTATGCTGCCTCTTGGAATAGTTAAATATCACCCATTTCCTTTTGGTTCAGTGACTCTGTATATTCCTTCTATCTTCTTTTGATGCTTTCTGCACCATTCAATATTTTGCCCATAGAATTATTCAATATTGCAAGTCGAAGATGGAATTTTTCTTTAGTTATTTCAGCTTGAGAAATGTTGATCATACTCAGGCCAAAGCAGAAGAAATTAAAAACATATTCACAAGAGCCAAAATGTAACCTAGAGCAAATCCCACTTATATTTAGATACCACCTCAAAAACCGATTTGATTCGTTAGACACTAATGGCTGAACACCAAAAAAGTTATTGGGATGCCATCAAAAACATCATTCAGGAAGAAAAAAAAGAGGTCATTAAACAGACAGGTAAGGAAGAAAAGACCAAAATGGATGTCAAAAGAGACTCTGAAACTTGTTCTCCAGCATAGGGCTACTAAAGCAAATGGAAGAAATAATGAAGTAGAATAACTGAACAAAAAATTCCAAAGGGCAGCTCGAGAAGACAAAGTCAAGTATTATAATGAAATGTGCAAAGACCTGGAGTTAGAAAACCAAAAGATGCCCTTCTGCTGTCCTATTATAATCATGGTAATGTCCTTTTCTCATATCACATATCCCATTACTAACCCTAGAAACCAATAATCCATCTCCTACTCCTTTTTTTTTTTTTTCATTTTAAGGATGTTATATAAGTGGATTCACATAGTATGTAATGTTTTAGGATTGTTTTTGATGTTTTGTTATGTTTTATTTTTATTCAGCATACCTCCCTTGAGATCCATTCAACTTGTTGCATTAACAATAGTTCATTCCTTTCTATTGAAAGTATTTGCATGGTATGTACCACCATGACCAATTTTTGGCTACTACAAATAGAGCTTCTGTGAACATCCATGTACCAAATCTGTGTGGGCCTAAGTTTCCATTTATCTTGAGATAAATTCCGAGAACTGCAATTGTAGGTTTGCATGATAACACACCAGCACTCCTCTGTCACTTTGTTAAACTGTGATGGCATATGTGATGCTGGAAGTTACGCCACGGTTATTTTAAATACCAGCAGGGTTTCTAGACTAAGACTAGGAAGAAGGACAGGCAGACCACTCCTGAAATATCAACCACTGAAAACCTTATGAATAGCAACAGAATACTGTCTGATATAGTGTCAGAAGATGAGGCTCCTCAGGTTGGAAGGCACTTAAAATGCAGCTAGAGAAGGGCTGCCTTCTCAAAGTAGAGTTGACCTTAATGACATAAATAAAGGAAAGCTTTCAGGAGCTTCATTTGCTGATAGGGCATGACTCAAAATGAGAAGAAACAGCCATTAATAATCAGAATGTACAATGTAAGAATCCATGAAAACTGAAGTTGCCAAAAATGACATAGAACACATAAAGACAGATATCCTAGGTATTAGTGAGCAGAAATGGACTGGTAGTGACCAATTTGAATCAGATAATCATATGGTTTACTATGCCAAGAACATCAAATTGAAAAGGAATGGTGTCACATTGATGGTCAAAAAGAGCATTTCAAGATCACTCTTGAAGTACAATTCTGTCTATGATATGATAACATCTATATGACTACCAGGAAGACCACTTAGTACAACTATTATTCAAACCTACGCACCAACTACTGAAGCCAGTGATGATGAAATTGAGTAAGTCTGGTGTTGTAGGATGAGCACTGGACTGCTAACCACAGGTCAGCTGTTCAGACTCACCAGTTGCTCCTTGGAAACGCTATACAGGGTTGCTATTGGTCAGAACTGACTCGATGGCACTTAACAACAACAACCAATTTCTTCACTCTGAAATTGATCAGACATACAATTAAGATACATCAAAAATTACTGGTGACTGGAATGTGTAAGTTGGAGACAAAAAGGAAGGGTTGGTAGTTAGACAATAGTCTTGGTGATAGAAATGATTACATGATAGAATTTTGCACAAGCAAGTACTAAATCATTGCAAATACCCATTTTAAACAGCATAAAAGATGACTATATACCTGGACCTCACCAGATGTAATACACAGGAATCAAAGTGAGTACATCAGTGGGAAGAGATAATGGAGAAGATTAAATAATCAGCCAAAACAAAGCCAAGAGTCTACTGTAGAAGAGACCATCAACTGCTCATATGCAAGTTCAAGTTGAAGCTGAAGAAAATTAAAACAAATGCATGAGAGTCAAATATGACCCTTGAGTTTATTTCACTGAATTTAGAGACTATCTCAAGAATAAATTTGACACATTGAAAACTAATGACCAAAGACCAGTGGAGCTGTGACATGGTATCAAAGATATCATATTTAAGGGAAACAAAAGATCATTTAAAGACTGGAAAGAAAAGAAGACCAAAATGGATTTCAAAAACACTCTGGAACTTTCATTTCAACATAGAGAACCAAAACAACTGGATGAAATGATGAAGTGAAACAACAGAACAAACAATTTCAAAGGGCAGCTTGAAAAGACAAAATATTATAATGTTGAAAAACATCTCCAGGAATTGGCAGAATCACAATTGAAATGCTTCAACAGATGCTTGCAGCACTGAAGATGCTCACTTGTTTTAGCCTACAAATTTGTCAAACAGTTATCTGGCCAATTGACTACAAGAGATCCATATTCCTACTCACTTCAAAGAAAAGTGATACAAAAGAATGCAGAAATTATCGAACAATGTCATGAATGCCACACTCAAGTAAAACTTTTCTGAAGATAATTTTTAAATGGTTGCAGCAGTATATCAACAAGGAACTGTCACCAATTCAAGATGGATTCAGAAGAGGATGTGGAAAGGAAATATCATTACTGACATCAGTGGAGCTTGACTGAAGGCAGAGAGTACCCGAAAGATGTTTACTTGTGCTTTACTGACTATGTAAAGACATTCACCTGTATGGATAATAACAAATTATAGACAACATGTGAAGAATGGGAATTTCAGAACAGTTACTTGTGCTCTTGAATAATCTGTACATAGATCTGGGGCAACTGTTGGAACACAATAAGGGAATACCCGCATGGTTTAAAATCAGGAAATATGTGTGTCTGAGTTGTATCCTTTCACCATATTTATTTAATCTGTATTCTGAGCAAATAATCTGAGAAACTGGACTGTATGAAGAAGAATTTGGCACCAAGATTAGAGGAAGACACATTAACAACCTGTGATAAACGAATGACACAATTTGCTACCTGAATTCAAACAGGACTTGAAGCACTTACTGAAGATCAAAGACTTCAGTATGCATTACACTTTAATGTAAAGTAAAAAACAAAACAAAACAAAACAAAATCCTCAATTGGGCCCAATAAGCAATATAATGAAAATATTTAAGTTGATAAAGACTTTATTTTGCTTAGATCTACAATACAACATCCATGGAAATTGTTGTTGTTACATGCCGTGAAGTCGGTTCCAACTCATTGCAACCCTGTACAGGGTTTTCGTAGCAGTCAAGAAATCAAACGACATGTTAAGCTGGTGTTGGTGAAGAATATTGAATATACCACGGAGTCATTATACAATTTTATCAAATGTGTCTAAGTTCAGTTTTCTTCTGGCTGCCTCTTCTCTTAGATTTAATTATTCTACAATTTTATCAAATATACTTAAATACATCTTCATATTATTTCTCATTTATTATCTCTTTAATTATTGCCTCATCCTTCCCTCATTTTTCTTTATTATCTCTTTCTAGGACCCTGATGTCACATGTTAAACTTTCTCTAGTTTCCATGGCTCGTAACTTTTCTTTGATCATATTCTCCACCTTAATATATTACATGGACTCCTGATGTGGCACTGTAGGATAAGCAGAGACTGGAAGTTCACTTTGAACTGTAAGGTCAACGGTTCAAACCCACGAGTTGCTCCTCAGAAACCCTATACAGGTTTACTATAAGTCGGAACTGATTCGATGGCACTTAACAGCAACAACAAATATATTACATGCATTATACCTATGCTCTGTATTTTATGCTCTGTATTTCAACATATTGCTTAAGAGATTTGATAGCATTCATACTGTCCTTTTTATTCATTTATCAAAAATACATGGATCACTTACAATATGTGCTGGCCATTATTATGTTGTTGTTGTTGTTAAGTGCCATCGAGTCGGTTCCAACCCATAGCGACCCTGAATAGGGTTTCCGAGGCTGTAAATCTTTACGGGAGCAGATCGCCTCATCTTTCTCCCGCGGAGCAGCTGGTAGTTTCGAACTGCTGACCTTCCGGTTCACAGCCCGATTCGTATTATTATAGGTGATACAAAAATTAACAGAACTTATCTGTCTTCCCTAATAGTTTCCACTGTAGCTATAGGACAACTATATAGTATGTCAGAGTGATCAATATTTTGAGAAAATAAAGCATGCGAATGGAAAAGAAGTGTGATTGTGTACAATTGGAAAGGGGCTGGCAGTATTAATAAAAGGTAATCATGCACGCTCTCTTTGCGAAGTTGATATGTAAGCAAAGACCTGACGAAGATAAAGGTGTAATCCATGAGGATACATGAACAAAACAATCCAGGCAGAGGAATCACAAAGTAAAAGGGCACTGAGACAGGAACATGCCTAAACTAGCAAGATGGCCAGTGCATCCAACAAAAAGGGGTGAACGAAGGAAAGAGTTAATAGGAAATGGGGTTAGACAAATAACAGCAGACAGAGCAGTTAGAACTTTTGAAAATCACTGTCAAGAATTGTGAAGGGTCTGAGACTTTACTTTCCTTGCCAGCTAACAAGTTGATCTGCCACAGTTTTGCAAATACTGGCAGAAGACACAAGGCTCCTGAGTCAGAGACAAAGCTTGTATCGGCTCCCCATGGTCCCAAGTCCCACAGTGACAAGAGGGGTGTGCCTATGTGGATGCTGCACTCACAGTGAGTTTGTATCTTAGCAGAGAAAACCCAAGCTTAGAAAACCCCACTCTTTTTTATGGGGTTACAAGCAAACTTGTTCAACCTTTGCCTTGGAGGGAGACATTATTATACGGGACAGCAAACAAATCTGCTTTCTACTCCAGAGGGAGACACGCTTATCTTCCAAGGTTGTTCGTTACATAAACATCCCTGAAAAGATAGCGCAGAACAAAAGCTGTCAGTGCCTCTGCTCACTACACTTGCAGAAACATGTCAGACCCATGTTTGGATTCTTACTGAGAATGATGAGAGGTGAAGGGGTACTGTACAGGCGACAGAGCAGAGAAATCACACAATTTGATTTATGCTCTAAAAGAATCACTCCAGTTGTCCTATTTATAATAGACTATAGCAAGGACAGAACCAAGGTACCAGGTAAGAAGCTACTATAGTAAAAGAGGAGAGATATGGTAGTTTTGAGCAAGGCAGGAGAAACTGAAGAAAGAATCAGATTCTGGATCACCAATGTTATTTATTGAGAAATGTTTTGTGACAGGGAGCTTTTTAGGTCTTCCATGTTGCAGACGCCTGAACTCATTTTTTAAAAACCAATCTTATTAAAGCTTAAGACTTAAAAGATGAAATGAGACTTATCAAAGAAAGCTGACAGCACTACATTCTTGCAGCTTATTAATTTGCTTTAGTGTTGATCACATTTCTATTTCCAAGACACTAGGTTCTTTAAGGGCATACT
>NW_006408684.1:1386657-1408657 GCF_000296735.1 Chrysochloris asiatica | reverse complement strand
AAAAAAAGTATTGTTACTAGGGTTCCAGTTGATATATGTATGGTTTTATTCCAAACGAAACATGTTTAACAACATCGCTATGATCAGTGGATGGCTGCAGACAGTTCTCTCTAATACATTTGGCTTCGTCTCCTTAAGGAGAATGTGAATCAAAACCATCACATGAGATGCCATTTTTCCCCACCAGGATGGCTATGATCAGAAAACAACTAGTGTTGGAAAGGATGTGGTGAAACTGGCACACTCATGCATTGCTAAAGGAGTTTCAAATTGGTGTATTGTTGTTGTTAAGTGTTGAGTCGGTTCTAATTCATAGCAACCCTGTATAGAGTTTCCAAGACAGAGCTTTGAACTGCTCGAACCTGCCGACCTTGCAGTCCAACGCATTAACCTACAGCACCAAATCAGGACTCCAAATTGGTATATACAGAATGCAAAACAATGTAACTCAGCCACTCCATTCAATACCCTAAAGAACTGAGAGCAGAAACACACACAGATACTTGGACATCACTGTTCATTGCAGCATTAGTCACAGAAGCCAATGGGTGGGGGGAAAATCAAATGTTCATAGATAAACAAAATGTGGTCTATCCATACAATGAAACATGACTCAGCCATTGAGAGAAATTAAGTCCTGAGACATGCTACAACATGGATGAACCATGAAAACATGCTGAGTGAAGTCCGTCAATTACAAAAGGACAAATAAGGTCCCGCTTAACATGATAATTTCTAGACTTGGTAAATGGATGCAAACTAAAGTTTATTAGTGGTTACCAGGAGTAGGAGGGAGATAGAAAATGTGAATCATTGTCTAGAAGACAGAGAGTATAAGTGTAAAGGTGAAGAATAAATTTGGAACCACATTTCTCTGTTGTTCTACGGTGAATGCACAACATGAGAAATTTTAATTAATTTCTAAACTGTACATGTAAAAATTGTTAAAATGGTACATGTTTTGTCATATATATTTGTACCACAATTTTTAAAAAGACAGGCTGGAGCCAATTTATCTGGAGTTATATAAATAAGGTTATGGGTTTTCGATTTTATTTTGGTGGCAATGAGAAACCATCAAAACACTTTAAAGAGGTAAGTTATAAACATCTGTATTTTTTAAGAAAAAAGTAACTCTGCAAACTAGTATGAAGGTTACTTTGTATGAGGAAATGACTAGAAAGTAAACCACAGTCAGATAGTAGTTTATATACAATATGAAGCCTGAACTAAGATAATGGCAAAAGAAAATAGAAACCTTATTCAGAATACTGAATCACAGTAATATTATCTAAAGCAGTAAGCTCTTACCACAACATATGGCACCTCATTAAATCTCTTCTAAAAAGATAGAAACATAACTTATCAGAAATATAATTTAATTAATTCTAAAGCATTTTTAAAATGGAACAAAAATCATTAAAAGAACAGATAAGTCTTCCTGATATTTAAAAAAAAAAAAAGAGTTCAAAAAGCTGTTAAAGCCCTTTACAAATCTATTTTAAAACTTCAATATTTATGAAATTATTAATGCTAATTAAGACATGAAAAGAAATGTTAACTATCAAATAACTCAGTCAAAATAACCTTTAAATCTAATATTTAAATGTTCATTTGATTAAGTAGCAATCTTAAAACTTCTTCTTTCCCTGTATTCCAAGAAAGATAATAAAATGTTTCCTATAAAACTGATCATTGCAGTACATTTAATTCTGATTTATTCTTATTTTTTCAGTTTTTGCCTGCAAATCTTATTTTTAATCACTAACAGATGATAGATTATAGATATATTTTAACATTTTGGCTGTTTTAAAGTTTGATCTCTTAAGAATAATACAAACTTTCCTTTATAGATGAAAATGTTTTTTCATTAACTGAAATGTGTAAACCAATAAATATTTAATAATGTAATTGTTAAAGACATAAACTTTAAAGAAAAGTAGGTACATATCTCAAACTAAAAAATTGCCTAATGTCAAAATTATCAAACAACCTACAGCTTTTGATAAGCCTGACTATACAACTTTTATTTTGGGCCTACTAATGAACCAAATAAATATATTATAAAGTAACATACCAAATTTCAGCTATGTACTGGCAAACATTTCATAGGGATTAGAGCATTAACATTGTGATATGCTGAATAAATAACTTTATAGACACATAAATATGGGTTTAAATGCCAAATAAATATAAGATTTTAACACTCCAAACTCTAGCCTCTTTGGTGAGATCTTGCTCTGCAGACCTGTGGGTATAACAATTACAGAAGAAGCTTTCTAGTCAGCATTCAACTTGACATTTAATTTTACTTTCAAATCAAGTTCATTTTAACCGAGGAAGAGGATCTTTTAATCCCTCCCACAACAGAAATTTTAGAAGACTCTGACAAGAATTATTTCCACAAAACTTCTTCATGAATATTGGAAGCACTAGGGCCAATTTAATTGAAAATATAATTACTTTAAAATCTGAACCTGGTGACTTTTTATTTTTTTCTTACCAAAACTTTTTCTCATTTAACAAAGAGTCCTAAATTATGAGACATTAGTTAGCAAATTTAATGATCATATAAAATAGTTTGGTAAAATTATATTGCTGTAAGATAAAACAGATTCTTTCTTTAAAAATAATAATAAAAGCTGACTAAACATCAATGTAGTTTTCATATAATTTTGTTACATATAAAATACAATCCTATGCAAATTTTCCTAATATGTAATTATCAAATTTGATGTAGTTGATACAATGAAACACCTAAAACAATTACTATTTCTAATGTGCAGGTTTGGTACTTTACAAACAGATTAAATGAGATTATTCTTTCAGTAATCCCTTCAGGTTAAGTCTTGCTAGCCCCATGTTATAAATGTAGACATTAAGAAATGTAGCCAAAGTCAAAGAAATAGCAAGTAAAAGATTCAGGATTTAAACCCAGGTCTTCTGGATGCTAAAGCTCACTTTTTCTTTACTATTGTTTTATGCAACTACACAATCTTGCTTTAACTGTGGAATTCCTTTTTTTCTTTTATAAACAGTAAAAACAATGAAAGTACTACATAATAGTCCATTTCAAATGTTCACACCATCAAACATATACAGGAACTGATTGATAATGTACTTTTAACAAGCAATTGCAGTTTAATAATAACTGGTAATTATAATTCAAGTTATAATTTCATTCCCACCAAGGCACAATTATAGTTAATATAGTGATAAAATTAATAATTCATGAGCTAAACAATTTTTATTTAAAAATCTTTATAAACTCAAATTTTGTTTTAATGAAATAAATGTACTTAACAGATTCTCTGAGCCAAGCGTCGATGTTTAAAATGGTTACTTGATATTCCTACACTAGAATAATAACTCCAAAAGGAATCGACCTCAAGTATAATAACACAATCAGAATAGGATATTTTGGAAAATAATCATTCTCATTCATGCTATTTCTAAGAAATAAACTAATGTTCCTTCTGGGGTGTGTGGGGGGGGATTATATTAACAAATTATCAAATGATTTTTTTCTTGAAGGTGTTGGGAAAATCAAATTAACACATAACAATAGTTAGCTAGATATGACTCCATTTTCTGTAATAAACACCAAGATCAAAACATGACCCAAGTTAAATTTCCTTGAAGGGGTCTCAGCAGGAGTTTTCCTTTTTGTATGTGATTTCCTCTCACCCACAAAAACCATGCCAAATATGCGCATGTGCCACTAACACTAAGCAGCACTTCCTTAATCACTCATTTCCAACAATTTATGGATGATCAGTGGCAAAAAACGAGCAAAAATAATGAAAGAATGCAATGAAAGCTCACTGAGACAAAGAGACTTGGACTTCCTACTCATTTCTGTGTCTCTTTAGAATGGAGGCCTGAGACAAATTAGCCACTGGGGGAAAAAAGTCATCTGGTCATAAAATACAGTACAAGGTCACTTTTATGTAAGTTTGCCAAAAGGGACATAAACCAGGACAATTTCAAACTGTGACACAGGATAGAAACATATTAAAAAAATCTTTGTTCCTCCTCTATTGTGCTGTCATGTTGCTCAGCTTTATGGACATTGCAAACGCCAGCACAGAACTCTTCGCTTCCACCTGGTCAATCTAATTAATTAAGAAAGGAAGTTACCTCAAATGTTGTACTTTTTGCTTTTATTATTAAGCACTTCGTTTGAAGTTATAGGAGTTAACCTCTTAATCCTACAGACCGTGTGTTATGTTCTGAACATTTTGGGATGTCTGGATAGTTTGGATAATTGGTCAGGATGTTGCTGTCGCTTTTGTTAAATTTTGTGCCATACCTTCAAATGAAAGGTAAATAGAAAGGTGACTACAGTATAAGTTGACTCCCAGAAAAATCTTTGGTCTATGACTTAATCTGCCAAGAAACTTATGTACCAATCATAGAGTCGATTTTCTTTGTCCACTTTCATTATGTTGTTGGCTCTTTCCTTCATACATTTTAATTCAAAGGTAGATGCTAAAATAGTATGTGAACCTTTAGAGTTCATTATGAAATAGGAAAACAATTTCTGACACTAATTCAGAAAATTCAGAGTTCTTTTCTGAGGCAAAACAGAAAAAATTGTGCAACTGGTTTGAGGAGTGATATGAACAGCAACTTTTGTCAATAGATGTTTGTCTAATCCTAAAACCCAAGTTCTCTGGTCAACAATTGATAGTGATCAGTAAAAGATAATAAGGAGAGAATACTCTATAGCACAGTTAGAACCAGCAGAACTTCATAATCAGAGATGGAAAATTAAGATGTACGTGTGGGGTCAAGTTCAAATTCACATGAACATATACACAGCTTGATAGACTATGCAAAGATAACAGTGAAATAATCAAAATTTGATAAACATTCAATTGCTCAAAACAAGTCAGACTTTCAAGATAAAAGTTAGTTTATGACTAAAAAATTTTTACTTTATCTAAACCGTCTATCTTCTCTTGCACTTGCAAATTATTTAAAAAAAAAAAGGCACAGTAAGGAGATGGGCCTAATAAAATAGAAACATGCACCATAGTAAGGAGAGAGAAGAAAGGCTATTTAAGGCCCTTAAAAGACATAGTCAACCCCCTAGGCCTAAAATGTCCTGTTTGAATTAACATAGTGGTTTAATTAAAAACTAAGTAGAGAATTCCACTTAATTTGATTTTCAATTCAAGCTCCGCATCCGCCCATGGCTAGTGGCCAATTTCCGCATCTCAGCACAATATGCAAGAAGCTGTTTTAAAATCGATTGCCCAGGGGAATCAATGGGAGTATGGTGGGGCCATATGCCATTTAGGGACTACACCAGACTTAAACATAGTAAAACAGTACCTGGAGGGTGGTCAGAGGAAAAGAAGGAAATGTAACTGAACTATATTACAAGTTTGTCATTACTCAAATTACTGTGCTTAATCTACCAATTAAAAGTGTTTTCTAACTTCTCTGTAGCATCACCTCAGAAATTAGACATACCAAACTTAACCAGTGAGCAAACGCTTTAAAATACCTGAATATATATATTTGCCAGCCAACTACGGCAAACATTTTTATAATTGTAGTCAGTCAAAATATTAACTTCAATGAGGTTAATAATTCTAATGTAACCTACAGTACTATACAAAGAATTATGTATCCCAAGAAACTTCATTATTTAGAATCTGTACAGGTAAATACCAAATGATCTTATATTAAAGAAAGAGACACTGTAGAAAGGCTCAAACCTGTATTTTACATAATTAGGCTTAACTATATAATGCTGTTGTTAAGTGCCATAGAGTCAGTTGCAACTCACAGTGACCCTGTACTGGGTTTCCCAGGAGAGCTGGTGGGTTTGAACTGCTACCCTTGTGGTTTGCAGTCCAGTGATGACCTATTGTGCCACACCAGGAGTCTATAATATGCTAGTAACCCTTTTAACTTTCATGTAATTGATTTTAAAACTGAAAATATGAATTTTTTAAATAATATGCCATATTACATTTATTTTAAAGATTTTCAAACTTTCTGTTGTTACTGTTGTTGTTAAGTATCATCAAATCTGTTCTGGCACATAGCAACCCTGTATAGTTTCCAAGGACTGGCTGGTAGATTTGAACTGCTAACCTTGTGGTTAGCAGTCTGGTGCTTATCCTACCGTGTCAAACCAGGACTCCTTTTCAACTTTCTACTAGGGTCTAAAATGCACAGTATCTTCAAGCAGGTCTGTTACAGTATGCTATGTTTAATGCAAAAACTGATTTATTCTGCTTTAGCACATACGCTATAAAATACGAGGAAAAATAATTTGAATTCTAAAATTGCCTAAGACTGTTGTGAAAAATCAAGAACCGACTTTACTGCATTCAGTTACTTCCTCATGATTTCATATAACACTGATATGCTGCCTAGACTACTTATTAGTCAAAACCACTTACAGACTACCTTTAGGATAATAGCTAACATGGACTGAGCAAAGTCCTAGACTACGTGCTCCACATAAATAATCCATCTCACTTCATCTTTACAGCACAGTAAGGATAAATACTTAATAATGACATTTCACAAAATTTTACAAAAAGACAACCTAAGGTGTTTAGATGGATTAAGGAATTTGCCCAAGATGCCCAGGCACTCTAAAACCAACGTTCTCACCTTCACCTCTTCAATCTCTCTTCTATGGTCCCCTCCCCTCAGCATATCAGTAAAATCAGCATCCTCTACTTGAAAACTATCCTATCTGCTCTACCTTCAAGCTACAACTACATCTTCATCCTTTAGTAACACTGTTGTTGTTAAGTGCTGTTGAGTCAGTTGTGGTGCATAGTAATTTCCAGAATAGTGGCTGGTAATGAGCAGCACAGTGCTCACCCTACAGTGCCACACGAGGACTCCCTAGTAGCATTAGAGACCAAAGTCTTTAATTTGGTCTCTACAACTTGCATTCATTCCTCTATCCAACTTCCCAGTAGAGATCAATGATAGCAATCCTGGACCCCGCCATGGTGCGCTCCTTTTGATAATCCTTTGCTCTTTGGGAGAATTAACTGGATTGGCAATGTCATTTCTACTTCACATTCGTCCAACAATTCAGTCACACCTGAAATCATAAAATGCTTTTGGCGACTCTGAAGGAATCTGGGCAGATGACCATCATCATCAAAGCTGTGCTCAGAGAAGAATCTTCTTTGAATAGTGATAGATGTTAGAAGTAAAAATTTTAGAAGGAACAAATACTAGACACTAAATATCTTTAATGATGTTTTTGGATCCTTCTTCAAGCTGAATTCTCAATTTTGACCTCGTATCAATAAAGAGTAGCAAGATAAAAGTGACAAATGTCACTAAGTTTTTGCTTTTTTGTTTTTTTCTTATTCTAGAGAAGGCTACTAGTCGTGCTACAATAGATTTAGCCAAATCTATTTTCTCACAGATTAACTCACAAGAGGGAGGAAAATAACTCAGAGGCAAGTTGTCTGTCGATATTGTACACTATTGCTTTTTAAAAATTTATTTAATAACAATCTATTAACAATCATCAATAATTTTCATAAAAAATAGAAACTAGGTAGATACTAAACATATCTAATATGAGAATAAAAGTTTACCAACTATATTCTATCTTGGTGGCATGGTAGGATAAGCAGTTCACAGGAAAAAGATAAGGCTTTCTGCTCCCATATTTACAGCCACAGAAACCTTATACAGGATCGCTTTGAGTTGGATTGGATTTAATGGCAGTGGGTTTTGGGTTTTGGAAGCTTACACAATGAGGTGAAGGTGTCAGACTTCTGGGTATTTAAAGCCAACGTCAATGTGGCAATTTTAGAGACTTCGGATGAAAGTGTTTCAGAGGCAGGTGGGTGGCTGATTGAGCGTTGTGATACCTCTATGAAAGAGTGTCCCACACTGTGAAGGGCACATACTCCTTTCCTCAGTGATACAGACAACACTGAAATGTGCATTTATCTCTAAAGATACTTAGATAAAACAGTAGAGGCTACTTTTGTGAGCTTCCTGTTATCTATAGAAGAAAATCCAAATGACTTTTCAAAGTAGTCAGGACCTTCATGATTTGGCCCCAACTAGCTTATCTCTCCTATGTCCTGGTGTGGCGCTGTGGGATAATGCGCAAGACTGCAAGGTCAGTTTGAACTGCAAGGTTGGTGGTTCAAGCGCACCAGCCGCTCCTAGGAAACCCTATGCAGGTCACATTGAGTTGGAATTGACTCAACACACTTAACAACAACAAGCTATCCTTGCACCCGAATCTCTAACCATCAGTCATACCAAACCAGTGGCCGCTCCAGCAATTCAATCAGAACTCCATGCCCTGTTCAAATCTACAATGCTACAATACTAATGAGGAAATTCCTACTCATCCTTCAAGACTCCTCTTGTTAAGCCTTTCCAGATTCCCGACACAGATCAAGGCAGTCAGTCCTTTCACTATCTGTCCTCATACCTTGCTATTTTAAAACTTACCAAACAATACATTATATGTTTGTAATTATGTTGTAAAATACATATCTAATTTCTCCCACTGCATGTTTATTGAAAGAAGGAACCCCGTCTTTCATTTGGGCAGCCAGAAAGATCCCAAAATAGCTTAACAACTATTTCTTAAAACCAGTTAGATGACTTACTGTTGAGTCAATTCTATGGTAACCCACGTGTTCCACAGCATTTTCAGTGGTTGTATTTGGGGAAGTCTTTCTTCTGCAACTACTCTGAGTGGACTCAAATCTCCAATGTTTAAGTGAGTATCCAAGCACATTAACCATTTGCACCTTCCAACTAAACTTCTTCAACCCACCGACCCTACAGACAGAGTAGGACTACTCTATAGGGTTTCCGAGGCTGTGAATCTTCACATGAGCAGACAGCATCATCTTTCTTCCACGAAGTAGCTGGGAGGTCAAATGCTGACCTTGAAGTTAGCAGCCCAATGCTTTACCCACTACACCACCAGGGCTCCTTCCTATATTTCTTGTTGTTGTTGCTGTTAGGTGACATCAAGTTGGTATCAACTCATAGCAACCTTCGGTAACAGAATGAAACACTGCCCGGTCCTGGGCCAACCTCACATTCTTTGCTATGCTGGAACCCACTGCTGCTGCAACTGTGCCAGTCTATCTCGTTGGGGGTTTTCCTCTTTGTCTCTGACCCTCCACTTCATCAAACATGATGTCCTTCTCCAGGGACTGATCCCTCCTGATAATATGACCCAAGTATGCGAGATGAAGTCTGGTTATCCTGGTTTCCAAGGAGCATTCTGGCTGTAATTCTTCCAATACAGATTGGTTTATTCTTTTCGTGGTCCATGGTACTTTTAATATTCTCCTCTAATACCACAACTCAAATGCATCAATTCTTCTATGGTCTTCTTTATTCATTGTCTAACTTTTACATGCAAATGAGGTTATTGAAAATACCATGGCTTGGGTCAGGCACACCTTAGTCCTCAAACTGACATCATTGCTCTTGAACACTTTAAAGAGGACTTGTCTTAATGTTTTAAAATTTCATTAACTAAATAAATAGCCATCAAAATCTTTGGCTTCATGGAGAGATGGAGTGGCTGGGACTCTGGACTCTGGGAGGGAAAAGGGCTATGTGTTGACGGCCTTTGGCTGTTTGATGATGCATGCAGGGAATTGTAATCATTGCAATAAGATAGGATAAGATAGGATGAATGTAAAGCTAATGTTCTCCCATATAAATTATCACATAATTCACAATAAAAACTAAAAAAAAAAATCTTTGGCTCCAAAATTCTACAGAAATTGACTCTCATTGACTCTTTCACTGCACCCGTCAATGTACATATCTGAAATGTGTTGCACTTAATATGAAATCAAAAGTCACAAAACGCTACATAAATGATTATTTTCCTAAGACCTCAATGAAAGTTTTATAAAATAAATAA
Source organism: Chrysochloris asiatica (assembly GCF_000296735.1). NCBI lineage: Eukaryota > Metazoa > Chordata > Mammalia > Afrosoricida > Chrysochloridae > Chrysochloris > Chrysochloris asiatica. The sequence goes on along the minus strand of NW_006408684.1, from coordinate 1,398,744 downwards.
AACTTCATAGTTTACAACTTCTATGATAAATTTATTCTGATATTAGATATATAAGATATATATTTAGAATATATGGAATGATATAAATTTAGAATATCTGTTAGGCCTCCCCCTTCAAGTTCATGATATATCATTCCATATATCAAAATATGAATAAAATGAAAAATCTAAAAGATAGAATGTGTCTATAATTACTTGAACTATAGAATTCATTTTGCCAACCTTGAAAGTCACTTAAAGTATTAACTACTGTAAATCTTTGCATTTGTTGGTGTTTTTATATGCCGTTGAGTCATTTCCAACTCACAGTGAACTTGTACAGGGTTTCCAAGGAGCAGCTGGTGGGTTTGAACTACCAACCTTGTGGTTAGCAGTCCAGTCCTTATCCTTACCACATCAGGACTCTGTAAATCTTTGCCTAATATTTCAAAAATGTTTAGCAAAGTTCTCCATAGGCTATAAATAGAAACTTGTTGCTTCACTTTCAAGTAAAATTAAGTTATTACCACTTGTAAAGTCCTGTAAGATGTACTTGCAAAGTCTCCCAGCTCTCTTACCTCTAAACTTCCTATATTTACCAAAATCACTAACACACAGTATCTTGGGAGTTTGAAACCACAATGGGAGTATGTTTAACTTTATAAGATGCTGCTATCCTGAAAACATTGGATATGAAATCATTTTTTCATCAAAAGATATTTTAAGAGTTTTAGAATTTCATGTCATGCTTTAAACTACAAGACATATCCTAAAGCAGGAATTTTTGTTTTTTTCTAGTTCAATGTGAATATTCATTTCTTCATTGAACAAATTTAACTTTCAAAACATGATTCACTTACCTTCTTTAGGCCAGCAAAACCTTCCGATTCCAGAAAGAAAAAGGCAAAGGGCATCAACACAAATAAACAAAGGTTGGAAAAGAGAGAAGCAAGATTCCACAAACCTATAAAGGGAGGTAATTTTAAAAAGAAGAAGGGGGGGGGGGAAACAAAAGTATTAACATTCTTTTTTAAAGAAAACTACTAAATTGTGGTTTTAATCAAAGATCTATACATTTTAAATAATCAAATAAAAACAAGCAAATGTGAACTTGAAGGGGGAGGCCTAACAGATATTCTAAATTTATAAATCAGAAAATAATTACATATTCACAACAGTTTTAACTTTGTAACATTTACCTGTTAGGAGAAGACACTATGAAAACCCATGATTTTTCCTTATGCACTAAAACAAATTCAAATTCACTAAAGAAATAGGCAGAGATCCAAAGGTACAACTAATTTAGACAAACAGGCACCTGAATATTTAAATTAGAGCCACTAGCATTTATTGAGCATTTAATAAATGCCAGATACTTTGCTAACCATTTTACATGCGTAATCCCATTTAATTTAAGCCTCATAAAAACCCTAAAAATAACAATTAGTATTTATTGCACTCTTATGTGCCCAGCACTATTCGAAGTGATTTACAGATACCATAGTAACTCATTTACTCTTCACAGCAATCCTATGACTTAAGTAACATTATTGTCTCAATACGACAGAAGCAGAGAGATTATGTAATTTGCCAAAATTGCATAGCCAGCAAGTGGCACATCTAAATGCAATTACTGAGATTTTTTTTTAGGTTTATATTAGTTTTAGTAAGCAGTTCAAAGTGGGAAGAAAACAGTAAAAAGAAGCAAGCAAGCTTGCATAACCCTTTCCCTTTTTGACACAGTCTGCGCTCTTTTGTAAAACCACAATAAATGGACATGAAAATGATAAGAATGTTGCTGCCGTTGTTGCTAAGTGTCCTTGAGTTGGTTCTGACTCATAGCATCCCTTTATGGGGCTTCCGAGATAGTAAATCTTTGAGAATGCAGAAAGCCTCACCTTTCTCCCACAGAGCAGCTCACTCAAGCTGCCAAACTAGTACTTCCCAGACCAGTGCTTATCCTACAAAGCCACTGTGCTCACAATAAGATCAGATGTAGAACAGAGAATTTTAATCATATCACCAGGGAAGTTTTGGGCCCAAATTCTAATATTTTTTATCAGTAAACAAAGTTTCATTTAAAAAGTTTTAAAAACCCAGGTAACAGCCATTGAGCTGATTCTGCGTCACAGTGCCCCTTACTGGATGGAGCAGAACTGTTTCCTAGGGTTTCCAAGACAGTAAAGATTTAAGGAAGCAAACGGTTTCATCTTTCTTCTGAGGAGTAGCTGGAGGGTTTGAACCGCTAACCTTTCAGTTAGCAGTCCCACACTTAGCCCAATGCACCAGTAAGGCTTCTTTGAAATTTAATGGCATGTTCAAAATAATGGCTATAAATTTAACAAAATTATCAAATCAAGAGTCAGTGGTCATCTAAAGTGCGATTATTTTTCTCTCCCTATCTGGAGAAAAGAAGAATGAAGAAAATCAAAGGTGCATTGTAAGACAAATGAAGCCCATGAACCCTCAGTCTCTATGACCCTGAGACTAGGAGAACTGGAACCCAGCTACCACTGTTAACCTGCCTGAAACGGATCACAAGAGGGGTCCTGGATAGAGTGGGCAAACATGCAGAAAAAAACTCAAAATCAGAAAAAAAGATCCTGAATCGATAGACACTGGTGGAATCCCCAAGACTATGACACTTAGGAACCCTTCAAGCCTGGAACTGAACTCACTCCCATGTATCATCTTACAGCCAAACAACAGGCAAACCTATCAGGTGAACAGTAACAGCAGGGAGATATGTAATCCGTAGGACAATCAACCATAGGAGATCAAAAGGGCAACATTTATCCAAGGATAAAGAGGGACCACTGGAAACGATAAACTGAGGGGAGAAGTGGAAAGATTGTCGTTACACTGTGGGGACTGCAATAAACATCACAAAACAAAATGTGTATGAACTGTTGAATGGAAAACCACCTTGTTCTGCAAACTTTCACCCAAATGACAATAAAAAGTCTTCATAAAATCAATGAGCTGCATTTAATTATAATTCCATGTTTATGAAAATGGGCAATCAATGTTCTTTTAACACATTTGTTTATCGGCACTATTCACAACATTAGAGATAAAGTAATGAAGATGCATACAAGTTTCATAAAGTTTACATTTTGGATAAATATAGATTCAATGTGAACCAAGAGAACTATTCTGGTTACAGATTACCACGTATGTTTAGTAATTACCCTAAACCTTTTCAGGTATAAACAAAAAAGAATGGGGTATAAACAAAAAAGAATTTAGTGTATGTACAGATTAACTAAGTTTATTTTTTTTGGTAAATAATAAAATTAGTAAAATCAATGTTCAGATTCTTGATCAAAAGTGTATGTCTGATTATATATACTTGTTTAGGAGTCCTGGTATGCTGCTACTGGATAAGCACTAGACTGCTAACCATAAGGAGTCCTGGTGTGGTGCTGCAGGATAATGCACTGGACTGCAAATTTGCTTTGAACCACAAGGTTGGTAGTTCAAACTCACCAGCCACTCCTCAGAAACCCTATACAGGGAGGCTATGAGTCAGAACCACTCGACAGCACTTACCAACAACAAAAAGCTAACCATAAGGTTGGTGGTTCAAACCCTTGGAAGCCCTATACAAGGTCACTATGAGTCAGAACTAACTCAAAGGCATTTAATAACACTTAATAACACGGACAGGTTATTTCTAAAACATGAGTGCCTATAGCTGTAGCTGGAGTCCTGGTGTGGCGCTGCAGTATAAGCACTGGACTGCTCATCACAAGGTCAGCAGTTCAACCATCAGCGGCTCCCCGAAAACCCCATGTAGGGTTGCTATGAGTTGGAACTGACTTGACGGCACCTGACAATGTAGCTGTTGAATATTAAATGAGACAATGCAGGTATAACAATTAACACAATGCACTAGATAATCTTCTTTTATTAAGTCACAACACTGGTTGGTGGTTTGTGCCGTGGAGTTGATTCCGACTCATAGCGACCCTGTATAGGGTTTCTGAGGCTGTAAATCTTTACAGGAGCAGAATGCCTTCTTCTCTTTCTCCCACGGAACAGCTGATAGTTTTGCATTGCTGACCTTGCAGTTTACAGCCCGATTCGTAACCACTACAGAGACTACTAATTTACAGAGCTATTAACTAAAATTAAATCAAACCCACTGCTGTAGAGTGGATTCTGATTTACAGTGACCATGTAGGGCAGCGTAGAACTGGCCCACAGTTTTCAAGGCTCTAATCTTAATAGAGTAGTGCTGGTGGTATAGTGTCTAATGCTTCAACACTGCACTACCAGATCTCTTTGCAGGCTATTAGCGACTATGTAGTAGCACTATACTTTCTGAGTACCCATGCTGACTTTTTAGGTTTTCTTCCAGCTCCCTTTCTGCCAGGTGCATTAGCACTTGTTTCTTGTTAGTAGCAGTTGGCATGTGTCCTGCAATAACCTCTCCCCTCCTTGGCTGTTATTTTCTATACTGCAACTTCAGATAGACTATGAGTAAAAGCGCCATGGAGCCACTGTAAGATAGCACTGGGGCCCAACGTCGCTTAGAACCATGAGGTCGGCAGTTAAAAACCTACCAGCTGCTCCTCGGAAATCCTATACAGGGTCGCTATATGACAGCACTTAACAACAACTACAAAAACATTGTTTTTGTACAATGGATGGTACACACAATTAAGTGTTGGATACTAACTAAAATGTTGAAAGTTCATATCCACCCAGAGCTGTCTTAAAAGAAAGGCCTGTTGACCTACTTCTAAAAAATCAGCCACTGAAAACACAATGGAGCACACTCCTACTCTGACACACATGGGTCATCAGGAGTCAGGGCCAACTTGATGGCAGCTAACAACAAAAGTATCAACATAAGTGGGTCTAGATCAAAGCTGTGTCCCTCAGGTAAAGTTCATAACCTTTTACGCATGGCTTTTGACCTCTATTTTAACTGTTTACCAGATCTTTACCCTTAAGAAAAACACACACACACATATATTTGTATAGCTAGTACAGTATTTATTAATGGTACAAACTGGCAAGGAATAAAGAACTTGTACTCAGTGATTATCTCTTCTACGATGTGCGTACAAAGAAGGAGGCAGCTAATAGGATCTACTGTGGTGCTGCAGGATAATGCGCTGGACTGCAAGGTCAGTTTGAACCACTAGGTTGATGGTTCAAACCCACCAGTTGCTTTTGGGAACTCTACACAAGGTTGTTATGGGTCAGAACCAACTCAACAGCACTTAACAACAACATGACCACAGTTATATGTGGTCTTTAAATATACAAAAGCAAGAGTATCTTCATGTGGAAATTTTTAATGAATTTGATAGTGATTGTTGTTGTTGTTAGGTGCCATCAAGTCAGTACCAACTCATAGCATCCTTATGCACAGCAGAACGAAACACTGCCCGATCCTAGGCCAACCTCACTACTGTTGCCACACTTGAGTCCACTGATGCTGCCACTTGGCCAACCCATCTCATTAGACTGGAATGGATGGAGATGATTAGAGTGATAGCTAGTGTATTTTTAGGTCATCTGCTGTATTACTAGGGGTATGTTGTTGTTAGGTGCCGTCAAGTCAATACCAACTCATAACAACCCAATGCACAACAGAATGAAACACTGTCCAGTCCTGTGCCAACCTCATAACCGTTGCTCTACTTAGGCCCACTGCTGCTGCCATTGTTTCAATCCATCTCATTGAGTGTCTTCCTCTTTTTCACTGACCCTCCACTTTATACCAAGAATGCCTTCCAATTTGAGGGGCTCATCTTCTGGCATTACATCTAACAGTATTCTGGTGCTCTTCATCATGCTTCAATATTCAATATTCTGGTGCTACCTGACAGTGTTCCACTGCTAGTCACAAGGTTTTTTTCATTTGGAAGTAGTCTGTCTCTCCTTCTTAGTCTGTGTTAGTCTGGACACTTAGCTGAAACCTGTCCATGATTGTTGACCCTGCTGGTATTTTAAAATACTGGTCTCATAGAGTCCAGAATCACAGCAACAAGCAAGCTACCACAGTATGACAAACTGACAGATGAGTGGTGGGTATCAGTGTCTAGGTAACTACAAAAATTGTAGATAAAACACAGCAAAAATATGTGAAAGCTTAAAGACTAAGATTTTTTATCAAAGCTTTCTTTTTACATTAATTATACTTTTTTTCTCCGAGAGTCATTCATTGCAGTTTTTTAAGTCATACAAAATTAGCATTTTGCTCTTATTTTTTTTCTCATTGTTGCTTTAGGTAAAGTTTACATTGCTGTTGTTGTTAAGTGCCGTCGAGTCGGTTCTGACCCATAGTGACCCTGAGCAGGGTTTCTGAGGCTGTAAATCTTTACGGGAGCAGAAAGCCTCATCTATCTCCCGTGGAGCAGCTGGTAGTTTCGAACTGCTGACCGTGATATTGGCAGCCCGATTTGTAACCACTATGCTACCAGAGCTCCTTTAAGCACCATCAAATTGTGGCAATCACCACAATGTATCAGTATTCTTTCTGTTTCCTCCCTGCCCCCCCGTTCCCAGTCAACTGGATTGCCTACTCCTTCATGTCTTCTCATTTTTAGTTTTTGGTAATGTTGCCCGTTTGGTCTCATATAGGTGAGTGGATGTAAATGAATCAGTGATAAACTCCAATCCATGCAAAGGAATGGCCAGGTTGAAAGTCTCAAAATAGTTGTGGTAGGTGACAGAAGTAAAAAAAAAAGTACATATTACATGGTTGACTTTGATAAAATTCTAGAAACTACATTCTCATCTAAAATACAGAATCAGTGGCAGCCTAGGGATGAGGAGTCCTGATGTGGCACGTGCTATAGGATGTATAACCTGGAAGGATAATCAGAAGGTCAGTGGTTCAAACCCATCAGCAATTCCTCGGAAACCTTACACAGGGTCACTATGAATTGGAACTGACCCAACAGCACTTAACAACAACAATTGATTGTTAGGATTTTAACTTTTCTGGGATTTCCAAGAAAGTTACCTCTAGATATATGATATACATTATGGCACGATATTATTCTTCAATAGGCCAGAGAATCATGGCTGTTATATGTTGGTGTGTTTAGATCTGGTGGAAAATAAAGAAATGCCATTCTTAAATCTTTTATATCAAAAAAATAAATACGACTATATTACAATTATACTCAATTTATAAAACATTTAATCCAATTTAAATACGCTGCAGTCCTTTCAGAACTGTAAAAGTATATGTCTAACATATCAGACATAATGGATGTGCTAGAGACTTTAGGGGACTACCCTGAACTCTTACAAGACAGGTTCTCCATTTTACAAATGCCCTTAAAATACATTCTTACCCCAGAGGAAGTACCTAAACGACTAAGACATTTACTTTAATCTGCTACAATGTAGTTAGTCAAAACAAATTCTATCATTTCCTACACTTCTCATATTCTTTACAGATGCATGTGATTTTTATCATGGTAAATCTCCAGATCTATGTTCCATGAATCATGGATCATGTTTCTCTTCATGTTTTTATTTTATTATTATTATTCCCCAATGTCTACTTTAGTGTTGCTTATGTTGTTATTGTTAAGTGCCATGGAGATGCTTTTAACTGAAGACCTTATACAGGGTTTCTAAGTACTGGCAGGTGGGTGTGAATTACCAACCTTGTGATTAACAGTACAATGTTAATCCCACAGCACCACACCAAGACTCCATTTTACTGCTCAGGATGAGTTCTAAAAATGAACAATATGACATTCTATATTGATCAATGTTAACAAGGAAACACACCATAAAGAAAAATTCATGGGCCAAATGAAGGAAGCAGTTGACAAATAAAGAAAATCACAGTATATACAATAGAAAATAATTACTTTGAACAGTTTTATCGAGTTATAATTGGCATAGACTGCATATACATGAGTCTAGCAAAATTAGAAATTATCAAAATGTAATGGAACACATAAACATTGGTATCCCAAGTATTAGTCAGCTGAAATGGACTGATACTGGCCATTTGAATCTGGCAATCATATGGTTTACTAGGCCAGTAATAACAAGTTGAGGAGTAATGGTGTCGTATTCATTATCAAAAATAACATATCAAGATCTGTCTTGAAGAACAATGCTGTCTGTGATAGGGCAATATCCATATGTATGCCTACAAGGAAGACTAATTAAGACCACTATTATTCAAATTTACGAACCAACCACTACAGCCTATGATGATGAATTTGAAGAATTCTACCAAGTTCTTCAGTCTGAAATTGATCAAACATATAATCAAGATGTACTGATAATTACTGGTGACTGGATGCAAAGGTTGGAAACAAAGAGTAAGGATCAGTCATTGGAAATATGACGTTGGTGACAGAAATGATGCTGGATGTCACATAGTAGAATTTTGCAAGACCAATGACTTTTTTATTGCAAATACCTTTTTTAAACAACATAAAGGATGATTATATAATGGGCATCACCAAATGGAATACACAGAAATTAAATTTACTACATCTGTGGAAAGAGACTGTGAAAACGCTCTGTATCATGAGCCAAAACAAGGCCAGGGGAAGACAGTGGAACAGATTATCAATTGCTCATATGGAAGTTCAGGTTGAAGCTGAAGAAACACGTCCACAAGAGACAAAATATGACTTTGACGATATCCCATCTGAATTTAGAGATCATCTCAAAAACAGATTTGATGCATTAGATACCAAAGTCCAAAGACCAGAAGAGTTGTGGAATGACACCAAGAATATCATACAGGAAGAAAGCAAAAAAAGGTCATTCAGAAGACAAGAAAGAAGGAAAAGATCAAAATAGATGTCAGAAGAGACTCTGAAATTTGGTCTCCAGTGAGTTTGTACAGAATTAGTATTATTTCTTCCTTCAATATTTGATAGAACTAACAGTGAATTACTCTTGACCAAGAATTTTGATTGTTAAAATGTTTGAAATATTCCCACAATATTTGAGAGAATTTTAGTAGTTTGTACCTTTCAAGGAATTTGGCCATTTCTCAAACTTTTTTAGCATAAAGGTACTCACAATATACCCTGAAGGAACCCTGGTGGCATAGTGGATTAAAGGTTGACCTGCAAACCACAAGGGTGGTGGTCCATACCCACCAGCCACTACACAGGAGAAAGATGAGACTGTCTGCTTTCCTAAAGATTTACAGTCTTGGGAACCCTAAGGCTCCATTCTACTCTGTTCTATAGGGTCAGTGTGAGTCAGAATCACTTGGTGGCACTGGATTTCATTTTGGTTTGCATACACCCTGATTACCATGTTAGTACTCACAGAATCTGTAATGCTGTCTGCTCTGTCATTCCTGATATTCATAAGCATCTTTTTTTCCCTCTTGATCAGTCTGGCTAGAAGTTTGTCAATTTAATTGATTTGCTTTTTTCTAGTTCACTGATTTCTACTCTTATGTTCGTAAGCTTTCTTTTTCTTACTATGAAATCCATTTGCTTTCTTTTTTCTAGTTCCTTAGGATGGATGTGCTATGGGAACTGATTTGGAACTTTTTTTTTCATTCCATTTTTGCAGATGGAGATTTCTATCTTCTCCCAATTCCTTCTGCCTGACAACTTCTCTTAACATTTCCCGTACATATCTGCTGGTGATTTATTTTCAGTTGTGCAAAATGAAATGGTCTTTTACTTTTGACAAGTATTTTTACTGAAAATAAAACTAGATTGGCAGATTTATGTTTGGTTCCATCACATCCCCCCGCTTTCTTTCAGTACTTTACAGATGTGGCTCTACTCTCATCCATCCAATTTGTATTGTTTCCTACAAGAAATACACTGTCATCCCTATCACTGCTCCTCTATTTTTAACATGCCTTCATTTTCTAGATACTTGTAAGATTTCCCCCTTATCACTGATTTTTAGCAACCTGACACTGTACATTAGTGAAGTTTTCCTCATATTACTTGTGCATAGGGCACACGAAGTTTCTTGTTGCATCAACAAGTTTATGGCATTGTTAAGTACCGTTAAGTCAATTTCAACTCATAGCGATCCTGTATAGTTTTGACTTGATGGCACTTGACAACAACAACAACATAGTTTCCTAGGATCACCTTGTGGGTTTGAACTTCCAACCTTGTGGTTCACAGTCCGGCTACAGTGCCTCACCAGTAGGTTTACAGTTTTCAACAAATTTTGAAAATATTTTGTCATTTATTTTTCAAATATTTTTTCTTAACCTCTGTCCTCCAGAAACACCAACTAAATCGGGTCAGTTTTGGGTCAGGTTTTTTTTTGTTTGTTTGTTTGTTTTTCTGTTTCAGTTTGGGCAGTTTTTATTGTAGGTCTTCAAGTTCATTGGAGTCCTGGTATGGTGCTGTGCGCTAATGTGTCAGACTGCAAAGTCAATTAAACTGCATGGTCAGTGGTTCAAGCTCACCAGCTGCACCTTGGAAACCCTATACAGGGTCGTTATGGGTCAAAATCGACTCGATGGCACTTAACAACAACAAGCTCATTATTCTTCAATGTCTAATCTTCTGTTAATCCAATATATTTTCACATCACATATTATATCATCTCTACAATATAAATCAGTTCTTTTTTACATTTTCATGTCTCAAGATGTTCATCTTTATTCTACCTTTCTGGAACATATGCAATACAATTGTACAAATTATTTTAATGTGCATGTCTACTAATTCTAACGTTAAGTGTTAGTTCTGAGTCTGTTTTAATTAAATGAATTTTCTGCTCATTCTGGGTTGCACTGTCCTTCTTGTTTTCAGCTACAGGTTCAAGGTAGGTGAATGGATCCCCAAAGATGTCCACATCTTAATCCCCAGAATCTGTGAATACGTTATTGTTGTTAAGTGCCGTAGAGTCAGTTCCAACCCATAGCGACCCTGCTTAGGGTTTCCAAGGAGCGACTGGTGAGCCTGAACCATCGAGCTTGTAGTTCAAATGGCTTTGCAGTCTGGCACATTAACCCACAGCGCCACACCAGTGAATACGTTATACTACATGCAAAAAGGGACTTTACAAATGCAACAGATATGGCCCTTAAGGCAGGGAAATAAGAACAGCCTATTAGACTACCCATGTAGATAATCTAGCCACATATACCCTTAAAAGCAAAAGACTTTCTCCAGCAAGCATGTGATAAATGTACAAGAAGAAAAAGTTAGAGAGGAGTTACCTACAGTCACATTTACTGAAGTGGGTCATATAGAAAGCATGAGACATGAGGCAGGAAACTTATAGGAGGAAAGATTGGCAAGCAGCTGGTAGCTAGAAAGGAAATGAGGGTCTCAAGTTGACCACCACAAGTAACTGAATTTGACAACAACCATCAAAATATTTAAAAATCCAATTACAGTTAAGTATTCAATGTACTTCATATACTGTAACAAAACCAAGGTGTTAACACAAAAAAGAGGACACAGTCAAGCCCACACAGACTTGAGACCTAGAAGCTACAAGATAATAAATGTATGTGTTTTGGGTTACTGGTTTTGTGGTAATGTGTCACATTAACAATAGAAAACTAATATAGGAGCCTTGTACAGCTCTCTGGGGCTCTTTCTCTGTGCAACTCAGTCCTTTCCAGGACTCTGGGCTGTGAAGTCTAGCCACTCTAACCTCTTTCGTCTTCTCAATTCAGAGAAATCACTTAATCTCACCTGGATTCCACTCTCTGCACTGCAGCCTGGAAACTCTCCAAGGGCTACCTTGGAGCAGTCCTGGGACTCATCTCACTGTTTCCCATCTCTAAGGGATTATTGTGCTTCATTGCCTAGGTTCTCTTGAAAACCTAATTCTTTCAGCTCCATCTTGGCCAGATTATACAAATATATTTTTTAAATAGATTTTACAATGTTTCTCCACTAAAACGTAAAAATGTTCTTAATTTTTTCTTACTCCATGTCTGAGCCCTAGTATTTTGATATAAAGAGTACAAGAAAAGCCTCAGACAAAAAACATCGTGTCCTTCACTGTGTATCCTAATGGAACTATGAATCTTAAATTTAAAAAAAAAGAACTAACCTTTAATTGTTGTTGTTAAGTGCCTTCGAGTCGGTTCCGACCCATAGCGACCCTGTACAGGGTTTCCGAGGGTGTAAATCCTTACGGGAGTAGAAAGCCTCA
>NW_006408684.1:1375363-1386557 GCF_000296735.1 Chrysochloris asiatica | reverse complement strand
AAATCCTTACGGGAGTAGAAAGCCTCATCTTTCTCCCGCGGAGCGGCTGGTAGTTTCGAACCGCTGACCTTAAGGTTCGCAGCCCGATTCGTAACCAATACACTACCAGAGCTCCTTAATTACTTACTCTATTTTAAGCTGAGCTCCTAAAATACTGATTTCTCTGTCCCTGTTTTAACATACAACTCAACAGCAGAATAAAGTCTCAATCTCAACTCCTATGTGTTAACTTTTCTCTTACTAGATAGAATATTCTCTATTGTGAAATGCCCATTATCTTTATTCTCTTGACCTAAATTTCTTAAATTTAACTGTTTCATTGTATATTTCTACTATGGGTCTCTGAGATACTTCACAAACGCCACGAAGCTTATTCTTCTCTCTCCTTTTAAAATACCCTCTTTCCATTATGTTCTTTGATGCGTTTAAGAAACACATCTAATTAAGTGATGGGTATCTCCAAAGACTATTTTAAACATATCCTCACATGCTGAATTCCTATGATGACATGCAATACCTGCTACTTTCAGTTCACAGAAATAAATACCATCATCTAGGGTAGGAAACAAACAAACAAAAAAGGATACTAGTTTCATTCATATCTTTTCCAAACAAATAATTATTTATGTTGAAAATATTTTCTCTCCCTCTTTTTATGGACCAAACAAAGATCTTTATCTCAGCAAAATACTTAACCAGAAAAGGAGCAATGTTTGTAATAATCTGAATTTTATATTTATTCAGAATAATGAAGCATTTACTTTTGTTTTGGTGCACATGAATACCACAAAAACAATTTTCTAGCATAAAAACCTTAACATCCTTTGTGCTACTCATTCATAAACTGAACTTTTTATTAAGAGGTTAAGTAAAAATCCCACAAATTACATAAATTAACAAATGATAGGCCAAGGATTCAAACACATATATCTTATTCTTTCTACATTACTATAATGATCACTCACACTAAACATTTTGGGTGAAAAAGATGTAATACTTTGAATTTTGTTACTATTATCTGTCAAAAAGAACAGATTCATTTATAAGATTTACTAAGGGAAAAGTTTCAGCTGAGAATTAATTGTATCCAAGTCTGGGATCAGTTTGTGAGCCAGTGAAACAGAAAAAACCATTTCTGTCTGTTTTTTAAGTAGTGTGTGTGTGTGAGCATACCCAAGTCTGCTTAAATCATGAAGCATCTTTCCAGTACAGAAAGCTGTTTAAAAGTCCAGTTTCAATAAAACTGAATTTATATGTACTTGATATACTATAACGTAATATACCATGACAAAACCAAACTATTCACATAATTCAGGACTTAGAAGACCTGATTAGTCTTTATAACAAATGCAGAGAGAATAATACTTTTTATGTAAAAAAATCAGGTATGAAGAACATTCTATGACTTATCAGCTATGTGATCTTAAAAAGAAGACTTCAGCTTTCTGTGGTTCAGCTTCCTCATCTCTTCTAAAAACCAAAACACTGCTGTCATGCTGATTACAAGCCATGGCAATACCATATGCATAGCGTAGAACTGGACTCCCTAGGGATTTTAAGGCTGTGTCCTTCAGGAAGCAGGTCACCAAGACTTTCTTCTATGGTACTTCAGAGTAATCTGGAACCACCAGCCTTTCGGTTAGTACTTGAACATTTATCTTCATCTATAAAATGGGGTGTAACTCAACTCATAGGACTTAGATGAAGAAAAAAAGTAACACATGAACATGTTAAACCAACTTCAGTACCTCTCCATGCTCTGTCTTAGTAAAACACTGAAAAAAACTGGGGGAAAAAAAAAACCTGAAAAATTTGACACACCAGCAACTAAACCAGATAAAAGAAAACAAAATGATCAGCTGTGAGTTAGTTTACCTCTCAATCCTTTTCTTAAAAAAAAACAAAGAAGCTTTTGTTGTACAACAAAACTATGTATATGTATGTAACATAAAAATATGTGAAAGCAACAATGAAAAAAAATTTTTTTCAAGTTGCATAAAAACTAAATTGCAAAGCAACACAATAAATTATTAACAATGTGAATGTAATAGAATCATGGATGATTTTTTTCTTCCTATTTTTTTTTTGCATGTTGTAAGTTTTCTATACAGAACATATAAAACCCCCAAAGTATATGTTTCTTATCTTTGAAACTCAAAATTCTCCATATTTTTATCTCATATAACTTCCCCCATGAAATGCATAAAAAGGACAGAGAACAACAAAGCTGGATTGAGATGTAGATGCTGAGTGAAGCTCACTCATTAGCCAAGCGGTTCCCTCTATTAAGTAGCCTCACTGATTGCACAATTCAAATTCTAACCTCAACAACATTACAAATTACTACATGTCAAGGAGCCTCAAAGACTGCTCTCAAACAGCTTCAACCATGAATATTAAACCCTTGAATGTTAAGGGTCCACTATACTTCTAAAAAGGGGAAATTTTTCTTTGCTTATATTTTTTATTTGAAAGAAACAACTAGCTCTAGCTCTCCTAGTCCAACATGAGATTTTCTAAAATTGCTATTCCTGACCTATAGTTACTTTCAGAATTCATCTTTTAGATCATACAATGAATGCTACAAATTCAAATTCTTCTCTGAAAATCAAAACCTAAAAAACAAAACTTCATCCTAGACAAAAGCTTGCAAATTATTAAAATGCATCTACTCTAACTAAACAAGTTTTTTAAAAAAACTCAGTTAATGATCAAAAGCTAACTAACTAATGATATCTATACCAACAGATGATAATATAGTAGGCAATGTCTTTGGAACAACTAGAAAAAAAATTCAGATTAGAAAGGTTCTAAACACCAATTTATTTAGTTTGCTGTAAATTACTTCTACTTTGTAGTATAGTTGCTATAGAAGCACTGAATCTCAAGGTCAATTTGAACTGCTAGTTTGGCAGTTCAAAATCACCAGCAGCTCCTCAGAAACCCCACACCAGGTCACTATGAGTCAGAACCGACTCAACGGCACTTTATGAACTATGTGTGTGTGTGTGTGTATGCGTTTTTTGTTTGTTTTTAATTTGTATTTTCCCTCCACTGGCTTGGAATTGCTCCGACAGCAGTGGGTTTGGCTTGGTTGAAGGGATTCTTTTCCAGGAAACTCAGTGTTACTCCAGGAAGCTCAACATTACTTCTGGTGGTTTTGACAACCCCAACTGGAGACAGAAGTGATATTGTAATGTACAACCTCCTCTATATTTATAACTGTAGGAAATATTCACTTAAGACAAATAATTTGAGCCTTATAAGTTTTATCACCCTGTCAAACACATAATCATCTATATAAGCAACCAGCTTTCTGACAAAGTCTAAAGCATCAAATGTAACAACAACAACAACAAATTATGCTTAGTAACGAAAATAAATGGGAAAGTTTCAGACTTAGTTTATAACCACAGACAGTGTCTGGGTCACAAGCATTCGACTTATGGACAACTTAAACTTGCTCTTTAGTATTATGTAAATTTGTCCTCACTTTGAACAACAGAACCAATCCCTAGTCACAATGGGGCACATGTGTCTTTTTAATCCACTGAAAAGACTTCTAGCCTTTTCTTGCACTAAAGAAGGCTAAATAAGAACCGTGTGTACCTGTTTTGACAAATTTGGAAATAATTTAATAACTGGAAAACATAGTTAGGAACAAATCTCATTCATACCCTGGGGAGTTCCTGTACTCCAATTATGAAATAGACAACATATAAGAAAATTAAAGTTACTGTGAGAAGAACATCTAATATATACGTTCTTAAGTACTGACTGTATTCTTTGCAACTTTGCAAAGCTTAATAAGTTTCTAGCATTACACATACATTGGATAGACACACATAAATATTTCTTTAAAATAATCTATACTTTTGATAAATCATTCTTAAATTAAAAACTACAGTTAGGGTCAATATGCATGACACAGTACATTTTCTCTGCTAGAAAGCTAAAATTCCATGCTTCAGTACAATAAAGCTACAGAAAATCAGAAACAATGTCGTTTGTTGAAATAAAAACCAACAGTGGTTTTTGGACAAGATATCCACTGCCTATTCCCAAAAGTTGCTCGCTGAAAACCTTATACAGGGGTCACTATAAGTTGGAACCATCTTGATGGCATTTAACAACAACATCCCCTAAAACAGTATTTGAAGTTAAAGTTTATTTAGTCATCCCAGATTATTCCGTTTGAACATAAACAAAACCCTCAATTGCCAGATCACCATAGGATGCATTAACTTCTAGCTCCATCTGCTGGAGTCACAAAATATTTCAAAATGCATCAAAATACACAATAGTATGAAGCCAGTAATTTATCTTTCATCACATAGACAGGAAAATTCATGAGTATAAATTAGAAAATTCTGCTAAATTCAATGATCTCCAAAATAAAACCATTATTTCAGTGGAATTAAGGCTCTAACTCAAGAGCCAAAAATTAAAACATTTTTTTACATTTTACTGAGAAAGTATGTTGTTGTTGTGAAGTGCTGTCGAGTCGGTTCCGGCCCATAGCAACCCTGTATAGGGTTTCTGAGGAGCAGCTGGTGAGCTTGAACTGCCGACCTTACATACAGTTCAAGCAGCTTTGCAGTCTGGCGCATTAACCCACAGCACCACACCAGGGCTCCATCGAGAAAGTATAAGCCTTAGAAAAAAGACTAAAGGCTTGTTTTCTAATGGTGAGCATTGTGAGAACTTCAGAATTAGAATAACTTCTGATTATTTAATTTAAAAAAATAAATAAATAAAGGACAATTTTAGCCATTAAACTGAAACTTTTTATCTCAGTTAAATTTTCCTTTAAATGAACAGTAATACATGTCCATTGTAAAAATACTGTATGATGCAATACCAAAATGGAAAATTTATACTGTACAATCTGTCACTCAGAGAAAAAGTATTATATTTTTGATATTTACTGTTTATGATATTTTTATGTGTAAATATGTATGCACACAGTTCTTCAAAAGTGAGATCAAAAAAGCAGGTATGCTTTTTTCAACAACGTTCCACATCAGCAAATACTCAGAGCATTCAGAGCATTCTCTGCGATGGCCACAGGGACACTGCACTCTTAGGGTCCACCACAACTTTAATTAACCTAATTTCTTAGTGTATATGGACACTTGCATTGCTTTTATTTTTATTATTACAAATAACACCTCAATAAATTATCCAGTAAACTATCTAAATATACATTATATAACAAATGACTAAATTATTTAAATGAACTAACTACCAAGTTCTTTGTTGTTAAGCGCCGTCGAGTCGGTTCCGACCCACAGCAACCCTGAACAGGGTTTCTGAGGCTGTAAATCTTTACGGGAGCAGAAAGCCTTATCTTTCTCCTGCAGAGCAGCTGGTAGTTTCGAACTGCTGACCTTGCGGTTTGCAGCCCGATTCGTAACCACTATGCTACCAAAGTTCTTAGGCACATTTAATTACTAACAGTACTAACATTAAAATTTTTGAAGGACTGACTTTTTATTTACCATCTCATATATAAACAATATATGTATTTTAAGTTTGATTGCTTGTAATCTAAGAGTATGACCTTTATACATATCTGTGGAGCATGAAAAAAAGATAAAACAATGATAGATTTTGAAGTCTTTCTTCACAGTGTTCAAAACTGATACTGTACCACCTATTCCTTTTAAAAGGATGATCTTTATACATACCTGTGGAGCTTGAAAAAAAGATAAAACAATGATAGATTCTGAAGTCTTTCTTCATAGTGTTTAAAACTAAGACTGTATCACCTAGTCCTCTTAGCAAAATAAAGCACACACTCATCAGAGAGATTAATTTAGATTTATTATGGTTATCCTTTAATACACTGAATTTCAAGCAGGGCAATCATGTTATAAACGTGTGTGTGACTCTGCCTAGTTATGTGAATACATTAGCAAACACTGGGTACCAACGAAGGAAAATACATCAAAAGCTAAGGAATTGGTCCTCACTTTATTAAAGGCTACAACTTAATTCCATTATTTTTCTATGTTTCAAAGATCTTTTGTTTTGTTTTTTAATTCACATAAGATTAACTATGTCAAGTTGAGAAATTCAGTAACATTTAGTAGATTCACACAATATTGCACAACCACAACCTCTACTTAATTATAAAACATCATCCAAAAAAGAAAAGTTGTTCCTATTAGAAACATAAGAGATTCATCTACTATCTATCTGTCAGTCTGTTATACTGTATATTGCATATTGCCATGATGCTGAAAGCTGTGTTGTTGTTGCTGTTGTTGTTAAGTTCTGTCAAGTTGGCCTTGCGATTCAAACTGCACTTGTGGTCCATTGCATTCATCTGCAGTGCCACACCAAGACTCCAGTATTTTAAGTACCCAAGGGGTCACAAATGGTATCAAGTCACCAAGAACCAAAATATGACTTTGAATATATCCTGCTTAAATTTAAAAATCATCTCAAGAATAGATTTGATGTACTAACCACTGATAAGGAGCTCTGGTACCATAGTGGTTACGAATCGGGCTGCGAACCGCAAGGTTAGCAGTTCGAAACTACCAGCTGCTCCGCGGGAGAAAGATGAGGCTTTCTGCTCCCGTAAAGGTTTACAGCCTCAGAAACCCTGTTCAGGGTCGCTATGGGTCGGAACCGACTCGAAAGCACTTAACAACAACAACAACAACAACCACTGATGACCAAAGACCAGAAGAGTTATGGGAAGTTATCAAGGGCATCCTACATGAAGAAAGTGAAGCAAATGGATAAAATGATTAAGAGCTAAACAGAGGATTTCATGGGGCAGCTTGAGAAGACAAAGTAAATTGTTACAACGAAATATGCAAAGGCTTTGTGTTTAAAAACTAAAGAGAAGAACACTGTTGACATTTCTCAAGCTGAAAGAACTAAAGAAAAAAGTAAAGCCTCAAATTGTAGCACTGAGGGATTCTGTGGGCAAAAAAACTGAATGATGCAGAAAGCATGGAAAGTATACACAGAGTCATTGTTCCAGAAAGAACTAGTTGACCATTTCAAGAAATAGAAAATGATCACTGGTATGAAAGAAGTTCAAACCGCATGGAAGGTACTGGTGAAGAACGAAGCTCCAGGAAGCGACAGAACATCAACCGAGATGCTTCAACAAATAGATCCAACACTGGATGTTAGGATATCTAGAAGATCGCCTCCTGGCTAACTAACTGGAGGATATCAATGTCTGTACCCATTCCAAAGAAAGATGATCCAACGGAAGTAGAAACTATCAAGCAACATCATTTGTATCACATATGAGTAAAATGTAGCTGAAAATAATTCAACAGACAATGCCCTAAGTTAAAGCCAGACTCAGAAAAGAACTTAAAATAAGGAATATCATTGCTGACCAAAATGGATCTTGACCAAAAGCAGAGAATACCACAAAGATGTTTTCCTGTGTTTTGCTGACTAAGTGAAGGCATTTCACTTTGTGTATCATAAGAAATTATGGATAGCATTATGAAAAATGGGAATTCCTGAACTCTTAATGGTACTCAGACAGAACTAGTACTGAATGAAGAGATGGATACTGTGTGGTTAAAACTGTAAAAGGTGTGCAGCAGGACTATGTCCTCATACCTTAATTACTCAATCTATGTGCTGAGAAAATAACCTGAGGAGCTGAACTACATGAAGGACAACTCAGGACCAAGATTAGAGGAAGGCTCATTAACAATCTGCCATCTGCATCCTTACCAAAAATGAAGATGATTTAAAGCACTTACAGATGAAAATCAAAGACCACAGCTTTCAAAATGAATTACACCTGACTGTGAAGAAAAACTCTTCACAATTAACCCAGTAAAGAGCATCATGATAAATGAAGGAGAAACTGAAGTAGTCAATGATTTCATTCCACTTGAATCATAAATGAATGTTCATGGGAGCAGCAGTCAAGAAATCAACACATGCGCAGTGGTGAGCAGAGCTGCATTCCAAGAACCAAATGGCCGATTGAATTAGGAAAATCTATTGCAAAATATGCCTCTTTTAAGTGTTAAAAAGCAAAGATGTCACTTTGATGAATAATGGGCAGTTATTTCAAGTCAAGGCATTTTCAACTGCCTCACATGCATGTGAAAGTTAGACAATGAAAAAGGAAGACAGAAAATTGTCTGCTTGAACTATGGTGTTGAAAAGAATATTGATTATACCATGGATGGTCCGAAGAACAAAAAAAATCAGTCTTAGAAGGAAAACACCCAGAAAGCTTCATACAAGTGAGACTGGCAAGACTTTGGGTCACTTACTTGGATACATCATCAGGTAAAACCAATCACTAAAGAGCATCATGTTTGTTATAGTAGAAGGTGAGCAAAATGAAGGGGAACCCTCAATGAGACAGACTGACACAACAGTCAACGGACTCAAACATAACAGGGATCATGAAATCTGCACAGGACCAGACAAGTGTTCATTCTGTTCAATTTCATATTTTCTACTAATTTTAACAGAATACAGAAAACCTATATAAATGTTTTTTTTTCTATCAATTTTCTCCCTTTTTACTATTTTAAATATAAAAACAAAAAATGGTATTATTAATTTGCCAACTCAGAACATGTATATTCTGCCCTTTTGTTCCATAATACACAGTCATTGTTGGCATGTCATAGTTCATACTGTGCAGATGATAGAACAGGTCTCACAGCAGTAAGCTGATAACTGTAACTGTCCGTGACCAGAGTATTAGAATCAGTTCTTTGTATTTCTTTTCCTTTAACAAACAAAAATTTATTGTCTCATAGTTTGGCAGGCTAGAAATACAAATTCAGAGTAGCAGCTTTACGATAAAGCTTTATCTCTGTCACCTCTGGAGAAAGTCCATATCTCCTTTTAACATCTGTGAGCCCACACTCTTTGAAGATCTTCATGCACCTTGGCATCAATCTTCCCTCAAATCTAGAAGCTTCCCAGTGCAGGGACCCCGGAGTTCAAAGAATGTGCTTCACTCCCTGCTCTTCTTTCTTGGTAGTAGTAGGTCTTTTGCTGCACAGCTTACCTGTTGTCCTAGTTATCTAGTGCTGCTATAACAGGTATCACAAGTGGATGACTAAGCAGAAATTTATTCTCTCACAGTTGTGCTGTCAGTTGTTGGTGCCACTGAGTCACTTCTTATGCACAACAGAATGAAACAGTACCCATTCCTACACCATGTACACAGTCATTGTTAAGCCTTAGCCCATTGCTTCTGCTACTGTACTAATCCATCGAGTTGGAGGTCCTTCCTCTTTTTAGCTGAGTCTCACTTTACTAAGCATGATGTCACTCTCCAAAGACTGGTCCTTCTTGATAATATGTACCAAGTATGAGAAATACAGTTTTGAGATCCTGGCTACTAAAGACCACTCTGGCTGTACTTCTTCCAACACATTATTTGTTTTTTCTTATAGTAGTCCATGGTACTTTTAATATTCTCCTCCAACACCATAACTCAAATGCATCAATTCTTCTATGGCCTTCCTTATTCACTGTCCAACTTTCAAATGCAAACGAAGTAACTGAAAGACCATCACTTGGATCAGGCACACCTTAGCCCTCAAACTGACATCTCTACTCTTTAACACTTTAAAGAGGTCTTGTGCAGCAGATTTGCCTAATGCAATAGGTCATTTGATTTATTGACTGATGCTTCCATGAGTGTTGATGGTTGATTCAAGCAAAATGAAGTCTTTGAAAACTTAAATCTTTTCTCCATTATATGGATTTTATTTATTGGTCCAGTGGTATGAATTTTTGTTTTCTTTTCATTAAGGTGAACCCTATACTAAAGGCTGTGGTCTTTGATCTTCATTAGTAAGTATTTTAAGTCCTCTTCACTTTCAGCAAGCAAGACTGTTAACATCTGCATATCACAGATTGTTAATGAGTCTTCCTCCAATCCTGATGCCACATTCTTCTTCATATAATCCAGCTTCTTGGATTATTTGGTCAGTATGTAGATTAAATAGTATGGTGAAAGAATACAATCCTGGTGCACACTTGCCCTGATTTAAAATCATAGTGCCCCCTTGTTCTGTTCTAACAACTGACTCTTTGTCTATGTACTAGTTCCTCATGAGCACAATTAAATATTCCAGAATATTCAATCTGCAATTTTTTCCGTAGCTTTTCATGATCTACACAGTCAAAAGCCTCTGTGATCAATAAAGTATACATAAGCATCTTTTGGTTATTCTCTGCTTTCTGTCAAGATCCATCTGATGTCAGCAATGATAACCCTAGTTTCACATCTGAATCTGATTCTGAATCTGAATCTGAATCTGAATTGAGCCTCTGGCAGTTCCCTGTCAATGTACTGTTGCAGTCATTTGTGAATTATCTTTAGCAAAATTTTATTTTCATGTGAAATTAATGATATTGCCCTATGATTTCCACATTCTTTGAAATGGGCACAAATATAGATCACTTCCAATCAGTTGGCCACGTAGCTGTCTTCCAAATTTCTTGTCATAGTTAGGAGGCTAGAAGTCTGAATTCAGAGAGCAGGCTCTGGAGAAATGTCTGCTTCAGCATCAGTAGGCCCAACATTCCTTGAAGTACTCCACGTGTCTTGGCACCCTTATTTTTCTCTGGATCTAGGAGCTTCACAATGAAGAGATTCTAGGTCCAAAGGATGCATTCCACTACTGGCTCTTCTTTCTTGGTGGTAGTAGGTCCCCTAGAACCAGTTCTGTCTCACTCCAATGCTCGAATATCATTTTTGTAATCACATTTGAAAATGCTTTAATTATTTCCTCAATGTAGAAAGATACATCTTGTTGGCTGATAAAGATCAGTAAATTACTTTTTATTTCTATTTTACTTTAGCTCCTCTGGTCCAGGGTAATTAAGTAGGACCCTATGGTAACATGCTTAACATGTAATATTTATACATACATAGCATTAAGTGTCAACATACAGTTAGTCTCGAATTCATATCTGATTGATGTGTTAAAGGCACAACAAATGAGAGTAAGTCAATAAATACTGTTACTAGGGTTCTAGTTCATACATACATGGGTTTTTTAAAACAAAATATGTTTGAAAATTCTCTATTTTGGCTGCAGACAAGTTCTCTCAGTAATATGCTTAGTCTCCTTAGGGTGCCTTCAAAAAAAAACAGTCCAATCAAAACAGTGGCTTCTAAGCAACTGTTAAATTCAAGACAGAGAAATCAGTTCAAAAGTTT
>NW_006408684.1:1356777-1374342 GCF_000296735.1 Chrysochloris asiatica | reverse complement strand
ATATGGAGGGGATAATAATCAATGTAATGAAACAAGCTATATGAATGGTTGAATGTGAAGCTGATGATGTGCCCTGTAAACTTTCACTCAATGCAAAATAAAAACATTTAATTAAAAAAAAAAAAGTTTATGGCAACAGTTTTTTAGGACTCCAAAGTAGTAATCAGATTTTCTCAAATGACACATGAAAATCACAGGGGTTTATTAGGAAGAAGTTTTAAGAAAGTTGAAAACTGCATTGATGAGCTAAAGGCCAGAAAAGCTGCATCAAGAAATTGTACCTGGAGTCCTGGTGTGGCGCTGTGGGCTAATGCGTCAGAATGCAAAGTCGTCTGAACTGCAAGGTTAGTGGTTCAAGCTCACCAGCTGCTCCTTGGAAACCCTATACAGGGTTGCTATGGGTCGGAATTAACTCGACGGCACTAACAACAATTCTTCAATGGCAGCAAGCCTTGAGCTTGACCCTTCAGATTTCTTTTTGTTCCTAAAACTCAAAAGTTAAAAAGGAAAATGATCTGAGTTCCTTGAGAATATCAAAACTGCCCTTTTGCCATGGTGTAAATTGAAAAGCACAAAATCCTTAGGAGAAAGGTTAGCGATGGAAACACTGCCTTCAGAAGTGTAAACATCTACATAAAGGATATGTCTAGAAATGAGTGCCACTGTTTGATATTTTTATTTAATAAAAGTCTCTAGGTAGGATTTTGTAGCAATACTCTTTGACTTATCCTCCATCTTATTAGCAATTGTATTCAATAAGTCATTACATTTCTTTACAAACTGGATCAAGTTTATTTCTACTAAGGTGTCCCTAATGGTATGATTAATCCAATCAATGACTATTCACTGAGCGCTGCTGATGTGGAAAGCTATTGGAACAAGGGTTGTATTAACATTTAAGGGAACTTCAGACATTTTCTGATATGCAAACAATTTAGCATAAACAGAGGAAGGTTTAATACGACAAATAATTTTTTTAATTCCATAAATGTCACAAAATAATAAATGACTATGTGGTGCTGTGGGTTAATGCACTGAACTGCAAAGTCGATTTGAATCGCAAAGTCAGTCGTTCAAGCTCACCAGTCGCTCCTTGGAAACTCTATATAGGGTTGCTATTGGTTGGAATCGACTCATTGGCACTTAACAACAACAACAAATAAGTATGCATTATAATAAGAATTCAAAGAATTTAACTATGTATTGTTGTTACGTGCACTCGAGTCAGTTCCCACTTATCATGACCCTGCAAAGGTGTTCCAAGAAGCAGCTAGTGGGATAGAACTGTAGTTGGAGAGACAGAAACATTGCCTTCAGAAGTGTATAGACCTAAACGAAGGATATATTAAGAAATGATAGTTTCACATTTTGATATTTTTGTTTAATAAAGGTTTCTGTAGCATGCTCAATGGTAATCTGACAGCTTCACACCAGGACCCCAAATTTATCTATAGTGGTCATCCTTCAAAGCTTATATTGGTAAAAGACATTCCAAAAATCTTTTTTTTTTTTTTTTATGTTACTAGGCCACTGCCTAATCTAAAAAATTAATACCAAAAAACCACATTAAACAAAAGTTAAAAATAATTTGTAACTAGAGTGCTTCTTGTTGTTAAGTGCCATCGAGTCAGTACCAACTCAAAGTGACCCTGTTTGGGTTTCTAGAGTGTGATGAGACTTCATTCGCTCAGGATGATTTTTGGTGTTTACATCAATTAATATGGTTATAATTTCCAAAAAGTCAAGAAGCAACCATACCTAAGGTTATCAAATCTTCATCCCTGAGAACATCTAGGGAACTGACAAGCATCCTCTTGAATGTTATGAATTCAGAAGAATGAACATGAAGCTTAATGAAACCGACCTTGTGCAGCAAAGGATTAAATCAACCAAATTATCAGAAACAATGATATGGGACAATAAAATCCTCCAGACTAGTTTCCAGGGCTGAAGACCCAGTTCTCCTGAGAAACATTCATAAGAAATGACATTCTTTAGAAGTTTCTTCCTCCAATAGGATTTAATAGAGATTAAAGCTATTGCTTACTATACAGCTTATCTATCTATCCACTTAACATATGTTTGTTGGGTATCCATTATATGTGAGGAGCTCTGGTGCATTGTGATTTATGCACTGGGCTGCTAACTGCAAAGGCAACAGTTTGAATCCACCAGTTGCTCTGTGGGAGAAAGGTGAAGCTTTGTGCTCCTGTAAAGAGTTACAGCCACGGAAACTCTATTCAGGGTCACTATGAGTAGGAATGGGTTTGATGGCCCACAGCAGCAACAGCATTATATGTGAAGCACTGTTCTAGGCCCTAGTTTAGAAGCAAAATAAAATGCCTGCATGCAATGGTTAGGGGTTTGTGTCAACTTGACTAAGCCAGGACTTCCAGAGGTTTACTAGTTGAGATGTGCTTATTTCCATGGTGTTGAAACTTAATATAGGCATAGTTAACTCTAAGATAATTGGCTATGAACAGCCAATCAACTGAAAGGATACTTCCTTGGGGGTGTGGCCTGTTCTCAATATAACGGACATGCCAGAAAGAGTCTCTTCTGCTGGGGACGTGGGACTCTACAATTTGTATGCCATTTCCTTAATAATAAACTTATTATCATATATATGTTTCACTAGTTTGGCTTCTCTAGCAAACCCAGTCAAAGACACTGCACTTACACA
The DNA here is from genome assembly GCF_000296735.1 of Chrysochloris asiatica. NCBI lineage: Eukaryota > Metazoa > Chordata > Mammalia > Afrosoricida > Chrysochloridae > Chrysochloris > Chrysochloris asiatica. The sequence continues at coordinate 1,371,659 of NW_006408684.1, read as the reverse complement.
CACCTTATAATGAGAAAAAACAAAACAAACAAATATATTTAATTCCAAGGTTAAGCCCTCTAACATCAATAATAAGATATGTCATGTTTTGGTAGCTCTTAATGGTAGGAAAGATGTCTCACCTTCCCCTGAAGGAGACTTCAGTCAATTCCAACAGTCAACGAACCTCATATGCAGCCACCACCCATCTGTGCTGCTTTAACACTGAACAAGTTTCATCGAAGCTTCCAGACTAAAATGGACCAGAAAGAAAACCCTGTGGATCACAGAAAACTGATCCAAAACTGATTATGGTATGGCACAAGGCTGGGCTGCATTTTGTTCTGTTGTGTTTAAAGTCACCATGACACCACGGCAGCTAACAATAAGTACAGCAAGCAATTTCTTCTGAGTAAAACTGAATGCACAGAGCAGCTCACCTGTCACACCACCCAACCTGAGAACAACTGTACTGCTAGTGAAATCATCTGGAGCCCAATCTTCAAAACTGTATACAACATTATATACACCATTGGGGAAGCAAGGTTTGCTGACCCAGAAAGCAATAGCCGGGCGCCTTCATGCTGAGCGTTATGGTGGAATGGGGAGCAATGTGGAAATTTATCAGCAGCCCTAAAAGAGCTTTGTAATATAATTGGAGCAGTATAGAGGTCAGGCCAAAGAGTTGAAGGCCAGAGAGAGGCATGCCTCTGGGCATGGCAGAGGAAAGGCTGTCCTGACTAGAAGAACTGTGCCCTGAACAATGCTGACCCTAAACTGTAATTTGTTAACTTCCCTAATAAAGCCATAACTGTGAGTATGGTGGCTGAGTTGTATGTGGCCACTGCAATAAATTACCAAAACCAAATTAAGAAGAAGAACGTTGTGGGAGGGCTAGTAGTTATTACCGTATTTTTTTATCCAGTTTCTCAGATTATTTTTTAAGCATGCAAAATCAATAAATACAATCAAAGGATACAATCCTAACACACACTTTCCCTGATTTTAACCATGCAGTATTCCCTTGTTCTAACGGAATGACGATCTCTTGGCTGATGTCCAGGTTCCACACGAACACAATAAAATGTTCAGAATTGACATTCTTCTCAATGTTGTCGATAATTTGTTATGATCCACAAATTTAAATGACTCTACTCAGTCAACAAAACGTAAGTAAACATCTTTCTGGTATTCCCTGCTTTCAACCAAGATTCATCTGACATCAGCAATTATATATCTTGTTCCATGTCCTCTTCTGAATCTGACTTGAATTTATTTCTTGCAATTCCCTTTAGAGTGTATGGGGTAAGGTCTCCCAATCTTGTAGGACAGTCCTTGCAACATGTCTTAGTTATCTAGTGCTGCTATAACTGAAATACCACAAGTGGATGGCTTCAACAACTAGAAATTTATTCTCCCATAGGTTAGGAGGCTAGAAGTCCAAATTCAGAGTGCCAGCTCTAGGGAAACGCTTTCTCTCTTTGTTGGCTCTGGGGAAAGGTCCTTATCTGCTTTCAACAACTGTAGGACCAACATTCTTTGGATATCTCCATGCATCTTGGCTTCAATCTTCTTTTGGGTCTAAGAGTTTCACAGTGCAAGGACTGTAGGGTCATCTGAGCTCAGCTTGCTTGTTTAATCTCTTTAATATCTCAAAAGAGATCAACTCAAGATACAACCTAATCCTGTAGATTGCATCTGACAGGATTATAAAAGTGAGAATTTATAACGCATAGAATAATTACATCAGAGCAGCTCTGATCAAATCAGATCACATCATGGAGAGCGGAAACGATTACTATATCTTAACTGCTAAACCACTGAGAATCCTGAGCTAGTCATGTGGACACAAAACCTTAACTGTAACCACCCTTGAAGGATGAGCAGATACACTGTCATGATGAGAAACAATTCCTCACTGAAGTTTTCCTGGCTCTTTTCTCACTGTTGCAGTTTTTTATTTTCTTAAAACTTCTTCCTAATAAGTCTCAAAATTAACCCCTTTGGGTCCCCCAAAACCAGTCACCATAACCTTCTAGATGACCTCTCTACTTTGAAAGTAACTGATCCAGAAGAGGGGCCGAACCATTGTTTTGATGGAACCTTATTTTTGAAGACACCCTAACGAAGACTAAGTGTATTATTGAGATAACTTGTCTGCAGCCATCAATGACAGCAGAGACATGTTTACACACATTTTTGCTTTGTTTGTTTGTTAATAAAACCTTTTAATTCCACTTTTCCAGTAACTTTTTGAAATCCCCTTGTATATACTGAGCAATATAAATACATATATTCAGTTGCCATCAAGTCAATTTTGACACATAACGATCCTAAATGTGTCCAAGTAGTACTGCGCTCCAGGGGGTTTTCAGTGGATGATTTTTCATAAGTAGATCACTAAGCCTTTCTTCTGTGGTGTTTCTGAATGGACGCAAACCTTCAACCTTTAGTAGACAAACTAGTCACCCATTGTACCACCCACAGACTCTATATGATGTTGTTGTTGTTAACTGCCGTTGAGTCAGTTCTGACTCATAGTAACCCTGTATAGAGTTTCCAAGGAATACCTGGTGGGTTTGAACTGCTGACCTAGTGGTTTGCAGACTATACATTTAAGTATATATATGAGGAGTCCTGGTGTGGTGTTGTAAGATAACCACTGGACTGCTAACCACAAAGCTGGCAGTTAAAACCTACCAGTCACTCCTTGAAAAGCCTATACACAGTCACTATGAGTTGGAACTGACTAGAAAGCACTAACAACAAATATACATGTATGTATAATAATATAAATAACTAACAACACTAAGAAATAATCATGACATTTATAACACCTAGTAACACAAATGAACAACACAGATAAAATGGGGTCAATTGAGAGTAAAAAAGAAATCAAAATCTATAAAAGCTGTAATAAACTCTAACAGATCATTATGAGATTATGTTCCCCCTCAAAAAAGAAAAAACTTTTGCCACCAAGTTTTTTGGGGGAAAAAATTTAGGGGCCCCCCCCCCTTTTTATTCCTTAAAAAAAAAACAGAAAGAGCAAAGAAAAATACCACACTATCACCATAATAGCAGATATTTCACATCATTATTCCTTTATTTCATTATTCCTCTTCCTAAAATCAAGCTTATAAAGTAAGTTTTATAATCACAGTTTAAGAGAACAGGAAGTTGAGGTCAGAGAAAAACCAAAGACAGCTAGAAAATGGTGGAGCCAAGAATGGAATGCAGGTCTATTTAACTCCAAAGCAATCCAGGTTGCCTATAATAAATCATTGTTTAAAAAGATTTAGTCTCAGAAATCCAAAGGGGCAGTTCTAATCTGTCCTGTCAGGATGCTATGAGTAGGAATCGACTTGATGGCAGTGGGTATAATCATTTTAAATTTGTACTTGACAGGAAAGGTGCATTTCCTTCCATCATACATAGTTTTTGAGATGACTAAAAAAATGAGAGAAAAATAGATAAATAGAAACTATGGTTGTAGTGTTTTAGGTCTTAGAATGGACCTTGAGTTCTACTGACCAGTCCAAATAAAACCAAATTTCTCTTGCTAAACATTTAAATGAAAATTTATTTATTAAAATCATGGTAAGTATAAAACTGCATCTTGACTGAGTAAAAGAGACTATTCTCTCACAATTAGTGAAGATAAACATTTTGCTTTTCAATTTATTAAAGATCAAAATAGCTTACTGGGAAAAGATGCAAATTATGATAAAAATAAAGAAAAGAAATGTTTAAATACAGTGTAGTAAAAGAGTAAAGTATTAACTGTCATCATTTTAGGCACTATATACTGACCATGAATCAGGGAACCATTTAGCCATTGAATGTAGTAGTTTTGAGGAAAAGAAAGCAGGATTTCATTGCTGATTATTGAGAAGGGTAAAAGCAAAACAGCACCAGCTGAAACTGCTAGAGTGAACGTACTCAAAAACAACCTGAAAGAAAAAGAGAGTTATTATCACAAATGGCCTGAGAAAGCAATTAATATGGTAGTAACTTTAAAAATATCAATACTGTTAGAAAATTTTTATAAAAAAGCATTATATAAGCATTTCATTAAATCTATATATTTGGGAAACAAGTGATATAAATATCATCCTAGAACCTAACTAGATGAACTCTAAAACTCCTTACTCTATGTAAAGATGATTAAGTATAACAGTAAGACCTATACGATATATATACAGGTAGCCCACAACTTATTAGGAGTTACATGTGGTCTGACAAAATGCCAACATCGTCCAATTCTTCTTCATCATCAGAGTAAATTTTATAATTTGTGTATTTTTATGCATAGATTTATTAAAATATATCTGTAAGCTTATATGTAATATTTCCAATCTCAAAGATAAATAAAAATCTGATTTATAATGATACTGATAGTAAAAACAACACAATGGAAGCTTTAAAAAAAAAAAATGAGGTCTTCAACTTCTGCCAGAGCCAATTTAAAACAGTTACTGAAGTGTAATCCTATCGTATGTCAGGGACTACCTGTACCAAAGAGGTAATTCACACATTTTACAAAGAATTAATTGTAGGCACAATCCTGTTTTAAATATAAGTATTTATGTCACAATTTTATTTAAATTAACTACCTTGACAATATAGGCTAGCAGGAATGAAACAATTGTTTCAGGTGAAAAAATACTTGTGAAAACAGTATTAAGAATAAAGCAATTTTAAATGATTATTTGGGGATAGAAAACTTACAAAGCTACTGGCCTAATACCTTTAAAATAGGCAACGTTTAAATAAACTAGACTGTTAAGGAGCCCTGGTAGCACAGTGATTATGTGTGCTATACACAAGGTCAGCAATTCAAATCCAGTCACTCCTTCTGAGAAAGACGAAGTTCTCTGCTTCCACTGTAAAGATTTATAACCTAGGAAACCCTATTCAGGGTTACTATAAGTCGAAGGAGTCCTGGTGTGGCACTGTACTGCAAAGTAGGTTTTAACAGCAAGGCCAGCAGTTCAAACTGACCAGTTGCTCCTTGGAAACCCTATACAGGGTCACTATGGGTTGGAACCAACTCAATGGCACTTGACAACAACAACATGAGAAGATACCGACTTAACAGCACACAACCACCAACTATTAAACAATTGTTGTTGTTGTTAAATGCTGTCGAGTCTGTTCCGACCCATAGCGACCCTGCATAGGGTTTCCAAGGAGCAGCTGGTTGACCTTGAACCACCAACTTTGCAGTTCAAATGGCTTTGCAGTCTGGCGCATTAACCCAGAGTGCCACACCAGGACCCAATACTAAGGTACTGAAGTCTTGGTGTGTCGCTGTTGTATAAACACTGGACTGCTCATCACAAAGTCAGTGGTTCAAATCCACCAGCCATTTCTCAGAAACCCTACACAGGCTGAATATGAGTTGGCACCAACTTAATGGCACTTATCAACAACAAGAAGTATATGGTACTGGAGTCCTGGTGTAGCACTGTAGGATCAGCATTAGACTTGCAAACCACAAGGTCTGCAGTTCAAACCTACCAGCTGCTTCTCAGCAACTCTATAGAGGGTCATAACTGATTCAAAGGCATTTAACAACAAGAAGAATGTGGTACTATTAAATATTATATTTAAAGTATTTGTCAGTTTTATAAAATAATATAGCTATAATACGCACTAACATGGAAAACTGAAGTAGAATGACAAAGGGCTTTCCCTTTCCTAGTTATACATTTCTGGAATGTTTGAAATTTTTACATTTAATCATTTGTTAATTTTAAAGAATAAAATGACAAAGAAAAAGGGGACTTTACTAACATTAGTGATGGGACACTAATTTAATAATATCCACTCCATTAAAGTTAATAAAAGAGGAATATAAAAATAAACATAAGACAATATAAGAAAAAGCAGAGAAAAATCATACTAAATATCCAAAATACACATCTGAAAGCGTAACTTTGAAGCCAATGCCATCTTGTGGCAACCAACAGAAGTGTACTCCTTTTAAAAGACAAAAATAACTATGCTAAACCAATGACAAAATATTTAATATCATTTATGTAATACATACCAAAAATACAATTCACATCAGATGAAAAGTTTCATAAATTGATTTTACTGAGTAGACAGTCTGTTTACTGGGTAAAACACTAAGACCAGAATAAATTCAACTCTGGCAGTAACCAAATGGAACACCTCCTGCAAGCTTCAATTTTCCTTCACACATCCTAGTCAATACCATATCTTCTAATGCTTAATAAAGATCAAATCCAAAATCTTACCATTCAAAGTCTGGCACAAGTTACTGCAATGTAGTTTTTCAAGTTCCTCTACAGCAACTGTTGTTGTTAGATGCTGTTGAGTCGGTTCTGACTCAACAACCCTATGAACAACAAAACAAAATACTGCCTGGTCCTGCACCAACCTCACAATCGTTGCTACACTTGAACCCACTGCTGCTGCTACTGTGCCAATTCACCTCACTGGGGAGCCTTTCTCTTTATTGCTGACCTTCTTCTTTACCAAGCATGAAGTCCTTCCCGAGGGATTGGTTCCTCTTGATAGCATGTCAAAAGTCTGAGAGACCAAGTCTTGCCATTCTGGCTTCTAAGAAGCATTCTGGGTGTACTTCTTCCAACACAGATTAGTTTATTTTTCTCACAGTCCATGGTACTTTTAATATTCTCCTCCAACACCATAACTCAAATACATCAATTCCTCCACGGTCTTGCTTATTCATTGTCTAACTCTCACATGCATATGAGGCTACTGAAAATACCATAGCTTGGATCAGTCCTCAAACTGACATTTTTGCTCTGGAACACACTTTAAAGAGGTCTGGTGCAGCAGATCTGCTTAATGTAATATGTCGTTTGATTTCTTGACTGCTGCTTCCATGAGTATTGATGATTGATCCGAGTAAAATGAAGTCTTTGACAACTTCAATCTTTTCTTCATTTATATGGATGATTATTTATTGGTCCAGTGGTAAGGATTTTTGTTTTCTTTACAATAAGGTACCACTCATAACAAAGGCTGTGGTCTTTGATCTTCATCAGTAAGCATTTTAAGCTCTTTTGTCTTTCAGCAAGGAAGGTTTTATCATCTGCATATCATACGCTGTTCATGAATCTTCCTCCAATCCTGATGCCACATTGTTCTTCATATAACATATATACATTTTGATTGATCTAAACTCATTCCCCAAACATAAAATGAATTTGTATGTGCATATTCCTTGTGCATATTCTGCTATTTTCCTAGTACACTCCTTTCCACATTCTGCAGGGCAATCTCAGACACAAGCTTTAAGACAGAGTTCAAATAGCATTTGTCCTGTGAAGCATTCTTCAACTTCTCCCTTCTTTCTCCTCTCAGTAAAATCAGTCACTCTTGTCTCTTGGTTCCCAAAATACTTGACCATGTGCCCAGCAAAGAAGGCCAACCATCATTTCCAAATCAAAAAGTAGGATCTGTGACAAAAAGGAGTATACTTATGGGGCAAACCAATAAAAGCATTTGGAATGACAAGTGTCTTAGAAAATGTAGGCTATAGGCCACCATAAGCATACTGCTTGCTCTTTCAACAACGACAAAAATCTATTTGACCTATTATACTTTAGGTGTTGTGATTGGCCATAAGCTACACAAAAGATAACATCATTCCTGGCTGTCCTTGGGTAGCTCTGAGGAGAGCTATCCATAAAAAGCTCAACACTTTCACTTAATAACTAAGAGACAGGACACTTAAATCCTAAGTCGCTAAGCCCCTATTATGAACCACCATCATTAGGTTTGTCTCAAGCTTTTTGCCATGCCTTTGCTGCCCCTCATTCTCAGCAAATGACTGCAGCACCCATTTCATACTGAAAAAGAATGGTAAACCCCTCTCTACCTACAACCTAAGAAAGCTAACAAAATACACACGTATTCTTCCTGCCTATCAAAAACAAGAAAGACATCTTCCCCTATCCCTGATCACTACTACTGATTCCCAGATCCTGGCTCCATCAATTACCCTGCTCTCTTGAAACCTTCTCTTCTTGCTTCTAATACTCAGAGTATAACCTACGTATGATACCTTCACTTCTACAGCTTCAATTTCTTTCTTAACCTAAGCAATAGGGTTTCTGTTCCTCACTATAACAATAAAAAGATTCTTATTAAGGTCAAATCTATACTGCATTTTTTAGTCACAATCTGAACTCAACTGCCAGAGATAATTCAGATTGACAACCACGACTTCCTTCTTGAAATTTTCCTCCACTTCAGCAACATTTTCTTCTTCCTGAATGTTCGTTCTCCACTACTTTTTAAATCAGTGTTCCCAGCACTCGGTCTGTCTTACTCATCTAGAGCTGCCGTAACAGAAACACCACAGGTGGATGGCTTTAATGAACAGAATTTTATTTGCTCATGGTTTAGGAGGGTAGAAGTCTGAACACAGAGCACTGACTCTAGATGAAGGCTCTCTATCTATGCCCACTCTAAGGGGAAATCCTTTACCTCCGCTTCTCCAACAGTCTTCTCAGATTTCCTTGGAAATGTCCACCTGGCATCCAGCATTCCCCAATTCCCATTTTTATGTCAACCAAATTTGCTCTTTTACATTTAAAAAATGAGTAGGACCAATATAGCCTAATTAACACAGGAAAGAAAATCTTATTCCCAAATGGGATTCTGTCCACAGGTGCAGGGGTTAGGATTCCAATACATATGGAGACGAGGGAAAAGATACACAATTCAACCCATAAAATCATCCTGTTTGCTGCATGAATCAGCATGCAAATTCCATTCCAAATTCCTCTAAAGTCAGTGATTCTTACTCTCAAGTCAGAAGGAGCCCCAGTAGCGTAGTGGGTTACACATTGGGCTGCTAACTGCAAGGCCAGCAGTTTAAACACACAGGAAAAAGGTGAGGCTTTCTGCTCCTGTAAAGATTTTCAGCCTTGGTAACCCTATACAGGGTAACACTGGAATCGATTCCAACTCATAATGTAAATCTTCTACAGGCATAGAAAGCCTCATCTTTCTCCTACAGAATGGCTAGTGGGTTTGAACTGCCAATGGTTAGCAGTTCAATGCTTATACTACAATGCCATTGGGCCTCCTTCAGTGGTTCTTAGCTAGTGTTATAGTCAGAATCAGAGCTTTTGTTAAAGCACATATCAAAGACTGATTCAGTTTATCTTTTTGATGATACTCATGTATTAGATATATATTTACTGAGCGCTTCCTATGTGCCAGGAAATGTACTCTCTCACAATACTTATTTAACCTGTATATTGAGCAAATAATCCAAGAAGTTGAATTATATGAAAAAGAACATGCATTAGGATTGGAGGAAGACTCATTAACAACTGCGATATATAGATGAAACAACTTCGATAGCTGAAAGTGAAGAGGACTTAAAATACTGACCGAAGAAGATCAAAGGGCACAGCCAGTATGAAATGCACTTCAATGTAAAAAAAAGCAAAAAACAAAAATCTTCACCACTGGACCAATAAATAACATCATGGAAAACAAAGAAAAGATTGAAGTTGTCAAAGACTTCATTTTGCTGGGATTCACAAGAATCAAATCTGCTGTACAAGACTTCTTTAAATAAAATGTTCAAGAATTAATATTTTTAAGGACAAAGGTGGGTCTGACACAAGCTAGGGTATTTTCAATAGCCTTACGTTCCTGTGACAGTTGGACAATGAATATAGAAGATCATAGAAGAATTGATGCATTTGAGTTATGGTGTTGGGGAATACTGAAAGTACCATGGACTGCCAAAAGACTCAAACAAGCTGCCTTGGAACGAGTTCAGCCAGAATGTGCCTTAGAAACAGGGAGGAGGAGACTTCCTCTCTCATACTTTGAAACACTTGATCAGGAAGGACCAGTCCCTGGAGAAGGACATCGTGCTTGGGAAAGTGGAGGGTCAGCGGAAAAGTGTAACAATTATGAGGATGGTGCAGACCCAGGCAGTGTGCATAAGGTCAAGTTGGAACCATCTCAGACAGAACCTAATAACAATAATAACAAGGTACGATGACTCTTCTAGGCCCTTTTAAACAACCACGCATTCTTGTCCTTGGAGGGAGACAGTCAGTACATAATAAAAATCCAAATTAGAACAGTTGGTGTAGGTCTCATTAAAAAATGGAAATGGAGTATACAGATAAAGGAGGTGAGAAAATTAACCAAAGAGGAGGATATCTGATATAAAGCATTAAGGCAGAAAAAACAGATCAAAAACCCTAAGGTGGAAGCATGCTGACCTTTCGAGAAAAAAAATAGATGTTTTGCAGTTGTTATTCAGTAAACAAGAAAGGAAAAAGTAGTAGGACAAACATTAAGCAGGTGCTGGCCACTGTTAAGGAGTTTGTCTTTTTCTCTCAATGAAATGAGGAGCTCCGCAGATGTCTAGCCAAGTGGCACAGGCTACCTACCTTCTGTTTTCAAGACCACCCTGAAGAGCATGTAGAATATGGACTGTAGGGAAGGATGGACTCATGGAGTCTGAAGCCACTGAAGTAACAAAAATGATGGTTCAGAACAGGGCAGTGGCAGTGGAGATGGTAAAGTAAGTGATTAGACACTGAAAACAGAAAACCAATTGCCGTCAAGTTGAATTCTGACTCATGCGAGATTCAAAAGAAAGACAGAAGTCATGGATGACCCTGTGGTTTCTGGCCAGAGAACTGGAAAGGTGGAGCTATCACCAACCAAAATGGAAAAGGGTGAAGTTGGAGGAGGTTTGAGGGCGAAGTAAGGGATTCAGTTTTGGACATATTGACTTTGACATATCTACTAAGCAGGAACTCATAGAAGTGATGCTTCATACTTCTCTTTGCATCCTACCATGATTGATGATGTTCCTTTTGATTACTGATAAAAGTGATGTCTGCCAGGGCCCTCCATTCTAAAGTCAATAGAGACTCAAGATTGTTCTGTTTTCCTGAGTTGGTTAGAATCCATTACAATTAATGTTTATTTTAATGTTCAAATTGTCCCTGATTTGGCTTCTATGTCGTTTTCATATGGTCCCATCGTTCTCTGAGAAAACTTGGTATTCTGGTACACGATGTACAAGATGACTCTGGAACTTTCTCTAAACCAGCCCTGGAACCAGCCATTTCTTCAAAGAGCCCTGGGAAAATCAGTAGGAAATTATAATTTGATTCAAAATAAGTAACATGGTTTATTTCTTTGTTAGTGAACTCTAGTGTCTAGAGCTACTTTCCAAAGCATGTACACACATGGGTAATATTAGGAGGATTGCTAAGTAGAGGAAAAAAACTAAGAAAAGAAAAGGCTTTTCAAGTCTTGTGATTAAAAGAACATACAAATAAAACCAAAATACTTCCTTAGTCTACAGTAGTGAGTTAAGTCATAAGGTTTTCTTGTAAAATACAAACTATCCTTAAATATAGTTTCACAAATTCGGTACTGGATTTTTATGTCTATTAGTTTAAACCAAATCAAGTCAAATATCTGGTCAAGAGTAACTCTCAGAAAACAAAATTTAGGGTTGGGACAGCAGAAGGCATAGATACAAATAAAGGAGAGCATGAAGCGATTTAGGAATAAATGAGGAAGCAAAGGTGGATCTAAAAGGGAGGTGTGGAAGGCCAAGAAAAAGTTCTCAAATGTACTTGAGTACTTGAGACGAGTGGGTTTGTGAAGAATCCTCTCGAGTGGCCAGAATGGTGTTGGCAATCACCTAAACTTAAGAATATTTCTAAACCCCTTCAAAAGATGGAGAATTTCAACATTTTCCTCCTTGTTAAGCACAGTCTCTTGTTCAATTTCTTCCTGTTCCACACGCTCACCACCACCACTCCCAACATAATTCACCTCACTGGGAGGAGATAAGGCAAGAAAAACCAGGTATGAGAGAAGAAAGGCAACATTTACTTAATACCAATTGTGCAACACACACTCCACCCTAAGCAGATAGATATGCTGTTACTGTTGTTAAGTGCTATCAAACTGCTGGGTCCAACGCAAACCCTGCATAGTTTCCGAGGACCGGCTGGTGGGTCTGAACTGCTGTCCAGCGCTTATCCTATAGCACCACATCACGTCTCAAAACCCGCTGCTGTTGATTCCAACTCACGTGATCCTATTAAAAAGAACTGCTCCCTGGTTTCCAAGCTTATAAATCTTTACCAGAAACAGACTGACGCATCTTTCTGCAGCATAGCGGCTGGTGGGTTCCAACTGCCCACCTTCTGGTTAGCAGCCCAACACTCAACCCTCTGCACCACCAGGGTTCCAATATAGTGCTGTTGTTAAGTGCCATCAAGGTGGTTCCAACTTATAGCTACCTTGTAGAGGGTTTCCAAGGAGCGATTGGAGGGTTTGAACCACCGGCCTTTAAGTTAGCAGTCCAGTATTTATCCTACAGCATCACACCAGGACTCCAAAGTTCCAAAATAGAGATACCGATATATACATATAGATATAAGGAGCTCTGGTAACGTAGTGGTTACGAACCGGGCTGCAAACTGCAAGGTCAGCAGTTCAAAACTACCAGCTGATCCGCGGGAGAAAGATGAGGCTTTCTGCTCCCATGAAAATTTATAGCCTCGGAAACCCTATACAAGGTCGCTATGAGTCGGAACCGACTCCACAGCACACAACAACAACAACATATAAAAATTATTTATCTGAAAGGAAGATTCATTTTCTCCATATACAAAATACAGTTTCTACCTACTTTGAATATAGATCTTCCAAAATCTTTAGCTATCACTCATTCCATCACAACAGGGAAAAGAAAAAAAAAAGGAAGTAAAACAAACAGAGAAATAGTCAAAGGGGAGGAAGACAGATTCCTTCTCTTAGGTGACCCCTACCTCCCTCTTTCTAACTGTATTACAACTATACACCACTCTCCCAACAGGAAGAGGTTCTCCATATGCAGCACAAGGATGTTTGGAAAACATAAACCCTCCCACATGATGTGCTGATGCTCGGGAAAGCAGATAAGCACTTACAACACTGAAACATTACACGGCCACACTTGTATTTTTAGTATCAGAGTCAATATGATTTGTTCTTTTGCTTATAAATTATTAATTTATAAATGCATTTAAGAACACCGACCACTAAAAGTGGTACACAGACTACCTGGAGAGGAGACAAGTACAGATCTCACTGCACGACATACCTAGAGGATCTCATGAGAGAGGATTAAGATTTGCCCTTAATTCACTCTGAATCAGTGTAGTTTCTCAGGGAGGTAAAGTGAATGATTCTGTTTCTACAACATCCATAATTTAGAAAATGATGATGAGTCCACTTAAGAATTTTCACAGTTATCAAGGTGCTAGAAATAAAACCAAGACCCCTAATTTTATACATTTAAACATCAAGTTTTGAGCCTCACAGTGCAAGTTTTGGACTCAGAGAGCAACAGTTTCTAGCCCGATGTTACATTGTCTTTGTAACTTATCAGGACATTCAATATAAATTATAAAATTTAGTACAGCAGGGTTCAATCATATTCATCTATCAGCTATAACTTAAGCCAGGAGTGCAGTGGCTCTGTAGGAAAAGCACGGGACTGCAAACCACAAGTTCAGTGATTTTAGCCTACCAGCAGCTCTGGGGGAGAAAAATGACTCCCCCTGCTCACAAAAAGATTTAAAGCCTCAGAAATCCGATACAGGATTTCTAGAAGTCTGAAGTGATTTGAAGGCACTTAACAACAACAATTGGTTAAAAAGGTGGTTTTTTTAAAAAACTGAGTTGAAATGCACACAACATAAAATTAACTATTTTAAAGTAAGCAATTCAGCGACATCTAGAACAGTCACAATATTGTGCAACTATGGGTCGGAACCGACTCGATGGCACATAACAACAACAACAACAACAACAACCATTAGTATGAGAGTCTTGGTGCGGTGCTGTAGATTAATGCACCAGACTGCAAAGTCAGTTTGAACCATAAGATTGGTGGTTAAAGCTCACCAGTCACAACTCAGAAACCCTATACAGGGTTGCTATGGGTTAGAATCGAGTCGATGATATGTAACAACAACAACCACCTGTATCTAGTTCCAAAACATTTCCACTATGCCAAAAGAAAATGCTATCCCTATTAAGCAGTTACTTCTCATTCCCTCCCGCTCCCCATCCCCAAGTCTCTAATAACCACCAGCCTGCTTTCTCAATATAGATTTACCTACTTTGAAAATTTCACATAAATGGAAATATACAATATAAGATTTCCTGTGTCTGGATTATTTCACTTACCTTAGTTCAAGGATCATCTATGTTATATAGCATACATTAAGAACTCATTCTTTTTAATGGATGACTAATATTCCATTGCATGTGAAAGTATTATTACGTGTTCAATGTGTATGTGTATGTATGTGTGTGTGTATATATATATTCTCTTTCTCTCCTTTTCCTTCCTTACCTTTTATTACTTCCTCTTACCTGCCTCAAGTTTTTTTATATATCTGTTACTATTGCAGAACAAATTTAAAGTATCAGTAAAAAAATTTGAAAATCCAGGAATACAGATACTCTATTACATATATTGGTTGTTGTTGTTGTTAAGTGTCATCAAGTCAGTCCATTTGTTGTTGCTGTTGTTAGGTACAATCGAGTTGGTACTGACTCATAGTGACCCTATGCACAACAGAACAAAACACTGCCCAGTCCTGGGCCAGCCTCACAATTGTTGCCAAGCTTGAGCCCATTGATGCTGCCACTTTGCCAATCCATCTCATTAAGGGTCTTTCTCTTTTTTCTGTGACCCTTCACCTTACCAAACATGATATCCTTCTCCACTGACTTGTCCCTCCTAACAATATGTACAAAGTATGAGAGACAAAGTTTGGCCATCCTGGCCTCCAAGGAGCACTCTGGCTGTACTTCTTCCAACACAGATCTGTTGGTTCTTT
>NW_006408684.1:1345814-1355273 GCF_000296735.1 Chrysochloris asiatica | reverse complement strand
TCTTGACTGCTGCTTCCATGAATGTTGATAGTTGATCTAAGAAGAATGAAGTCCTTGACAACTTCAGTCTTTTCTCCATTGATAAGGATGTTGTTCATTGGTCCAGTGGTGAGGATTTTTGTTTTCTTTGAGATGTAATCCATACCAAAGGCTGTTCTCTTTGATCTTCATAAAGAGCTATAAGAAACTTAAAAGGACACTTCGCTGCTCACAATGGATAAGTGTTCAATTAGTCAGATCAGACGTCTGTTCCCTGTTTTAACAAAAGGTTCAAATAGCTAAGAGTTTCTTTCTATGACCCAGCAAGTTTCCCAAACTTAAGCCAAGTCCTCATTAAATATTCTGAGACAAAATATGTCATCTTCTTAAGTCATAAGCAAATTTTAATAAGCGATACACAATTCACTACTTTCATAAGTTTTGTTTATATATTCTTTCCAACAATAGGATTAATAATGTTACTGTTGTTGTTGTTGTTAAGTGCCCTCAAGTTAAGCTCCAACTCATAGCGACCCAAGAGCAGCTGGTGGGTTTCAACCACAACCTTGCTGTTAGCAATCAAGTGCTAGTTTCCAAACATTTCCACCATCCCAGAAGACCTCATTGATAAAAGTGTTGCAATACTTTAGAAGTTTGTTCTGTAGTTGTGCCCCAAAGATAGAATTAAATTTTAAGAATTTATAACTTTAGAATAGAAACTCAATAACTGAACTTTAAAATACATACGAAATCCTGTTGACTATGGCATCTTCATCTTCTTGTTCATCTGAAAAAATATTTAAGCCATTACAGAAAGTGACATTAGTTTATTCAGTAATATAATAAAAAATTAAAAATACAAACTTACAGGACAATTACTTTACAAAAATAGGTACAAAAAGCATTGGGTTTACTTCAACACAGATTCAAATGTAAATCTTATTTAATGAGATAGTATAGTGCATGGCTCAAAAATGGAATGTTTTGATTAAAAAAACAATCTTAACAAAACTACTACATATACATTAAAATGTTCCAAATGTTTAGTCCTCAAGAAAATAAAATTAGTTCATTAAATAAAATTAGGTTCACTATTCTGTTACTGTTATATAATGTAAGTAAAATTGCTAACAGAGTTTTCTGATTGATAAAATCATCAACCAAAAAAAGCTTTTTATAAAATTGAAATTCAGAATCTTAAACTCATCTAACTTTCTATAACTAGAGGCTATCATTAGTAATGGCAATAATGAGGATTCTCTTAGACAACCCTAAGTTTTTATATCCTGATTATCATTTTTCAAAAATTTATAATTAACATTTGAATTAATGAAGCTATAGTTTGGACAGTTTCCTCATCTTTTTTAAGTGGCAAGTGGCAATCACATGCTCTTCTCCTCTCCCTCTTTTCCTGTCTGCTAGCCATCTTTTGTCCTCCCACATAACTTTATCAGCCAAAAGAAACTCTGACCCATTTACAAGAATACTGCAAAACACTCCTGGCCCTTTCGTCTCCTTACTGGAGTCGTCCACAAAGGCTCTATCCTTAAGACTCTCAAATTCTCCCTTTATCCTAGTTTTCTGAGAGCTCAACTACTAAGCGTCATATTGGTCCATTCTCAATTCTTAATTATGCTGCCCAAAATATTTTCACAACCAAAAAAACCACACGGAAGCAATCATAATTAGTGCTTATTATACAGTTGTTGCCTACATCAAATCAACTGCCAAATCTTGACAAATGTTTTAATATTCCCATTATCCAACTCAATTCTATTTTTAATACTTTATCAACTGGGTTCAGGGTCCTCTCATCACTAACCCCTGGATTACTCTAAAAACCATCTCTTCATCTCTTAATTTCCCCTAAACAATGCATTTATATCCATTGATTCATCATTTGTCTCTCTCCTCCCGCATCTCTCTCTCTCTCTCACACACACACACACAGATATACATATATCTTCTCACTCTCTCTGTGTATCTGTGTGTGTGTCTGGTTGTCTGGCTGTCTATCTCTTTCACACACACCAGCTTTAGAAACCTAACCCCACCAAACGGACTGTCCTTGAGTCAATGCTTATCAGCCCTACAGGGCAGAACAGAACTCCCCTTAGGGCTTACAATGTTGTAAGTCTTTACAGAAGCAGACTGCCAGATCTCTCTCCTGAGCAGTTAGGGGGTTTCAACAGCAAACCTTCTGGTTATCAGTCAAGTGTTTTAACCGCTGTGCCACCAGAGCTCTCTTAGAAACCCAAAGTGTTAGCATAAGGCTCTCTCTGTAATGAGGGAGGAAATGACCAAGCTTCAGAATTCATTAGCTATGAAATCTGATGCCCAAACACCTTTCAAAACAGCTAAAATAATGTCTAAGATCTGTTGTTATTGTTAAGTGCTGTGGAGTCAGATCTGACTCATAGCGATCCTATGTAGAGTTTCTGAGGAGTGTCTGGTAGATTTGAATTGCTGACTTTGTGGTTAGCGGTCCAGTGCTCATCATACAGTGCCACACCAGACTTTCCAAGATTCTAAGACATTCACTAATCCAAGGAGTATTTCATAGGAGTCACACAGTCAGGGTACAAATTACAAATCATTATATATTAAAACAAATTCAAATATCTCAGTCTAGCATACCTTCCATAATTCAATCATGCTTCATACTTCTTTTACAACAGAAACACTATGGTTTCCTTATAGTATTCCTGCCAACAAATTCATCCCTACCTATATTTCTTTTGTCAAACTACACTATGTGTGAAATGGTCTGCTTCTTTGGTTGGTGATGGCTATGGGCCGTGGAGTCAGGTCCGACTCATAGTGACCCTGCATAGGGTTTCTGAAGCTGTAAATCTTTATGGGAGCAGAAAGCCTTATCTTTCTCCTGCGGAACTGCTGGTAGTTTTGAACTGCTGACCATGAGGTTAGCAGCCTGACTCGTAACCTCTATGCTACTAGAGCATCTTCTTTACCCGCCCCCTATCCCTCTCCTATTTAATCTTGTCATTCTTCTAGATTCAACGGAAGTCTCATCTTTTCATTAAATTTTCTCCAGTAACACTAATTCTTTTTTTTTTCTGAATACTTGGAAGATCTACCAGCTTTATTGTAAAATTTAGCATTAGAATATATGCTATTCTAGAATAATAAAAATTTCATTTAATAATTTTAGACTCCTCAGAGGAGGGAAAAGATCATATTAAAATGAGAGAAGTTTTAACAAACGCTCCCTCCCTGTAATGAAGGAAGAAATGACCAAGCTTCTGAGCCCATTATCAAAGAACCCTGACGCCTAAACATCTTTTAAAATAGCTAAAATATTGCCTAAGAGCTGTAGGTTTTCCTCACTCTTTTCAACAATCTGACAATTTTATTATAATAACACAGTATCAAAGAATGCTTAATACACAGAATTCTTAAGTATTAATATGGTATCTACTACTGACCCAGTACTATGGGTACAAGATTCTAAGTATCAGTAGCTGAGATTTAACAGAAAGAAGTCAGGCAATTGCTTATAAAACCCTAAAGAAATCTGTGAATTCATTTTTTAAAAAAATAATAAAGACTTAGTGGTTGCTCTGGCTATGAAGAAATACAGACAAAACCATATAAGGGTAACACAATATAATATAGTTGGATACTAAATGGCATTGTGCAGACTAAATTCTACATAGCTTTCAAGAAATAAAAGTCAAGGAAGTGATCTTGGGGAAGAGAAAGGTAAATAGAATGTTTAATCACAAAGACTCAAACATCCTCATAAACTCAGGAATTTCCCAGATACTAAATAACCAAGACCATTCTTCACTGGACATAAGAATTATGATACACAAGGACTCTGGTCTAAGAGGATTACCCTAAGAGTAGTGAAATTCCCTAGAAGCTATTTTTAGTCTCAGTACCAGGCAACTGCTTATTTTAGTCACTAGCATATTTAATATGCTACCACATTAAAGTCTATCGATAATAGTCCAGGTACAATGTCCTAGACTATTTGGCATTATAATAAAAGTTGTAATTAAAGTGTTTCTACTTACCTGATTTTCTCTTGTATCTTGTGATGATGAAATAGGAAACAACATAGAGAACGGCAAAAAGAAGGAAACATATCTGAAATAAAAGAAGTTTAACAGGTCATTTTTATTTTTTGCATACCAATTTTTTTTTAAGTAATAGAGTAGCTGAAAGAAAATAAAGTGATAGAAGTGTACATCTTTGGTATTTATAGGAAAAGACATTTATATTTAAACTGTCAACAAGTAAAAATTTCAAACATTTGCTAATATGAAGTTTTGATTTTAAAAAAAAATCTTAATTTATGTAAACTAGTCAATTATCCCACTTTAATACTGCTACGGAAAAAAACTCCCCAATGGAGATTTGTCAAAACTTGACCAATTTTTTTGGTCTTTTTTAATCATCTGAAAGTGCAAAGAACAAGACTGTCAGGAGCAATTCTGAAAAATAAGGTCAACAAAAGGTTAAAATATAGCTTAAAGCTTCAGTACAATTTACAGAGTCAGCCTGGCACCAAAATTTGACAGATCAATGAAAGCAGATTCTATTATATCAAAATTCAACATGCAACAGGCATCACAAATCAACAGGGAGGATTGGGAAAGACATTCAATAAATATACTATGTGTCAAAATAAATAGCACTTAACCAAGAGGCTTGCTTTTTAATATTTAGTTAAAATTGGTGGTGGTGGTGGTGGTTATTTGCCGTGAAGTCGGTTTAAACTCATAATGGCCCTGTATAGGGTTTCCAGGGCTGTAAATCTTCATGGGAGCAGAAAGCCTCATCTTTCTCCTACAGAATGGCTGGTAGTTTCAAACTGCTGACCTTGAGGTTAACTTAAATGCCACTTAATTCTGTCAGATAAATATCTGAGGGATGATAGATGAGCTGTCAAAACATATGGGTCAGGGAACAGGCGATGTCATTACAGTCAAAGACAAAGTGTGTTAGAGACCTAGTGGGTTGTGAATTAAATTTTTTTTTAAATTATGCTAAAATGAACCAGTTTCAGTGATGATAAAGTTGAGGGAGCATCCGAAGTGTGGATTTCTGAAGAAGAGTTCATAGTCATGTGACTAGAAGAATGGACTATGGACCTAGGTGGTAATCATACCACGTACAATAAAGCTATCTAGAAGGTGACAAACTTAGAGTGGAGGGAAGAGTGTGAACCATATGGAAGCCTACAGCTGTGTGTGAAACGGGGAGACAAAAGAATGTTACCGCCACCACTACCTTCCAAATCCATTGGTGTATGGGAGATAGATCAAAAAAATAAATGACTTTTTTAAAGAAATGCAAATGGAAGTAATCTTTTATGAAGCTATGACGATAAGAGGGAAAAATAGTTTACAACGGAATGAAAGTCTGAGAAGGGCTAGAAGAAAAGCAATGGAAAGAAGACTGAGCAGAAATAAAGTGAATTATCAAGCTAATGACCAAGGCAGTTAATATTTATGGCAGGCTGGTTGAGGCTGACTGGAATCCATTCATTCAGTGATTTACTTATGATAGGTTTACTGTACACTAGATAGTATACTAGAATTGGGTGAAATAACAGCTAAGTGTCCAGCTCCTAAGCAAAAGGTTGGCAGGTTCAAATCAACATCAACCCAGAGGAGCCTCAGAAGAAAGGTCTGGCGATCTACTTCTGAAAGACCACAGCCATTAGAAACCCTACAAAGTGTAGTTCCACTATGAAAACTCTTGGGGTTGCCAAAAGTTAGAATAAACTTGAGGCAATTGGCTTTTGGCTATTTCTAAGAATTGGGGATATAACAGTGAACTGTTCCTGTCCTCTTGGCATTTACATGCCAGTGAAAGAAGCAGACAACCAAAAAATACTACACAGCATGTCAGAGAATGATTACAGCACAGTTAAGGGAATACAGAATGCCAGTGAGGCGAGAGTGAAGGTCTTGCAATTAATGTGACATTTAAGAAAGAGTTGAGGGAGAAAGGAGCGTAAAGCATGCAAATGTCTGGGGGAAAGTACTTCAGGCAGAGAGAACAGTGACAATCATCTGAGCTAGTAGGTTCAAACAAAGAGGAGCAAAAGAAGTAACAGTGAAGTTGGAGTAAAAAGGATTCTCAGGTACCACATGACTTTGGAGAAAATGTTGGTTAATACATATGGTGAAGTGTTGGTTTTACCCAGAATGAGAAGGGAATCTATTAAAGAATTTTGAACAGAGTTGTGATATGATCTGACATATTCCAAAAGGTTTACTCTAGTTGCTATGTGGAAAAGCAATTAAAAAGACCAAAGACAGAAGCAAAGAGGCAAGAGGCAAGTGGTTGCTATAATAATCTAGAGATGTGGTATTAACAAGTGATCAAGTTCTGGGTGTTTTGAAAGCACACTTAGAAACATTTACAAGAATAAATACAATTCTTAGGCTTAGAAAGTAGAAAGATGGAGTTGTGGCTTACTGAGTTGGGAAAGATTAAGAGAATACACAAGAGGTATAGTTTTACATTGCTAAATTTAAAATACGTATTATCCACTCATGTGGAGGGGTTGGATAAACAGTTGGATAAGAAATCTGCACAGTTCCACCAAAAGGGCCAATCTAGAAAAGTTAAAATTTTAAAAATAAATAAAAATTTGGAATCAGCAGCAGATAGGTTGTATTTAAAAGTCATAGCTCTGTGTGTATTAAGTGTCATTAAGTCGGTTCCGACTCAGCAACTCTGTATAGGGTTTCCAAGAACGGGTTTGAACCACCAATCTTTTGGCTAGCAGTTCAGTACTTATCCTACAGACAGCACCACACCAGGACTTCATAGTTATGATAAAAAATTAAGAGATTAAAAAAAAAAAAAAATACAAGAACTAGAGAGTTAAGTATAGCCAGAAAAGAGAAGTCTGAGAATAGAGTCCTGGGCTCTCTAATATTTTTAGAGGTCAACTTGATGAGAAGGAATCAGCAAAAGCTGGCTGAGCACCAGCAGCTAACAAGATAGGAGGCAAACAGAGATCAACAGTGAAGAAAGTTGATCTTGGAGGGGCGAATGATCAACAGTGTCAGAGGCACTGACAGGCCAAGCAAGTTGAGGAATGAAGAGTAACAACTGGATTTAGTAACATGCAGATCATTGGGTGACCTTGATAAGAGTTTTTTCTTTTTACTTTCTTTTTTTCTTTCTTTGTTTAGATTTATGTTTACTTGTTTTTTTTCTGGAGTAGCAGAGGCAAAACTGTAATTGAAGTGGATAAAAAGAGGCCGAGAATTGGAGACAAAAAGAGAAGACAATTCTTCCAAGAATGTCATTATAAAGGGGGAACAAATGAAACGTTTAGTTATGAAGGTGCTTTTTTACAATGAGCAAGCTTTCAGTTGGTTATATGAATAATCCAGTACAGAGAAATACTGGTACACAAAAGAGCTGCTGAAGCACGTGCTCAAAGTGAGGGGCTCACCTTAAATAGACTATATTCATAGTGAAAGGAGGAATGTGGTGGTTCTGTGGGATAAGCACTGGACTGCGAAGCGCAAGGTTAGCGGTTTACACCCACCAGCCATTCTGTGAGAAGAAGATGAGGCTTTCTGCTTCCACAAAGTTTATAACCTCAGAAACCCTATACAGGGTTACTATGAGTGGAACTGACTTTAGGATCCTAGCTTAACAATAACATAGTAAAAAGGAAAGGGAGATGGGTATGGGTGGAGAAAAGCTATCAGAAGACAGATTACTTGAGCTCAGCTGCAGGTAGGTATGGAAATTTGAGGGGGCTTCAAAAAATTCATGGAAAAACTGGAATTAGAAGATCATGGGATCTTCCCACAAACTTTTTTTACAGCCTTCTTATCATGGTAGAAGAAAAGAAAAAAAATGAAAAAAAAAAACCTATCTTTCAAAGACTTCTATTTTCTCATGACAGAAGCAAATTCATCAAATGTAAGTTATATATGGTGGTGGTGATGATGTGCTGTGGAGTCCAACTCATAGCGACCCTGTACAGAGATATAGATGGGAAGTGGGAAAAGAGAAAGTGTGTAAACAACATGTTGTTGTTATGTGCCTTCGAGTCATTCCCAGCTCACAAAGACCCTGTATAAGGATGGGGTCAAAGGAATAGCTGGTGGGTTTGAACTGCTGATGTTGTGGTTCGAAGTCCAGTGCTGATCTTACAGCACACACCAGGAGTCTATAAACAATATAGGAGAGAGAAATAATGAATGCAGTAGAGAAAAATAATGAAAACAAGAGGCAAGATCATATTTAACCTTTAAAATTCCAGACAAGCCAAAACTGAAAATGTAAGCAATGCTGGAGGTCTGATGATGCTAATTCTTAGATGCTGAGGTAGATGCAAGTAGATCTCCCAGAAAATATCCAAACAGAATGATTCCAAACAGAATCTTCATTCTATTCTCTCACCTCCCTTTTACAATCAAACTCTTCAAAATAATGGCCTATATTCTCAGACTTTCACTTTTTCAACATTCATTTTTTTCACTCTCCAATCATTAATGAGTCTGCCCTGCTCAGCAAGCAAATAACAGTGTTCTGGTAGTAGTCAAAAATTACCTAAGAGAGAGACTTCCAACAAGATGGTGGACTGGGCAGACCCACTATACATTGTCTAAAACAAAGATAACGTGAGACAAAACACGCAGATGAAAATTTTGGTACCCTGACTTTCAGAAGAAACATTAGAGAGATGGATGGAGTGCTTGCTGGGAGGAGAGGCCAAGCAGAGTTGGCAAGAGAGGGAGATTGACTTGTGAACAGCTGGTCAGACATGGTTTGATCATCTCATGAGCAGTTCTGATAGCGGAGGGAGGCCTGGCAGGCACAAGAGATAGAAGAGTGTGATTTCTTCTTTTTCCTCTACACTCCCTTGGTGACCAGAAGCATAGCCAGATGGTACCCTTTCAGAGTTACATGGTTGGGAACCACACCAATGTGAGGGAGGGACCGGCTGCACCTCTTTGGTATGATAATTTGGTGTCTGGATTCAGGTGGGCTTGTCTCCAGACATGGAAAATCCACAGAGCCACCAGATCAGCATTTAATCAATCAACCTGCCCACAACTTCCCTATAGTCCTAACAGACACTGGAAACCAGCTCCATCAAAAGCCCCCACAAACTACTTCCAGATTGAGTGCCCTGAAGACAGGTAACACCTAGGTCAATAGGAACTCCATCTAGGGCCAGAAACTTTGCTGTCACATCCCTTCCATAACCACTTCACGAGCTCCTTGAATTTTAGGAGCTCACCAGAGATCTATCCCCTCTAGGTCCAACAAATGCATTGTTTGTTTTTACAAATAAGACAACCTCACAATGCCCAAGATACAACTGGCAATCCTAGCTCACACAAAAAGACAAGAAAGAACAGCTCAAACAAATGACCGAAATGCAGAGACAGAAGATGTTTCTGAGGAAAAAAAGATACCAGAACTGAAAAAGATTGAAAAGAATGATAATTATATATCTTTAAAAGA
>NW_006408684.1:1343867-1344638 GCF_000296735.1 Chrysochloris asiatica | reverse complement strand
AATCAAACCTATTGATAATTACACTGAATGGCAATGGATTAAATGTACCAGTCAAGAGACATAATGAGTAGAATGGATAAGAAAACAGGATCCTTCAATATGCTGTCTATAAGAGATTTATCAAAAAGATGGAGACAGTCTAAATGCTCATCAATAGAAGAATGGTTAAACAAGCTCGGGTACACATATACAATGGATTATGACAAAATTTCGAAGAATAACGATGAATCTGTGAAACACCTCACAACATGGTTGACCCTGGAGGACATTATGCTGAGTGAAATTATTAGTCAATCACAAAAAGACAAGCATCGCGGCAGACCCTGCCTCCAGACACAGCAAGCGCACGCGGGTTCCACACCACCCCATGCACCACGCGACACTCCCTGACGCACCGAGTGCACCGGCTGCACCACGTGACACGCCCTGGCCCTGCCACCTGAAACACTGAGCTACACCCTCTGACGTGCTGCGCTCACGCAAACCTGATCTCTGCCACACTGTAAGCGCAGGCCCTGACCCCACACACACACACACACCCAGCGTGCTGGCCACGCCCCCTCGACGAACCACACGTGACCCACGTCCTGACAGTATGCATGCTCACCACTGCAGCTCTACGTAGACAAAACCTAACCACACCTAATACATAATACAGACAACAAGGGGCGCATACCTCCTGATTGTATCAATAATAATTATAACAAAATAAGAATAATCATGCCCAACAAGAAACAATTAACATTATCAAAACATATCCAAAAGCACAAC
>NW_006408684.1:1327839-1329158 GCF_000296735.1 Chrysochloris asiatica | reverse complement strand
TTGAAAATAGAAATACCATTTGATCCAGCAATTCCTCTACTTGGTATTTACCCACAAGAAAAACGAGCCACAACATGGGAAGCTATATGCACACCAATGTTCAGAGCTGCACTATTTACAATAGCAAAAAGATGGAGACAGCCAAAATGCCCACTGACTGAAGAATGGATAAACAAGCTGTGGTACATACACACAATGGAATACTATACTAACTTGAAAAATAACAAGGAAGCTGCATGCCACTTCCTAACATGGATGAACCTTAAGGGCATTATGTTGAGTGAAATCAGTCGGTCACAAAAGGAAAAGTATCGCATAGGACCACTACTGTAAAAGACTAAGAAAAAGAACTCATACTATCCCATTAAAGAGGATTCCTAGCAGGCTGCTAGGACGTAGGGGTAGGGTTAAGGGCGGGAGGGGAAGGTGGAGCACAGGGCAGGGAATAGACACAGGACAGTGTGGGAGGTGGGGTGGGGGCAATATACAAGTAGGTAGAGGGGAATGGAAGAACAAAGCAGATGGGAGAACAACTAGACAAGTATGAAGGAGTTAAATGGGACAGAAGTAAAAAAATATGTAGGCCCAGCCTTGGAACAACAGGATCCTGAGATACAGAGCCTGGGATTGGGTTGGAAGGGGGAAAAGGGGGGAATAATGCTATGATACTTGGCTGACTTTTGAACCTTGGTTTCCCATACACTATATTATAAAACAGACATGGGAGGGGGAGAAAAAGGAATAGCCAGAGGTGTCACCATAGAAAGTTTGTAAGTCCGTCTTCTGCCTATAAATGATTGGAATACCTAAAATGGGACGACAAGGTATCTAGTGAAGGAGGATTCCTGAAGAGCCTTGGCAGTACAGAAGAATATAAATCAAAGCCTAACCACATCCAGACCTTCAGAGATGGGAAACCTTCCTCTAGAAAGGGCAAGCAGATCAGCCTAGAACACTCAGAAAACCAGAAGACACTTCTTGAAGGAAAGACCTACAGAAAAAACACAGAACACTAAGGGCAGTCTGACTGCTACCACAAGACCAAGTAGGCTGCTAGCTCAGGAGACATCAAGACAAGTGGACGGGTCCTCTCAGCACAAATCCTCTCCCAAGACTAAGATGCAACGGAAATACATGCTCTGATTGGCCACCACGCATGCCACCCATAAAGAGAAGTGACCTAAGAACACCAATGTAGCCGCGAACTAAGCCCTGCATCATTCAGCAGACAACTGTGAACCTGGGTGGAGACTCAGTTGCCCAGCAGTGAGGCGGGACCGGGGGACTCATTGGCTCAGAGTCAGTAACACAGCTACAGA
>NW_006408684.1:1325159-1326566 GCF_000296735.1 Chrysochloris asiatica | reverse complement strand
GGATTGCAACCATGTAATGAAGCACAGTGTATGGGTTTGTTGACTGTAAAACTGATATGCTCTATGTACCTTCAATCAATTCACAATGAAACTTTTTTTTAACAAAATGACCTAATAGACAAATTAACACTTCTCAGAATTTTAGACCTCTAAGCAACAACAGTACAGGGTCGCTATGGGTCGGAACCGACTCGACGGCACTTAACAACAACAACAACAAGCAACAACAGAGTCAGCTTCTCCTTAGCAATCTCTTTCCTTTGCTAATTGTTCACCCAACATGTCTTCAGGAGCTTCTTTTTTCCTGCCAGCCTTTAAACATTATTAATCTTTGGGATCTTCTGGCTGAGCACCCCTTCCCATCCTATCTTCATTCCACAAGCTCTTCATAGGTAACTGCATGGTTTAAACTATCAATTACATATCCATGGTTCTTATGCTAGAGTCAGGATCTCTTTCACCTTTGCACCTTCCTTCCTGAAGGAGTCAGAGAACTACCATTACATTTCCTTCACCCTCTTGTTGCTAAGGTTCTGAATATAAATCTGATTGTACCAATGAAATGTATGCGGTTTGAAAGAAAGGTTCAGCAGAGGCTGCCTTTCACTCTTAAAGAGGAAATGAGGCCTACAAAGCAAAGAAAACCCAACCATTTTGTATCAAAATTTTAGTCAAAGCTAAAATTTTATTCAAAGAAAAATGTATAGTCCTAAATGGCATCCTTACTAATAAATATAAAAGATTAAATAAAAGAACTTGCATTTAAAGGTAATTTCCTACAAAACTAGAAAAAGAAAAACAACACAAGGATACAAGTAATAAAAATAAAATCTGAAACTAAAATTGGAGAAAAAAATTAATTGGGAAGATAGAAAAATCCAAAAGCTAGTTTACTGAAAAAGAACAATAAAATATTTTAGATAATATACTCTCCTGTATGTAAAGACATAAAACATGATCTAGACAAATTAAAAGATAGTCCACATTGCTGGGGCAGAAGGGAAAATTTCATTAAAATGTCAACTCTCCCTAGGTGAGAAATTTCTACTTGAAAGGACAAGCAGAACAGCCTGGAGCGGCTAAAAGAATAGAAGATACTTCTTCAAAGAAAG
This sequence comes from Chrysochloris asiatica, assembly GCF_000296735.1. NCBI lineage: Eukaryota > Metazoa > Chordata > Mammalia > Afrosoricida > Chrysochloridae > Chrysochloris > Chrysochloris asiatica. The sequence continues at coordinate 1,325,454 of NW_006408684.1, read as the reverse complement.
ACCTACAGGAAACATACAAAACAATATAGGTAGACCGACTGTTACTACAAGAACATGCAAGTTGCTCACCCAGGAGACATAAAGGCAAGTGGTCGGGTCCCCTCAGAGCAAACCCCCTTCCAAGACTAAGACTCAATGGGAATACACGATCTGATTGGTGACCACATTTGTCACCAATAAGGGGAAGTGAGGGAAAAACAGCAATGAAGCTGCAAGCTCAGCCCTACAACGTTCAATAGACTCCTGTGAACCCGGGAGGAGACCTGGTTGGCCAGCAGTGTGGCAAGACCTGGGG
>NW_006408684.1:1322210-1323744 GCF_000296735.1 Chrysochloris asiatica | reverse complement strand
AGGATGAATGTAAAACTAATGTTCTCCCATGTAAACTATCACATAATTCATAATAAAACATAGAAAAAAAAGTCAACTCTCCCCAACTTTCTATACTCAAAATGATGGACTCCCAGTGTGGCACTGTAGGATCAGCACTGGAATATGAACCACAAGGTCAGCAGTTCACACTCACTAGCTGCTCCTCAGAAACCCTATACAGAGTCTATTTTAGTCAGAACCAACTCAACAGCATACAACAACAACAATGAAATGACATAGTTTATATGGAAGTCGATAAAAATGATCTTTTACTCATATGACGGAATAAACACCTGATTTTTTCTCTCAATACAAAAAGTACAGAGAATAGCCTAGAAAATTCTAAATAAAATGGGAAGTGTTTTACCAGAGATCAACTATAACTAAACAAGGAGGCTTCAAAAAATTAATGGAAAAATTCCATTATCTTTTAATTCCATTTTCCCACAAACTTTTTTAAGTCCCCTAATACTATAATGGAGTCCTGGAGTGGCACTGTGTGGGCTAATGCATCAGACTGTAAAGTTGTTTGAACTGCAAGGTCGGTGTTTCAAGCTCACTAGCTGTTCCTTAGAAACCCTATACAGGGTCGCCATGGGTCGGAATCGACTCAACGGCACTTAACAACAACAATATAATCATTATAAAAGTGTATGTTTCTATTATACATTGCTACAGAAATTGAGAAGAGTACCAAAGGAAAAAAGTCAGAAATATGTCCTTGATATACTTGGGAATTTAATATACAACAACAGTATTTTCAGTGGCAAAAGATGATCTTATTTAACCCACTGAGCTGTCCTTACTTCTCACCTCTCATCCTTATGGAATAATATGACATTGGACCACTACATCATACTATATTTGAAAATAAGTCCCAAATGAATTCAAAACTTAAATATAAAAAATGAAAAATGTTAGAAGACATGAAGGGAAAAAATACTACGCAGCCTAGAGATCAGATGGGTGACACAGCTGATTAAGTTCTCAACCACTAGGTAAATGGCTGGCAGCTCAAACCTACCCAGAAAGAAAAAAAACCCTAACAATCTGCTTTCTGAGGTGACACCCTTAAAAAATCCATGGAGACAAGTTCTACCATGCAACACATGGGGTCATCTTAGGTTGGAATCAATTCGACAGTAGTTGGTACTGGGAAAGACTAAAAGGGCCTCTTCAACTAAACTTGGAAATTTAGAAGCTACAAAGGAAAAGATACCATTAAAATACCTGCTACCAAGTAGATTTGGACCCATAGCAACTCCATGAGTGTAAAGAGTAGAACTGTGCTCCGTAGGATTTATAAAAGCTGATTTTTTTTAAGTAGACCACAAGATATTTCTTCCAAGGCACCTAGACGGACTTGAGTTTCCAACCTTTTGGTTGGCAGCTGAGCTCCTTAACCACTGACACGTCCAGGAACTCCAAAGAAAAAAAGACATATTTAATTTATTCAGTTACAAAAGAAATCTAGAATATTTATACTGCAAAAGATCTATAAACAAATTAAAGA
>NW_006408684.1:1321031-1321865 GCF_000296735.1 Chrysochloris asiatica | reverse complement strand
GGCACATAACAACAACAACAACAGGGCAATGAAAACTAAAGTAATAATAATACTTCTTAATAATCAGTTTGGTAAAAATATTAAAGAATGGCAGCACCTACTTCTGGAGAGGATGTGAGAAAAAGCTACTCATATTCTGGAAGTGAAAAATGTGAGTTTTTACAGTAATTTTGAAAATCTAATTGGGATACCATTAACATTAAGAATGCACGAATCTTTTGACCTAGAAATTTCATTCTGGGGTGTCTTAGCTGAGTTCTCTAGAGAAGCAAAAAAAAACCCCTTATATATGAATATATATTTATCTCAATGTTGGCAAATTCTAAGTCTGTGGGTCAGATGGCAGGCAGGTCAGATGGCAGGCTACTGACTCACATGCTGCATAGGTTAATGATGACAAGCCAGAGGCAGAAACCAGAGCCAACAAAAATCGGGAGACATTTGCCAGAACATCCAGATATACTGGAAGCAGACCACTAAGGAAACTCCCTTTCAGCCAACTGGTTGCTCGTAGCAGACCTCATCATGGAAACCTTATAACAAATCTCATCAGGAGAGATGACTATATCACATCTGCAAACTATCCAAAATCCCGGCCCAGGGACACAACCTTAACTAGCACCCTGAGATTTCAATCACAGAAATAGAAGTAAGTGCCTTTGTTACTGCTAGGTGCCCTTGAGTCAGTTCTGACTTATAGGGACCCTATCGCTGGACTCAAGCGTGGCAACAGTAGGGAGGTTGGCCCAGGATCGGGCAGTGTTTCCTTCTGCTGGTCATAAGGTTGCTATGAGTCGGTACCAACTCGATGGCACTTAACAACAACAACAACAA
>NW_006408684.1:1314917-1319272 GCF_000296735.1 Chrysochloris asiatica | reverse complement strand
GTCATTACTTGGAAAGAAAGTTAAAAAAAAAAAACAACCCTATACAGGGTCGCTTTGCTATGAGTCTGAACCGACTCAACAGCACTCAGTAACAACAACATGTACTGGTGTGACACTGTAGTATAAAGAACTGGACCACAACAAGGTCGGCTTGAATTGCAAAGCTGGTGGTTCAAACTCGCCAGCCACACCGTGGAAACCCTATACATGGTTGCTGTGAATCGCAACCAATTGGACAGCACTTAACAACATGTACAACAGAACAAAACACTGTCTGGTGCTGCACCATCCTTTCAATCACTGCTATATTTGAGTCCATTGTTGAAGCCACTGTGTCAATTCATCTCATTGAGGGTCTTCCTCTTTTTCAAAGACCTTCCACTTTATAGAGCATGATGGGCATGACCAAAGTATATAAGACAAAGTCCTTGCTTCTAAGGAGCATTCTGGTTGTACTGCTTCCAAAATATATCTATTCAGTGTTCTGGTAATCCATGTTTTATTCAATATTCTTCATCCAAACCATAATCCAAAGACATCAATTCTTTCTTGGTCTTCCTTACTCGTTGTGCAGTTCTCACGGGCATATAAGGCAATTGAAAATACCATGGTTTGAGTCAGACACACCTTAGTCCTCTTTGCCAAAGACTCAAGTCCACAGGAATCATGACTCATCTCACAACCTCCTCCAGCCTGAAACTAGATGAACTAAATGGTGCCCAGCTACCTCTACCGACTACTCTGACCAGGGACAAGTAAAAGGTCCCAGTTAGAATGGAAAGAAAATGTAGAATAAAACTCAAATTCATTTTTTAATTAGACTGATAGACACTAGAGAAATCCCCAAAACTATCACTCTAAAACACCCTTTAACCTAGAAATAAAGCTACTCCCAGAAGTTACCTTTCAGCTAAATATTAGATTAGCCTATAAAATAAATAATAGCACCCAATCAATCATAGAAGACTAAATGGGTAACATTTGCCTAAAAAGTAAAGATGATAAGACAAGGAGGGGCAAAGAAAACCAGAGGCAAGGCAGAGTGTAAATGGGGAGATGCTGGCATATTGCAGGGATAGCATCCAATGTCATAGAACAACTTGTGCATAAATCATTGAATGGAAAACTACTTTGCCATGCAAAATTTCTCCGAAACACAATAAAATGTTCAAAACAAAAAAGTTATACACAGGGACTCCTGTTCCTGCTGGCTACCTGAAGTGAGAATAATGTGGGGGAAAAGAGGAAACTGTAAAAAAGGCAGAACTATAAGCCAAAAATAACAAGGAAAAAAGAAAAATGGAATCTATTTCTACATATAATTAGTAAGTACAGAACTTGACAAATACAAACTCATTTCATTGATAATAAATACACTTAGAGTAGTATGAAAGAATAATGCTTATTTCTGAGTGGTGGGATTTCAGATTATCTTGCCCTTTTAAACCTTCTTCCTTATACTTCACTGAACTAATTCAAGTTTTACCAACAGGGTTTTTATTTAAATAATTAGAAAAAAAATGCTGTTTTAATATGAATAAAACAGAATAAAACTGATTTCAATAATACTGCTGAAAAGCAATATAGCAATATATATTTATAATTTTTGGTCTCATAATGCTCTGGTAGCATAGTGGTTATGAGTCAGGCTGCCAACCTCAAGGTCAGCAGTTTGAAACTACCAGCGGTTCCGCGGGAGAAAGATGAGGCGTTCTGCTCCCGTAAAGATTTACAGCCTCGGAAACCCTGTGCAGGGTCACTGTGAGTCGGAACCGACTCCACAGCACATAACAACAACAACAATCCTATTCTAAATCCTACTATGAACATGTGGGGATGTATATCATAAAACTATAGGAAGAAAAAAACTACATGCATTAAGACTTTCATTCTAGCAGTATATGAAATAGTGAAAAACTGAAAAGAACCATTCCTCTATTATTTGGCAAATAGGTTATCATTACTATGACTCACAACAAAAAATAACAAAGGTAAAAGCAGCAACCAGTTGAGAATTTTAGAACAGAAACCTTCCGTTGGTTACACTTCTGGGAATAAATAGAATTAAAAATAAAGAGTAACAAACAATGTTAATTTAACAATAAATAGCAGTGGCGTGTGAGAAAGCAGTAAAAACTAACTTGTGAGAAGGTATCAAGTTAGCGCCGACTCACAGCATCCTTATGTATAACAGAATGAAATGACTTTGTCATTTTCAGATCATCAGTATGCTTGAGTCCATTATTGTGGCTATTGCCCCAATCCATCTCACTGAGGATTTCTCTCATTTTTGCTGATCTTCTACTTTACCAAACTTAAAATCCTTTTCCAGACATTGATCTTTCCGGATAACCAATCCCTAGAAAAGGTGTAAGTGAACTGAAGTCTTACCATTCTCACTTGGAAGGAGCATTTGGGTTGCATTTCTTCTAAAGCTGATTTGTTCAATTTTTTGCTAGTCAGTATTGTTTGCCAGCACCACAATTCAAATGCATCAATTCATCTTCTGCTTTCCATTTCATTGTCCAGCTTTCTCGTGCATATGAGGCAGTTGAAAAGACCATGACTTAGGTCAGGCATACCTCAGTCATCAAAGTGACACATTTGCTTTTTAAAACTTTCACAAGATCTTTTGCTGCAGATTTCTCAATACAATATGTTGTTTGATTTCTTGACTAATATTTCCAGTAACCCAAATGGAATGAAATCACTAATATCTTTACTTTCTTCTTCAATTTATCATGATGTAGCAGTCCAGTTGTGAGGATATATATTTTCTTTATAAACAGGTATGATCATCATTAAGTGCTTCAAGTCAGCTTCATTTTTGGCAAGCAAAGTTGTGTGATCTACATATCTTAGGTTGTTACTGAGTCTTCCTTCAATTCTGAGGCAACATTCTTCTTCACAGTATTCGGTCCCTTGGATTATTTGTTCAGCATACATACTGAATAAGTAAAGTGAAAGAATACAACCCTGCGTCATACCTCTTTCAGTTCTGAACCATTCAGTATCCTTTTGCTGTTTGAATGACTGGCTCTTGATCCATGTATAGTGGTTGCATACGCACAATTAAGTGTTCTATAATTCCATTCTTCAGGCTGACCGACAGATGGCCAGTGTTTTAATATAAGGGCATTCTGGCTAGAGCTCTATAGAGTTCTAAAACCAGTTTTGGATGAATCATTTGGGAAAGAACTCCCAAAGCTTTTCCCATCTCTGGCACCACCAGTCAAATGATAAAAAGGAATTGGATCCCAGGAATCAACAACTATTATTGCAAAATCAGAAAGACAAAACATCTGGATGAAGGAACAGAAATAAAACTCCAAGCAATCCAAAAATTTATTTACAAAGATACCACTGAAACTCCAGGAAATGAAGAATCTGAAAAGATTTTAACACATAAACGACCATAAATATAAAAAGTGTACAATTAGAACATATTGTCTTTATTTGATGTCCTTTTGAAATTCATTTATTTTTTACATGGATTAAAACATTTACAAGGGACTTCAAATATAACACCAATTCTTGATGTCTATATTTTCCTATAGTATCTTAAATTATCTTACCACCAGGTTTTTAGAAAATTAATTTATACTACTTCACTGTCAAAAAGAACACATCCAGATCAGTCATGAGGTACAATGCTGTCTGTTATGAGGATAATATCCATGCACCTACAGGGAACCCCAGTTAATACCACTATTATTCAAATTTATGCACCAACCACTAAAGGCAGTGATGATTCAATCTGAAATTGATCAAACATGCAATCAAGATGTATTGATCATTACCGGTGACTGGAATGCAACAACTGGGAGCAAAGAGGAAGGATCAGTAGTTGGAAAATATGCCCTTGGTGATACAAATGATGCTGGAGATCGCATGATAGAATTCTGCAAAATCAAAAATCTGCTCATATCAAATACATTCTTTAGACAGCATGAGATGACTATACACATGGCCCTCACCAGATGGAATATGCAGAAATCAAACTGACTACATCTGCAGAAAGAGAAGATGGAAAAGCTCCATATCATCAGTCAAAACAAGGCCAGGGGCAGAATGTGGAATAGACTATCAATTACTCATACGCAAATTCAAACTGAAGCTGAAGAAAAAGAAAGCAAGTCTATGAGAGACAAAATATGACCTTGAATGTATCCCACCTGAATTTAGAGGTTATCTGAAGAACAGATTTGATACATTAAACACTAAAGACTGAAGACCAGAAGAACTGTGGGATGACATCAAGAACATCATACGTGAAGAGAGCAAAAAGTCATTAAGAAGACAAGAAAGAAGGAAAAGGTCAAAATGGATGTCAGAAGAGACACTGAAACTTGATC
>NW_006408684.1:1311588-1313224 GCF_000296735.1 Chrysochloris asiatica | reverse complement strand
TGAAAGTGCCATGGGCTGCCAAAAGAACCAATAGAGCCGTTTTGGAAGAAGTGCAGCCAGAGTGCTCCTTGGAAGCCAGGATGGCCAAAGTTCGTCTCTTATACTTCGGACATATTGTCAGGAGGGACCAGTAGCTTGTGAAGGATACCATGTTTGGTAAGGTGGAGGGTCAGAGAGAAAGAGGAAGCTCTCCAACGAGATGGATTGGCCAAGTGGCAGCATCGATGGACTCAAGCGTGGCAACAGTAGTGGGTTGGCCCAGGATTGGGCAGTGTTTCATTCTGCTGTGCAAAAGGTCACTATGAATTGGTACCGACTCCATGTCACCTAACAACAACAACAACAACAACAACAAAATTTGGATATAATCACTAATGTCCAGAAGCATGTTGGCTCTGTATGATAAACACTGAACTGTGAATCACACGTTGGCAGTTCAAGTCCACCAACTGCCCCTTGCAGGAGAAAGTTGAGGTTTTCTGCTTCTACAAAGATTTACCGCCTCAGAAGCCCTATGCATGGTGATCCAGAATTGACTCGACGGCACTTAACAACAACACAGATTATAGAGAATAAAACAAAAATATAAACAAAATACCTTTGGCTTGGAAACGAAAGGAATAATAACTAGATATTCAAGCGAAAAGTAAATGACAACATATTTTCTATTATAATTTAAGACTAGAAAGAAAGGAAAATAAATCTGAAGTATTTAGGAATGTCCCATTTCTTTCATCCTCAAATATAGAACCAGAAAACGGAGATAAAAGTTCATTGGTGTGGGACGAAGCCCCATACTGTAACAAATAGTCACAAACTACTGTATACAAACTTAGTAGTTTAACACAAATTTATTATCTCACAACTCTGAAGGTCAGAAATCTGAATGAAATGGGTTAAAACCAAGGTGTCAGCAAGGCTGTTTTCTTCTGTCATCCCTGTAGTCCCAGTGGAAGAATGCATTTACAGCTTCTGAAGGCTAGTCACATTCCTTGGCTTGTGGTCTCCTCCCAGTAACCATATCACTCTGAGCTTTCCTTCTGTTGTCAAATCTCATGCTGTGACTCTACCTTCCTATCTTCTAGTTGTAAGGACTCTTGTGATTAAACTCTACCCACCCAGATAAACGAGAGCCATCTCCTCCTGAAGGTAATGGCAATTGCAAAGTCCTTTTTGCCTTGTAAGGTATCATATTCACATGTTCTGGGAATTAAGGTCATGGACATCTTTAGGGAGCCATCAGACTGCCTGTCACATGTGGAAGTCACAATTAAGACCAGTTGGTGGTGGTAGTGGTGGTTATGTGCCGCGGAGTCGGTTCCGACTCGTAGCGACCCTGCATAGGGTTTCCAAGGCTGTAAATCTTTACGGGAGCAGAAAGCCTCATCTTTCTCCCGGTGAACAGCTAGTAGTTTCAAATTGCTGACCTTGAGGTTAGCAGCCTGATTCTTTTAGCAAAGTCCAATACAGAAGAACCCTTCCCATCTCTGCACCTCTAGCACACTCCTTTTTTCATGCTAAAGTATATAATTACTTCAGTACACAGGTTAGCTATTAGATTTGTATCTACTACAAAATCTACTTGAAAGACTTACTGACCATGATGAGAATGAGCAAAGCAGCCCATGACATCTGG
>NW_006408684.1:1307274-1308486 GCF_000296735.1 Chrysochloris asiatica | reverse complement strand
CTGACAACTTGAATCTTTACTCCATTTATCAAGATGCCACTTACTGGTCCGATTGTGAGGATTTTTGTTTGCTTTACATCGAGGTACAGTCAGTACTGAAGGCTGTAGTCTTCTAGACTATGTCTATATGAAGTTGAGGTGGTGGCTGTTGTTAAGTGCCATCAATTAGATTCTGACTCCTATATAGGGCTTCTAGGGAGCAGCTGATGGATTTGAACTGCCAACTTTTGTGTTTAGCAGACCAATGCTTATCCTATGGTGCTACATGAGGAATCCTACTAGAAAGTTGTTGTTAGGTGCTGTTGAGTCAGTTCCTCAACAGTGACATTATGCAATGTCATAGTGACATTATGCAAAACCGAGCAAACCATTGCCCAGTCCTGTGTCATCCTCATAATCACTGTTCAGCTTGAGCTCACTGCTGCTGCTACTATGCCAATCCATCTCATTAGGGGCATTCCTCTTTTTCACTGACCTTCCACTTCCAAGCTTGATGGCCTTCTTCAGGGACTGGTTCCTCCTGATAATATGTCCAAAGTATTGGAGACAAAGCTTGGCCATTCTGACTTCTAAGGAACATCCTGTACTTCTTCCAACACAGATTTGCTTGTTCTTCTAGCAGCCCATGGTACTTTTAATATTCTATTCTAATACCATAACTTAAATGTATCAATTTTTCTACTAGACAGTTAGTTGCTGTTGCTGTTAAGTGCAATTGAGTCGGATCCAAGGAGTGGCTGGTGAGTTTGAACCATCAACCTTGTGGTCCAAACCATTATCCCGCACCACACAAAGTCTCTAAAGCAAATGCTACAGCTGTTCCCACCAAGCCTCGCACTCAGATAGCTAGAAAGCAGACCCATAACAACGGGGGGGGGAAGGAACAGTACAACGTCACCAATGACAAAGGAAACCACTGGGAGGTTCACAAGAGTAAGACACCAAGCATACATCACATCATACACACAATCCTACAATGATAATAACAAACATCCATAAGTACATACATAGGTGCAATGCACACTGAACAAATGTGAGATGGCAAACAAATAGATATGTATAAGTATTTAGTGGGAGTGCAGATGGAACCAACTCAGTGGCACTTAACAACAACTATATATATATTGTTGTTGTTGTTAAGTGCCGTCGAGTCGGTTCCGACCCATAGCGACCCTGTACAGGGTTTCCGAGGGTGTAAATCTTTACGGGAGT
>NW_006408684.1:1294381-1306223 GCF_000296735.1 Chrysochloris asiatica | reverse complement strand
GGAGGAAGGCAGAATCTCCAGTGAGTAGTATCTAATCTGTCTAGGCAGGCCTGATGCAATGAAATGCAGATGGGTCTCTTGTGATGCAATAGTGAATAACTGTTATCAGGACTGATTGTGGGGGTTGGAAACATAAAGGTAGACATTTTTATAGCAAGGAAGGGACTGATTAACTTTCCAGTCCAGGAGCGGAGGTCCCTAGGACCATTAACAGAGAAGAACGGAGTGCAGGACCCTATCCAAAGAAGCAGTGATGCCTGAGATGGAGGCAGAGACAATGACGTGGAGAGACAGAGCAACTGGGGACTTTAGATCCAGAGAGGGAGAGGGGCCGTGTGCTGAAGACCAGGGGAAGGGTGTGTGGGGCAGGCTTGCAAGGTATACCTTTTGGTTGGTTGATGATGCATGGAGGGGATTGCAACCATGGCAATGAAACGATATACGAAAGAATTAATGTAAAACTAATATTCTCCCATGTAAACCATCACATAACTTACAATAAAACATTAAAAAAAAAAAAGAGAGAGAGAGAGAGTATTGAGGAGAGCCAGAAGATCACACAAATCTGTGTTAGAAGAAGTATGCCCAGAATACTGTGAGGATGGCACATAACCGGGCAGTGGTTTGTTCTGTCGTGCACAGGGTCTCTATAAGTCAGAACCAACTCAACAGCACCTAACAACAAGCAGCCCAGATGCATAATGGGTTATACATTGAGCTGCTAATCACAAACTCAGCAGTTCGAATCCACCAGCGACTCCATGGTAAAAAGATAAGGCTTTTGCTCCCACAATTTACAACCTCAGACTCATTGGCACACTACCACGGTCACCGGGGGCAAAGCTCCAAAAACCTCTTGGCAATGACCCACCACCTTGAGTTGTAGACGATAACTAGGTTAAGAGGCATAACAGAATTCTCTAAGACAATGTTCTACAACCTACTTTGGTGAGTAGCCACTAGGGTCTGAAAATCATTTGAACAGTCATCTAAAAGATAGATATCTCTCCTAATCCAGCGCAAAGAAGACTGAATATTAAAGGCTCAAGAAAACAATGATTCAAAGGACAATGAAACACGAGACCCATAGTCTCAACTACTCAGAGACAATAAGAACTAGATAGTGCCCAGCTATTACTACTGATTGCTCAATCAGGATTATGAGAAAGGAAAATACAGAACAAGTTCAAAATCATAAAAAAAAACAGATTTACTGGCCTGATAAAGACTAGTGGAGCCCCTGAGACTATGGTCCATAGACACCCTTCAAAATCTGGAACTGAACCCAGGGATAAACTTTCCGACAAACAGACAAGCCTATAAAGTGAATAACACTCCTTGGTGCAATCAATTAGACAAGACCAAAAGGGTAGCATCTGCCAAACAACAAATCTTAGAAGGCAGAAGGGACAAGAAAGAAAGATAGGAAAGAGGAAAGATGGGCAAATGGCAATGTAGTACCGAGAGAAATGGGGAAGGGGGGAGTGCTGCTACATGGAGGGGATTGTAACTAACATCACAAACAAAATGTGTATAAACTGTCTAATGGGAAACTAGTATGCTTTGTAAGCTTTCACCCAAACGACAAGTAAAAAATTATAGCCTAGACAGCAACCATAAATGCCATTTATTATTCACCTGTGAAAACATTATAAGAATTTATTGTACAGTTGTATAAATGATACAAAGGTAAGTCAAAAAGTAGTGCTACAAAAAAAAAATAGTTCTACTAGGGTTCCTAAAAAAATGGGTTTTAATGGGTTCATCTGGTGTGGTGCTGTAGGATCAGCACTGAACTTTGAACCACAAGGTCGACAGTTCAAACCCACCAGCTCTTCCTCGGAACCCCTATAAAGGGTCGCTATGAGTCAGAAGCGACTCAATTGTACTTAACAATAGCATTCCAAACAAAAATTGTTTAACCACATCTGCAATTTGTGGAAGGCTATGGACAACTTCTCTAAGTAATACACTAACTAGTCTTAGTCTCATTAGGGTGCCTTCAAAAAAAGTTACTTTCTTTGTGACATGGAAAAAAATATTCTGAGGTCAGGCTAGTATCAAAATTTTAACAAAACTCAAGTGGACACAAGTTTTGAAACAAGTTTACAAGAATGCTTTCCCACATAAAATAAACAGTTTTTAGATGCAGCAAGCATTTTTTTAAAGGACGGTCAGGAAGACCTCAAAGAAGAGTCAAGAGAGGGAAGATGACAGATGTTGGCAAATGCAGAAACTGTGGCTGAACTCCAGAAACTGTGGAAGAAAACCATAGAATTCCCACTGAAGCTGGGAATCTCACCTGGTAAGCATTTTCAATTTTAAGCAAACATCTTTTTGCTCAAACAAACTTTTTTCTTGATTGAGTACCAAAAATGTTATACTAAGATAAGGGTACTGACTCAAGGGCACCTAACAACAACAACAACAACATCAGCCAGTTCAAAGAGCTGATCTTTCTATTAGTCTTTTAAGCAAGATCAAAGCTAACAAAGATGCTTTTATAGAACAAATCATATCTGAGATTCAGTCTTGGATTTACCAATACAATTCAGAGAGCAAGATCCTAGCAAAACAGTGGCTTCCATGGGGATCTGCTGGGACAGCTAAATTTAAAACAGACAGATCAACTTAAAAGGTTACAGCAACTTTAGCGGGGAATTCCAAAGGGGTAATATAGATTTTCTTAAAGGATGCAAGATGATCATGGAGGCTTATTAGAATAAAGTTTTAAGAAAACGGAAAACTGCATTGGTGAGTAAAAAGGCCAGGAAAGTTGTATTAAAGAATTTTTTTCCACCATGACAAGGCACCTGTTAATTTTTCAAGGGTACTAAGTGCTGTCCTCTGAAAACTTCATTGGGAAAACTTACCCATCCAACCTACAACCCTGATCTGGCACCGTCAGATTTCATTTTGTTCCCAAAACTCAAAGAATATCTCAAAGGAACACGATTTGAGCCCCTCAAGGATGCCAAACCTGTCATTTTGACATGATGTAAACTGAAGAGCAGAGAATTCTGCAAGGAAGGGTTAGTGATATGGAAACACCATCTTTAGAAGTCAGAAATGTATAAACCTAGATGGAGGATATGGTAAGAAACAGTTTCACATGTTGATATTTTTGTTTAGTAAAGTTTCTGTGGTTTTGTAGCAATACTTGCAGACTTACCCTTATGTATTCCATAGTATGGATATGAGGGTGCTTCAAAACTTTCTGGTAAAATGGAATTATAAGATAATGGCATTCTTTCACAAACTTTTCAAAACCCCCACACATTCCTAAAGAGAAATTAAGTTCTGATACATACTATGACACGGATTAACCTTGAAAACACTATGCTAGGTGACATTAATCTGACATAAAAGGCAAAATGTATGATTCCACTTACAGAAAATATCTAGAATAGGCAAATGCATACAGATAGAAAATAAATTAATGGTTATCAGGAACTGAAAGAAAATGGGTAGTTAAAACCCAAAACTGTTATAAGTAGATAATGGTGAAGTTGGCACACCATGAAAAATGTAACTAATGTTACTGAAATATACACCTATAAATTATTAAAATGGAAATTTTTGTTATATCCAAGGAGGTTTCATAAAGTTCACGGAAGAATGGAATTAAAAGATAATGGAATTCTTCCATGAACTTTTAAAAGTCCCCTTGTATATATTTTTATACCACAATAAAATTTCAAAAAAAGTTAAAGGAAAAAAATCATTAAAGTAAAAAGGAAACACTGAGTATGAAAAAATATATATTGCAATACATACATCTATCAAAGGAATCATAGAATATATAAAGAATTCTTGAACATCAATATATAAAAAAAAATTAAAAGAGAAAGATTTGAAAGATATTTCATAAATGAATATATCCTAAAAGTCAATGAAGATACGCAAATATGCTCAAATACATTAGTCATCAGAGAAACGCAGATTTTAACCCTTTGTGCAACACCATTGCCACTTACTAAAATGAAAAAGAACACAGTACCAACTACTTGCAAGAATGGGTATCACCTGGCCTCACATATACCGCTAGTGGGAATGTTAACTGACACAGACTCTCTGGGTAGTGAAATGGTTAAGCACTCAGTGCTGTAGGATAAGCACTGGATGTGGACTGCTAACCACTAAGTTGGTGGTTCGAACCCACCAATCATTCCTTGCAAGGTTAGCAGTTCATATCTATCAACCTCCTTTGACAGGAGGTTTTCTGCTCCCGTAATGATTTACAGCTTGGAAACCCTATACTGGGTTGCTATGAGTTAGAGCTGACTTGGTAGTAGACAACCACAACCACCACCACCACCACCACCTGCAGCACCGAAGAAAATAGACCTGTGATCTGCTTCCGAAGGTCACAGCCTTGAAAACCTGCACACATGTATCATCATGAGCTGGGATCAACTCAACAGCAATTAACAATAAAAAATCATAATAAACTGCAAACCCTATGGCCTGGTGGTTTCATTCTTTGATATATACCCAACAGAAATGCAAACACGTGGTCCCTAAAAACACGTAGGCACCCATTCATAGTCAAAACCTGAAAACTACCTAAGTGTTCATCAACAACAAAATAAAAAAAGTAAACTGTGATAAAGTCACACATTGGAGTGTGTGGTAAACAGAATGAATCACACCTATACACAGCATGGAGAATTCTCACAAACATTGTTGAGTGAAAGAAATCAGATACAAAAGAGTACATATTATAAGATTCTGTTTGTTTATAAAACACTCAAAACTCAGCGAAACTAATCTACAAGCATCCCTTCTAACTGAAGCCAGGATCCTGGTTCCTCTTAGTGGAATGGGAGTAACTGGAAGGCGGCAAGAGGCAGGCCTCTGGGATACTTGTATTGTGGCTTCTGCAGTACACAGGTGTGTTTACACTGAAAACTATTTGAGATATACACTTGCTATGCACTTTTCTCTAGGTAGTTAAGCTTCCATTTAAAAATGTTTAATTGAAATAAAATTAAACATACTGTACTAAATTCCATTAGTTAAAAATTTATGTTTCTTCTTTATCCCAAAGTGTGACTTGGCAAAGCAATTCTCAGTTTTCAAGAACAACAACTACATAAATCAGGCAATTCTAAACCAGATATTTTTTTCACCTCAAACTGAGAAGACGAGTGAATCTGAGAGAAGTTAAATGGAAGAAAGTAGCAGTAAATACAAATACATAAACTATATTGTACAGTCATGAAAACAGAAACAAACAATGCAACTAAAATGTACAACAGAGCGTTATGAAAGAATAAAACAGGAAACTAGACATTCTAAGGTCAAGTTCACTCCTGAACCCTTCATGCAGTACAGATGAAAATTGGGACCAAAAAGAAATGGCTTTTATCAGTTGCTTCCAAAGCAAACTCCTAAATCTCATAAATAACCAGTCTTCTCATTTCTAAACATTTAAGATTTCAAGCTTAATAAAAGTGCAGAACAAGATGGACTGGGGATGGAAATGTGTGGCTTGGGAAGAGGGAGATGTTAATTTCAACAACTGGGTTTCCAGATGCATGCTTCTAAAGCAGAGAAATGGGCAATACATGAATGCAAGGAACTGAGACTGGCCCCTGGCACACAATGATATAGGCTATCCTTGTGGTGCTGTAGCATAAGCACTGGACCAAAGGTAAGCGGTTCAAATCCACCAGCCACTCCTTTGAAACCTTGTACAGGGTCACTAGGAGCCAGAACGGAGTCCTGGTATGGGGATATGGGATAAAGCACAAGACCACAAGGTCAGTTTGAACTACAAGGTTGGCAATTCAAATTCACGAGAAGTATCTTGGAAACCCTATATAGGGTCGCTATGTGGATCGACAAGCTACGGACAACATTGTGAAGTATGAGTATTCCTGAACACTTAATTGTGCTCATAAGGAATCTGTACCTGGACCAAAAGGCAGTTGTTCGAACAAAATGTGAGAACACTGAATGGTTTAAAATTAAGAAAGGTGTGCGACAAGGTTGTATTCTTTCACCATACTTATTCAACCTGTATGCTGAGCAAATAATCTGAGAAGCTGGGTTATAAGAAGAAAAACGTGGTATCAGGATTGGAGGAAGACTCAGTAACAACCTGTGATATACAGATGATACAACCTCACTTGCTGAAAGCGAAGAGGGCATAAAATATTTACTGATGAAGATCAAAGAGCATAGCCTTCAGTATGGATTGCATCTCAATGTAAAGAAAACAAAAATCCTCACCACTGGACCAATAAACATTCTTATCAACGGAGGAAAAACTGAAGTTGTCAAGGACTTCATTCTTATTGGATCAACTATCAACACGCATGGAAGCAGCAGTCAAGAAACCAATAGACATATTGCATTAAGCAAATCCTCTGCACAAGACCTTTTTAAAGTGTTGAAGAGCAAAGATCTCAGCTTGGAGACTAAAGTGCACCTGACCCAAGCCATGGTATTTTCAATAACTTCATACACATGCAAAAGCTGAACAGTGAATAAGGAAGACTGTAGAAGAATTGATGCTTTGGAGTTATGATATTGGAGGAGACTATTGAAAGTGCCATGGGCTGCCAAAAGAACTAACAGATCTGTGTTGGAAGATGTGCAGCCAGAATGCTCCTTGGAGGCAAGGATGGACAAAACTCTGTCTCTCATACTTCAGACATATTGTCAGGAGAGACCAGTAGCTAGAGAAAGACATCATGTTTGGTAGGGTGGAAGGTCAGAAAAAAGAGGAAAACCCCCAACGAGATGAACTGACAAAGTGGCAGCATCAATGGGCTCAAGAGTGGCAACAATGGTGAGGTTGGCCCAGGATCGGGCAGTGTTTCTTTCTGCTGTGCATAATAAGGTCGCTGTGAGTCAGTACCGACTCGATGGCACCTAACAACGACAACAACAACAACAACGAGTCAGAACCGACTTGAAGGCACTTACAACAAAGCTGAAACTGACTTGACAGCACTTAACAACATAAGGGACCAAATACTATTCAGACCTGTATATTTTGCCAGGCTAGTGAGTACGGGCGCAAGATCTCATTGGGGTCATTTTACAACCTGTTATGCGATAAGCACTGGACTGACAACAGGGTAAGCGGTTCGAGGCTTTCTACTCTGGAAAATAATTACAGCTTCAGAAACCTTATACAGGGTCGCTGAGTTGGAACCGACTCTACTGCACTTAATAACAACGATCCCACCAAGACAGACCCAAGAAAAAACTGCGGTCTGTGCGGTTGATGAGAAAAACCAGGTGAGTCAACCTAGCATCTTACTGTGGTGAGGGCAGGTGACACACCAAACGACCGTGCTGACTAAAGCAAAGACTCTGACAGTGGGTACGAGGATGGAGCAGCCGCAGGAGAGGTAAGGCTGCGGTCCGGAAAGGTGCATGCGGGACACCGGCGTAGGAGGTAGTCGCGCTGAGGCGGCGATGAAGGGGCTGCAGATTGCGCACCGGAGGGGAAGGGTGCGGAGGCGCGAGACGAGGACTCCAGGTCAGCGGGCAGAGGAGCGAACGAGCGGGGAACGCGAGCGGGCAGGTGCGAGAGGGCCGCACGGTGCGGATGCAGAAAGGTACACGCTGTCACCAAGGCAAGCCTGAGTGGAGGGCCGAGGAAACAGGCGGAAGCCGGAACTCCACTCACCGTAGATTCACGCACTTGGCTATGGAAATGCTGCTCCCGCAGGGACACCTCGTCCTCCCCTTCCATTCTCTTTCATGCCCGCCGCCCCGCCGCCGGTAGCCGCCCGCACGGGCGCACCATCGCCCGCCAAGGGCCCAGAGGCTCAGTCAGGGCTTGGCCGCGCCCACCCCGATCGATCGGGACGATGAGCTGGCGCCTGGGACCGCCGGCAAGAGCGAGAACCGGAAAACCAACCCTCCGGTAGCAGCCGCTGGAGCTGAAGGAGCTGCATGCACAGCGTACGGACCCGGAGAGGGTCAGGGGGCGGGGCCTAAGGCGGGGTCGCCACGCCTCGGGGGACGGGAGTCTAGAGGCGGTGTCTGGGAGACGTAAGAAGCCACGCGACGAGGCGTCAGAGAAACGCGCCTGTGTGTCTGCAGCACCTAAGGCCGTTGGTTCTGGTTGGACGCGGTGGTGGCGGGACTGTAGCGCAGGGGGCGTGACTCCTGAGCCGCGCCCCCAGGGTGTGGATGCCAGAGTGAGAAAGGCGGCTTACTGGGAGTCGCGGGTGTCACCCGCCTTCAGAATGATGAAAATGATTGTAACTCAGTTTTTGTTTTCATTTAGTTTGGTTTTTTACTGAGCGTTTGGTGAAAATTTACTTAGCAAGTTAAGTTCCCATTTGACAATTTCAAATTGTTAGTGGCATTGGTTAGTTACACTTAATCACAACGTGTCTGTGTCGATGTTCTCTTTTAATTGTGTTGTTTATTCCATCTCCAGGGCTCTAGTTCTCCTGCCCCTTTATCTTTTCACCTTTGTTTTTGAGTAATTGTTGACCTTTTTGTCTCATGTGTAGTTCAGTTTTTGTCCATTCTTCCATCTCGGAGGATGGAAATAATGCAGTGAAGTCACTTATCAGTAGAACCCTGTTTCTGGCCCACAGAAGACAGATGTTTACCATCTCTTTCTCTGGTGCTTTTGTTCCACCATGCCCTCAGAACTTAATTATTTATGACACCTCCAATTAGTGCTTTTCATAGCAGCTCCACTTCCCAGTCTACAATAGGTTTGTTAACAGAGGAAAACAATAGGTCTCTCATGGAAACTTTGCTTTGCCAAAATATGCAAAAGGTCGGAAATCAGTTGTTAGAAAATTAAACTTTGATGGGAAACTCCGGAAACCTGTATTTTCTGGAACTGATAAACTGATTTGGCTGTGAAAGAGGTCTTCCGTTTCCCTACATGTAAAACATAGATAATCTTAAAACTTGGGCATCTGTCCAAATCTGCAAGGTAGGACTGTTTTTAGGATTTGTTTATGAGCCTCTATAGACTTTCAACAACACCTACCTTCAGTAGTCTGTTTATTTAGGATATCATCAAACACCAATCCCCATTATGCACTGTCTTTTTTTTTTTTAATACAAAATTTGAATTTGAAGGAGTATTTATAACTTTACTTTTGGGTTTATTTGACTATGAAGTAGTCATTTATATTACCATTGACTGTTTCTGATATCTAATTGGCAATTCTTATGAAGAAAATCTGCAAATTAATTTTTTAAGTCATTTAAATTTTTATGAATCTAAATTTGAATAAGGTTAATAAGTTAATGAGGTTTATAACAAATTTAAACATTTAATGCCATGCATATTAATTTAGATTTATTTAGGCATATTACACTGGACAATTCTACTGCAAAAAATCTCTTTGACATATTAAAAAGCAAAAAAAATCACTTAGAAACTTAAGCTATGCCTGTTCCAAGACGTGGTATTTTCAATCACCTCATATTATAAGAAATAACTCTTGTGGGCGTGGTCTATCTTCAGGACTAAGGGAAGTCTTGTGGGTAGCAGGTTAGGATAACAAAAGGAGGTGAAGAACTAGTTTGGCCAGCTAGGAACTTTAAAATAAGACTACAACTATCAAGGAAATAGGGGACGTTCTTGAGAAAGGGGTAAACTAAGTTTAAATGAGAATGTTCCCAGTAAGGACTAGTAGGCAACCTTGGAAGGAGAACTGGAGGAGGGGCTTTTTCAGGACAGGGGAATAAAATTGTTTGCAGGCCTGCAATGCGGCATGTCTGCCACTGTCTAGTGTGTTGGGCGCCTGATTTTGCAAAATCGAATAAAGAAAGCCTCTCTCTTGCTAAAATGAGTACAGATTGGATTACTTGAGCGTTTGTCAGTATGGGCAACGTTTCTCACAATATGTATGATTGAAAAAGAATTGATGCCCTTGCATTATAGCGTTGGTGAAGAATATGGCCCAGAAGAACAAACAAATCTGTCCTGGAAGAAGTAAATCTATAGTGCTCCTTGGAAGTGAGGATGGTGAGACTTTGTCTCAAGTTCTTTGAACATGTTATTAACAGAGATCAGTCTCTGGAGCAGAGCATTATGCTCAGTAAAGGATAGGGTCAATGAGGAAAACCTTCAAGGAGATAGATTTACACAGTGACTGTAACAATGGGCTCAAACATAGCAACAATGACACAGGATCGAACAGTGTTTTGTTCTGTTGTACACAGGTTCCCAATGAGTCAGAATCAACTCTACAGTACATAACAAAAAAACAATTTAGATTTTGCAGCTTCATTTTACAATTTTAAGCTCAATTGTTTTTTAAGGACTCACATTTTGTATCTTTCCTGAAAACCTCTTAGGCTCCTTGTTCTGAGTTGTGTCCTGCTGCCATACACTGAAAATAAAGAGGGTAAAACTTCCAACCAATTCAATGGTCACCTTTGTTTTTGTAAATGTCTCAGAGACCTGTTGCTATTGTTGTTTTCAAGTGCCATCAAGGCCGCACTGACACATAGTGAGTCTGTATAGCATTTCCGAGGAACTGCTGGTGAGCTTGAACTGCCAAACTTTTGGTTCAAAGTGGCCCTGCAGTCCAGTGCATTAACCCACAGCGCCACACTAGGACTCCTTCAGAGACCTGTTTGACCAGGAAAAGACAAAGTATTATCTGTGTCTGGTTTTCTGGACCCCCTAGGTTCTGAAAGCTGGGCAAATATCCTGCCTTTAATGGCCTGAATACTTTTTGGATTAACCTCTCCAAGTCAAAGGATAAACAGATCAGATTTGAAGGTGGTGGCATGTAAACATGTAGTTCAGGAAGCGAATGTTTTCATCATGTCTAATCTTGCTATTTCTTCGTGTCTAAGGAGCTCTAGTAGTTTAGTGGTTACGAATGGGGCTGCGAACCTTAAGGTCAGCAGTTCGAAACTACTAGCTGTTCCGTGGGAGGAAGATGAGGCGTTCTGCTCCTGTAAAGATTTACTGCCTTGGAAACCCTGTACAAGGTCACTATGAGTTGAAACCGACTCCACGGCACATAACAACAACAACAATCTTGCTAACCCAATACTCAGCCATCTAGAACATTTTTTATTTTCCTTTATAAGGCTGTCTATAGAGGTTTACCACCTTTTATCTAGTTTCCCAGAGGCATCACTAAGGGAGTGGACCACACTGGGTGACATTGTCAATGGGAGTGACACCAAAATGGCTGTCTAAAAAAATTTTGTACAGTGTTTCAGCAGAAATTTGCACATCTGTGGGTTCCCTTTTTACTCTTTTGGTGAAGTCTTTTGATGCACACAAGTTTGTAATTTTTAGTATGCCCCACTCATCTATTTTGTCTATTTTTGTTTGTATACTTTTCAAAATGTGTTGTAGTCTGTATATGCCCTGAATTAGTGCTCTCACATTTGTCCCTAGTTTTTCATTGATGATCTTCATAATTTGGGGATTCACATTTAGATCTTTAATCCATGTTGAATTCATTTTTGTATAGGGCATGAGGCAAAGGTCTTGTTTCAGTCTTTTACATATCACTTTCTAGTTCTTCCAGCACCATTTATTAAAGTGACTTTCTCTTCCTCATGCAATGTGCCTAGGCACTTTGTCAAAAATCATTTGGCTGTATGTGGCTGGGTTAATATCTGGATTCTCTATTCTGTTCCATTGATCAATGTATCTTTCAATGTACCAGTACCAGGCTGTTTTAACCAAATTGGGGAGTGAGAGACCTCCAACCTTGTTATTCCTTTTAAGCAGTGCTTTGCTTATCCTAGGTCTCTTTCCTGTCCATATAAAATTAGTAATTGTCCTTTCCATCTCTTTGAAGAATGTTTTTGGAATCTGGATTGGGATTGCTTTGTATGTGTAAATTGCTCTGGGCAGTATTGACATTTTCAC
>NW_006408684.1:1290956-1292621 GCF_000296735.1 Chrysochloris asiatica | reverse complement strand
TTTGTATCTAATGCATCAAATCTGTTCTTTAAATGATCTCTAAAGTCAGATGGGATATGTCCAAGGTCATATTTTAGCTTTCATAGAATTGTTTTCATTATCTTCAGCTGCAGTCTGAACTTATATTTGAATAATTGATGATCTAGTCTATAGTCTGCCCCTGGCTTTGTTTTGGCTTATAATATGGATCTTTTCCACCACACTTCTCACAGATGTAGTCAATTTGTATTCTGATTATTCCATCTGGTGAGATAGGTCCATGTGTATGTCTTTTATGTTGTTTTAAAAATATATTTGCAATGAATAACTCATTGGTCTTGCAAAATTCTATCATTCAATCTCCAGCAGTCTGTTTTTTCATCCCTTGAATCTAGTTGTGGTCATGTGACTTGTTTGGGCCAATGGGAAATTAGAAAACATGAAGCTACTGAAAAGCACACCCATGTAAATATGCCCCAGTCAAACTGGACATAGGTGTCCCAGTCACATCTGTCACCCCAGCTGACAACTTCATTTTCTGTATTCCTCTACATTATTAATCTCAAGAAAATAAAGTTTTTCTTCTCCACTCAAAACACTAATGATTCTCAACAAAACAAAAAACAACAACAAAAATACCCCCAAGAATGACCCCCCCCCCCATTAACGGTAGAATAAAGTTAAACTCCTTAGGCTGGAATTCAAGATCCTGCACTTTTTGGTCCAATCCTACCCTTCCAACCTTTCTCCCCATTATTTCCCAAAAGAGTTCTTGCTTCCTAACTGATTTCCCATCTCTCCCAACCCCCTACTGTCTTCCCAGTTCCAAAGACCAGCATTGTCCACCTATCAAATTCAGTTCTACCATCCATCAGTGCTCATACCAAGACCTTTCTTCCCCAGAAAGTCTTTCCTAAGAAGCACAATTCCATTCATTCAAAATGCCTGGACACAATGAAAAGAAGACTGATGAAGTCCCTGCTCCCATAGAAATTACAGCCCCTGAGTCAAACAGATCACTTATGGAAGTTCGTTTCTCAACTAAGCATTTGACATTTATTATGCATCTCTTGGACGTTTCAATTTCATGTGTATGTCTAATCTCCATAGTTAAATTATAAAGTCTTTAAGACCTGGAGTCCCTGTATCTTATAAATTTCTTTGTATCTCTGCAATATTAGTAGAATGCTTTGCATATAGTAGACACCTAACAGATATCTATTTGTCAATAGGTTGGTTACAGGAGTCCTGATGTGGCATTATAGGATAAGCACTGGACCACAAGGTCATTTGAACCTCAAGGTTGGCAGTTCAAATTCACCAGCCGCTCATCAGAAACCCTATACAGGGTTGCTATGTTTGAAACCAGCTTGGTGGCACTCAGCAACAACAAGGTTGGTTGCCTACTTCCAAAACTCCTCAAATTTCAATAAGTCTTCATATTTCTATATTGATGTGGATGTTTTTACAAACATTGCCAACATTATGACTCATATCTATAAAAAGTACTTGGTATATAATATACTCCAGTTTCACGATTATGTCATGTCTTTGAATTTGCCAAAATTAGAGATGATTCCCTTTGCTGCACTTAGCATTACTTTGATTCTTTCATCACAATGAGATCAGAGTTTTAAGACATAAAGAGACAGAGATTAGTATTTTCTTTTGACTCATTGTTTGCCT
>NW_006408684.1:1288735-1290287 GCF_000296735.1 Chrysochloris asiatica | reverse complement strand
ACTGACATCTTTGCTCTTGAACACTTTAAAGAGGTTTTATGCATCATATTTTCCTAATGCAATATGCCATTTGATTTCTTTCTTGATTGCTGCTTCCATGAGTGTCGATGGTGGAATCAAGCAAAATGAAGTCTTTGACAGTTTCAATCTTTTCTCCATTTATCATGATGTTGTTTATTGGTCCAGTGGTGAGGATTTTGGGGTTTTTTTACATTGAGGTGCAACCCATACCAAAGGTTGTGGTCTTTGATCTTCATCAGTATTTTAAGCTCTCTTCACTTTCAGCAAGCAAGATTGTATCATCTACATATTGTAGGTTATTAATGAGTCTTTTTCAATCCTGATGCTATGTTCTTCTTCAAATCAGCTTCTCAAATGATTTGCTCAGAATACAAATTAAATAACTATGGTGTGAGAATACAACCCTGGCACACGCCTTTCCTGATTTTGAACCATTCAATATGCCCTGTTTCTGTTAGAACGAATACCTCTTGGTATTGTATAGGCTCCTTGTGAGCACAATGAACTGTTTTGGAATATCCATTCTTCACATTGTTATCCATAGTTAATCATAATCTACACAGTCAAAAGCCTTTGCTTAGTCATTAAAGCACAAGTAAACATCTTTCTGGTATTCTCTGCTTTCAGCCAATGATATCCCTGGTTCTACATCTTCTTCTGAGTCTGGCTTGAATTTCTGACAGTTCCATGTTGATGTACTGTTGCAGCAGTTTTTAAAATTATCTTTAGCAAAATTTTTACTTGCATGTGACATCAGTGATATTGTTCAATGATTTCCTCATTCCATTGGGTCACCTCTCTCTGGAATGGGCATAGCTATGGATCTCTTCATTTAGTTCTCTTCCAATTTTCTTGGCATAGGTGAGTGAACACCTCCAGTGCTTCATCAGTTTTTGAAAGATTTCAGTTTGTATTCCATCAGTTTCTGGAGGCTTGGTTTTTACCAATGCCTTCCATGCAGTTTGTACTTCTTTCTCCAAACCATAACATGTATGATGTTCTTGATGTCATCCCACAACTCTTGAAATGGTTTAATGTTGACCATTTCTTTTTGGTACAGCGACTGGATATTCTGTCCATCTTCTTTAGATCATTCAGTATTTTGCCCATGGAATACATCAACATTGCAAGTACAGGCTTGAATTTTTTTCTTCAGTTCTTTCAGCTTGAGAAATGTTGAGCAGCGTGTTCTTCTCTTTTTGTTCTCTAATGCCAGAACTTTGTACATTTTGTTGTAATACTTTACTTTGTTTTCTCAAGCTTCCCTTGAAACTTTTCTGTTCAGCTCTTTAACGTCCTCATTTTTTCCAGTTGCTTTAGCATCTCTACACTGGAGAGTAAGTTTCAGAGTTTCTTCTCACATTCATTTTGATATTTTCTTTCTTTCCTGTCTTTTAAATGACGTTTTACTTTCTTTTTATATGATGCTTCTAATGTAACCCCACAACTTTTCTAGTCTTTGATCATCTGTGTGTAATGAATTGCTGTGGACTGTGTAAGACTGGTCAGAGGATCGAGGCCCTATAGGCCC
>NW_006408684.1:1285133-1287878 GCF_000296735.1 Chrysochloris asiatica | reverse complement strand
GATGGTCTCTAAATTCAGGTGGGATATGTTCAAGATCATGCTTTGGCTCATATGAACTTGTTTTCATTTTCTTCAGCTTCAGCTTGAACTTGCATATGAGCAGCTGTTCCACCGTCGACCCCTAGCTTTGTTTTGGCCGATGATATGGAGCTTTTCCACCATCACGTCCCATAGATGTAATCAATTTGATTCCTGTGTATTCCACTTGGTGAGGTCTTTTATGTTGTTTATAAAAAAATATTTGCAATAAGTAAGTCATTGGTCTTGCAAAATTCTATCATGCAATCTCCAGCATCTTTTCTGGATTACTAACTACAAGGTTGTGATTCACAGTCACCAGCTGCTCCTTAGAAACACTGGGAAATTTTTTTTGCTATGACATGTCAGACAAGGGACTAATCTCTAAAATTTATAGAAACCTACAATACCTCAACAATATTATTTGATGATTTCCCCATTCTATTGGTTCACCTTTCTTTGGAATGGACACAAACATGGATCTCTTCCAATCAGCTGGCCAGATAGTTGTCTTACAAATTTTTTGACATAGATGAGTGAGTGCCTCCAGTGCTTCATCAGTTTGTAGAAAGATTTCAGTTTTTATTCCATCAATTCCCAGAGCCTTGTTCTTTGCCAAAGCCGTCAATGCACCTTGAACTTCTTCCTTCACTATCATTGGCTCTTGATCATATGCTACCTGTTGAAATGGTTGAACATCAACCATTTCTTTTTGGTACAGTAACTTGTGTTTTCCTTTCTTTTGATGCTTTCTACATAATTAATATTTTACCCAAGGAATTCTTCAGTATTGAGGCTTGAATTTTTTCTTCATTTCCCTCAGCTTGAGGAATGCTGAGAGTGTTCTTCCCTTTTGGTTTTCTAACCCTAGGTCTTTGCACATTTCATTATAAAGTTTTACTTTGTGTTCTCAAGATGCCCTTTGAAATTTTCTAGTCAACTCTTTTTACGTCCTCATTTCTTCTATTTGCTGTAGCATCTCTATGCTGGAGAGCACATTTCAGAGTCTCTTCTGACATCCATTTTGGTCTTTCCCTTCTTTCTTGTCTTCTTAATGATCTTTTGCTTTCTACCTATATGATGTTCTTGATTTCATCCCACAACTCATCTGGTCTTTGGTCTTTCATGTCTAATACCTCAAATCTGTTCTTCAGATGATCTCTAAGTTCAGGTAGGATATGTTTAAGGTCATATTTTGGCTCTCGTGGACTTGTTTTAATTTTCTTCAATTTCAGTCTGAACTTGCATAGGAGCAATCGATGGTCTGTTCCACACTCTGCCACTGGCCTTGTTTTGACTGATGATATTCAGTTTTTCCACTATCTCTTTTCACAGATACAGTCAGTTTGATTCCATCCGGTGAGGTCCATGTGTATAGTGTACTTTATGCTGTTTGAAAAAGGTATTTGCAATGAAGAAGTCATTGGTCTTGAAAAATTCTATCATGCACTCTCTAGCATTATTTCTATCACCAAGGCCATGTTTTCCAACTACTGATCCTTCCTCTTTGCTTCCAACCTTTGCATTTCAATCACCAGTAATTATTAATACAACTTGATTACATGTTTGATCAATTTCAGACTGAAGAAGTTAGTAGAATTCTTCAATTTCATCCTCACTGGCTTTAATGGTTGGTGCGTAAATTTGAATAATAGTGGTATTTACTGGTCTTCCTTGTAGGCATCTAAATATTATCCTAGTACAGACAGTGTTGTATTTCATGACAGATCTTGAAATGTTCTTTTCTGATGATGAATGCAATGCCATTCCTTCTCATTTGTCATTCCTGGCAGTAATAAACCATGTCATTGTCAGAATCAAAATGGTCAATACCAGTCCATTTCAACTCACTAATGCCTAGGATATCGAGGTTTATGTTTTCCATTTCATTTTTGATAGTTTCCTATTTTCTTAGATTGATACTTTGCACATTCCATGTTTTGATTACTAATGAATGTTTAGAGTGGTTTCTCTTCATTTTGAGTAGTGTCTCATTAGCAAATGAACATCCAAAGGTTTTACTCCATTTGCATCATCATGGTCAACTCTACTTTTATGAGGAAGATTTTCCCCAGTTGCATTTTGAGTGCATTCCAACCTGCGGGGCTCATCTTCTGGTATTATATCTGATAATATCTGGTGCTCCTCATCATGTTTCAATATTCAATATTCTGGTGCTGACAGTGTTCCACTGTTATTCATAAGGTTTTTAGCGACTAAATATTTGGAAGTTGTCCATTTCTCCTTCTTCCTAGTCTGTCTTTGTCTGAAAGCTCAGCTGAAACCTGTCCACCGTGGGTGACCCTGCTGGTATTTAAATACCCATGGCATAGCTTCTAGCATCACAGCAATATGCAATCCACCACAGTATGACACACTGACATTATTAGTCATTACTGTTGTTGTTGTTGTTAAGCACCATTGAGTCAGTTCTGACCCAAAGTAGCCCTGTATAGGGTTTCCAAGTTGTTGCTTATAGATTTGAACCACTGACCTTGAGGTCTAACACATTATACTGCAGCACCATATTAGGACTCTAATGGTATTGGCCGTTAGAGAGATACAAATCAAAATAAAATGAGATATCATTGCATACCAGCATTAATAGCAAAGTTCACAAAAACAGAAAACAACAAATGCTGACAAAGGTATAGAGACTAGCTGCTGAGTTTGAACTGCTGACCTTGTGGTTCAAAGCAACTTTGCAGGCCAGGATGGCCAGACTTC
>NW_006408684.1:1278284-1284868 GCF_000296735.1 Chrysochloris asiatica | reverse complement strand
TAAAACAACATCCTTGACAACTTCAATATTTTCTCTGTTTATCATGATGTTGTTTATGGCTCAGTTTTGAGGATTTTTGTTTTCTTTATATTGAATTTAATGCAGACGAAGGTTGTAGTCTTTGATCGTCATCAGTAAGTGCTTCAAGTCCTCTTTGCTTTCAACACATTTCATTTGTCCATTCCTCTGTAGATGGGTTGTCTCTAGACTTTGCTATTTTGAACAGTGCTTCTGTGGCACTCTCGTTCATGTCTCTCGGTGCACATGCCCAAGAGCTTCTCTAGAGTATATAGGCAAGAGTGTAAATTGCTGGCTGTGCATATCTTCAATTTTACTAGACAATGCCAAATTATTTTCCAAAGACACACCATCAGTGCCACAGGAGAGATTCTACTGCTTCAGATTCTGGCCAGCATCTCATATTGTCAAAGTTAAAATTTTTTCACCATCAGGTGATTGTGAAAAGGTATCCAATTTGCATATCTTAAGTATTAATGAAAATGAATAATTTTTATGTCTATTGCTTGTCATACTCTTCTGAAATGAAATGCTACTCAATATCTATGTTACTCATCTGAAATCCAGAGAGTTCACAGTTTGAGCCTACCAGCTGCTCCATAGGTGAAAGGAGAACTTCTGAAAAGATTTACAGCCTCAGAAGCCTTGTACAGAGTTGCTATGAGTTGGAACTGACTCAACAGCACCTATCAACAACAACATCTATAACCTTAGGCAGTGTCATTGTCATATTTTAGGAACTTTGGATTGCCTGTCCCCCTCAGCCCCAAATAAAACTTGCTGTAACTGTATGTAGCCTTTCTCCTCTAAGATGATGAAAACTATCCTTCCAGCTAATCAGAACAAACACCTAAGGCTTCCTGCTGCTCACGTTCTCTCTTTCCTTTCACGCTCCATACAATAGGAAATTATGTTGGCTCTATTTTCAAAGATCATTCCATTAACTTTTTTTATTATTATTATTGTAAGTCAAGTGAAGGTTTACAGAGAGGATCATCAGTTTTACATTCAACAAATCATGCACATTGTTTCATCTCAATGATTGCAATGTCCGCCATTTCCTCTCTGAGGATCTTATTTCCATTTCACCCTCCTTCCTATCCCTTCTCAACTGTGTTCTTAGGTCAGTGTTACCCTTTTAATCTTTAATGATGGAACATTCCATGGTGAGCAGACCTTGCTAATATTGTTGTTCCCCCCATATGCCTATCTTCTGCTTGCCTGAAAATTGGGCCATGAGTGTGAGTTCCTTTCCGGACCTGAAGAGTGGCTGAGGGCCATAGTCTCAGGTTCCTCGAGTCTCTTTCTGACCAGTAAGCCAGGACTTTCTTCCATAATTTTGAGTTTTGTTCCACGTTTTTTCCTGCTCTAGCCAGGACTTTCTAATGTGATCCCTTTCAGAGCTGTTGATAGTGGTTGCCGAGCACCATCTAGTTCTTCTGGTCTTAGAGTCATGGTGAATGATGTTCCAACACTATAGCACTAAACAACAATAACAAACAATACAGCATCACAATAAGTCGGCATTCTTTTGTATATGGTTAGTTCTATTTTGTTCGTAGACACTGAGACTCAGAGAGGTTAAGTGATACACATAATTTACACAGTCAAGGTTTGAACGGAGAGCTGTCTGACTCACTTACACCTATTCCTTCACAGTACCATTGCTCCCTCTCATGGAAGAAAGCCCCAAACTTGCACAATCATTTGTTGTTGTTAAGTGTTACTGAGTCAGTTTCAACTCTCAGCAATCCTGTAAAAGGTTTCTGAGGAGCAGCTGGTGGGTTTGAACCACTAACCTTGGTGTTAGCAGGCCAGTGCTTATCCACAGCACGACACTAGGGCTCCCGCATCATTATATGTAGTAAATATTAAAACTCTCAGATCCTTCTGTTGGAGATTCTGCCCTGATAGCCCACTTACCACCTCCCCTTCATCCTAAATTCTGTAGTAATTCGTGCTTGAGTGTGTGCTCTCCACATCTGCTCAAGTTCCAGGAGTAAAGATTTCTGTTTTTACTCCAGTCCTTTTCTTAATAGGTTTGGGGAGAAATTGACCTCTTGTACTTTCAACCCATCAACCACAGAATTGGAGAGCTACTATCTGCTCATCATTATTTATGGAATTGTATTATGTTTTCCAAGTAATTATACAAGGTACTGCTTAGGCTTAAGTGAACTAAGACATTTTACCACAATGTCTAAAGATAATATCGTAATAGACATCAAATTTACTGGAGGTTAATTTCAATCATTTTTATTGACTTATAATGAATTCAGTCATAGGTTATCTTCCTAGACTTTAATTATCGCCTCTCTTTTTTCTTTCCTTTCAACTTAACACATGTAATTTAAGAGGAAATTTAGCCAGAGAAAAAAAAAGGGAACAATCAGTCAACTGAACGTCTTCCTGGTACAGAGGGAACCAGGATGAGTGTGTGTCACTGCAAGAATCACAGACTTATACAGCTACAAGGACAGTGGATACCTCTAGTATACCTGCGATTAAATTTCAGAGAAATTTAAGAACTTTCCTCACAAGATACAAGATTAAGGCTAGTATAACCCCATTCCTGACTTCCAGCCTAGCATTCTTCCTACCATGTCTCATCTCACTAAAGGAGAAGTCACCACCCTTTCTAGTTCCTGAACCCACTCCTTCAACGGGGCTCCTTGACAGTCCTTGCTTCAGTATTCACCCGAGATATTTTCAATCCTACCCTTTCCACAGTGGCTGGAGACTCCTCCTGGCCAAGATGAAATGTGTTAATCTACAACTCTGTGCATAATACATTGACGTGGAAACATTTCTGAAATATCTCAACAACCAACTGTGCTCTTACTTTATTTCCACCTTGGAGGCTTACTTGATTTTTCAAACTATTATTCATTAGTTAATATACCATTTCAGAGCATTTACTGTTTGCCGTGTGCTGTTCTAATGAATAATTCATTTAATATCTACCATCATTCTATGTTCAAACCCACCAGTCACTCCTGAGAAACCCTAGTCAGGGTCACTGTGAGTCAGAACTGACTTAACGGCACTTAACAACAACACTATCATTCTACATATAGTTAATTATTATACACACTTTACAGTTTAAAAAAAAAACTAAAGCATGAAGATGTTAATAATTTGTACAATGTCACACAGTAAGTAGATCTAGAGCCTTAATTGAAACCCAAGCAGTTTATTCTAATACATGTAACTATTATGGAGTCCTGGTGTGGGGCTGTAGGGTAAGTTCTAAACTGCTAACCACAACGTTGGTGGTTCGATCCCACCAGCTGCTCCTAGGAAACCCTATACAGAGTCACTATGACTCAGAACTGACTCAACAGCACTTAACAACAACAGAAAAGTCTGATGTTCCCAAAGTAAAGCATGGTATAAAGCAATGCAGAGATCATGAGCTAACTCAGATGTTAAGTTTCTTGGAGTTCACTGAAGTGTACCTGCCTAACATGACTAGTAATTTAAGGTCATTTATAAATAAAGAAATTAGATAGATAAATAGATATATAGATGTTGTTTTTGTTGTAAATGCCATCGAGTCAGCTCCGACTCATGGTGACATAGATATACTTGTAATAATAAATTAAAAATTTTTAAATAAGAACCAAGGATCATATACATACTGGAATAGACTTGAGTAAAGCAATTAAACTTATTTCAGCCTATAATGAAACTCTGTAGTTGCTATTTTTGTCTCAGCTTCCAGACATCAAAATGTAAAAGAAAATATGGCCTGATACATTATTCGCACTAGCTATACAGAGAAAGCATCACTTATCCTCAGTAAAAGCAAAGCTTTATCTAGAGCTTCACTCCAGAAGGAATTATGTTAATCTGGTTTTCAGAAAAAAATACTGAAAAATTGGTAGAAAATATCCTTAAAACTGTTCCTACAGCAAATGAAGCAACAGGTTTCATGTAACTGTTTAGCATGTTGTTGTTGTTGTTGTTGTTGTTGTTGTAATGTGCCATGGAGTCGGTTCTGACTCATAGAAGCCTTGGACAGGATTTCTAAGGCTGTAAATCTTTACAGGAGCAGAAAGCCTCATCTTTCTCCCGTGAAACAGCTGGTAGTTTCAAACTGCTGAACCTGAGGTTAGCAGACTGATTCATAGCCACTACGCTACCAGAGCTCCTTGTTTAGTATAGTGTCTCAAATTTTTAAAAAGACAAAACATACACACAAAAAAACACCAAGCCAAAACAATAACCCCAAAACACAAATTAGTGAAAGCAATTCTACTGAGAGTAGTCAAATTATATTATTTTAAACAATATAAAATAATAAAATTATATTAGTTTTCAACAAAAAATATGAGGATTATACAGAAAAAAATTGATAAAGGATATCAACAAACTCCAAGTATGATAAACTCAAAGAGATGCATACACCAGCACGCATAATACAACTGACTAAAACCAAAGAATAAGAGAGAACCTTGAAAGCAGCTAGAGTGAGGCGACTCATAAGATACAAGAAATATTTAGAAAGATCATCAGGTGATTTCTCATCAGAAATCATGAAGGTCAGAGGCAGTGGGATGACATATTCAAAGTGTTTAGCAAAAAGGACTGTCAACTAAGAATTCAAGATAGAGCAAAACTAACCTTCAATTCTGAAAGGGAAGTTAAAATATTCTCAGATAAACAAAAACTGAGAGGATTCATTACTACCATAACTACCATGAAAGAAATACAAAACCAAGTCCTTTAGCATGTAATTCAAGGGCATTAGACAGTAACTGAAAAAGCTGTGGTAGTGCACTGGGCTAAGTGTTGGACTGCTAATGGCAGTAGTGTGAACTCACCAGCCACCCTAGGGTTGAAATATGAGGCTGTCTGCCTCCATAACTGTTCCTCTAGGAACAGTTCTACTTTGTCCTATAGGGTAGCTATGAACCGGTATTGACTTAACAATAATGGGTGGAGGGTGGTAGACAGTAACTTGAATATGCACATGAAAAGATAGAGAAAGTGGTCAAAGTTACTACATAAATATAAATATAAAAGAAAGCATCAATTAATTTTTAGTAACTATTTCTTATCAAATTTAAAAGTTAAATACAACAACGATAAATCTTTGTTTATGTGGGTATATAGTATATAAAAATGTAATTTGAATGACAATAATAGGACAAAAGGAAATGTTGTTAGGTGCCCTTAAGTCAGTTCCAAATCATAGGGACGCTATGCACAACCGAACAAAACATTGCCAGGTCATGTGCCATCCTCATAATTATTGTTACACTTGAGTCCATTGCTACTGCTACTGTGTCATCTCATTTTTCATTGACCCTCCACTTTACCAAGTATGATGTTCTCTAGGGACTGGTCCCTCCTAATAACATGCCCAAAGTATGAGAGACTAAGTCTCACCATCTTAGCTTCTAAAGAGCATTCTGGCTGTACTTCTTCCAACACAGTTCCTCTGGTAGTTCATAGTACTTTTAATATTTCCCTCTAACATCATGATTCAAATGCATCAATTCTTCTACAGTCTTTCTTATTCATTGTCCAATTTTCATATTCATATGAGGTGTTTGAAAATACCATGGCTTGAACTGTAGTCCTCAAACTGATATCTTTGCTGTTGACCATTTTAAAGAGGTCGTTTGCAGCAGCTTTTACTAATGCAGTTTGTCATTTAATTTCTTCACTGCTGCTTCCATCAGTGATGATAGTGGAGCCAAACAAAATGAAATCTTTGACAATTTCAATCTTTTTTTTTCCACTTATCATGATAGTATTTAATTGGTCCAGTTGTTTTCGTTACATTACGATGCAATCCACATTGAAGGCTCTAGTCTTTGCTCTCCAGCAGTATTTTAAGTCCTCTTTTTTTCTAGCAAGCAAAGTTGTATCATCTGCATATCGCAGGTATTAATGAGTCTTCCTCCAATTGTAAAGCCATGTTTGTTTTTGCATATAATCCATCTTCTTGGATTATTTGCTCAGCATACAGATTAAATAAGTATGGTGAAAGATACAACTCTGCTGTACACCTTTCCTGATTTTAAACCATTCAGTGTTCCCATGTTCTGTTCCAATGACTGCTTCTTGGTCTATGTACAGGTTCCTCATGAGCACAATCAAGTATTCTGGAATACCCATTATTCTCAATGTTATCTGTAGTTTATCATGATCCCCACAGTTGAAAGCTTTGCATAGTTGATAAAGCAAAAGTAAACACTTTTCTGATATTTTCTGCTTTCAGCCAAGATCAATCTGACATCAGCAATCATATCCCTAGTCCAAAGTCCTCTTCTGAATCCCACTTGAATTTCTGGCATTGATGTACTGTTGTAATCACTTTTTAGTTATAATCAACAAAATTTTACTTGTATATGATATTGATGATATTGTTCAATAGTGTCCCCATTCCTGTTTTTGGAATGGACACACATTGATCTCTTCCAGTTTCTCAGGTATCTGTTTTATGAACTTTTTGGCATAGATAAGAGTGAGCACTATCTAAATACAAAGATTTCTATTTGTAGTCTGTCAATTCCTGGAGCCTTGTGTTTTGCAAATACCTTCAGTACAGCTTC
>NW_006408684.1:1272708-1278109 GCF_000296735.1 Chrysochloris asiatica | reverse complement strand
TTCTTTTTTAGAGATGTCTGGGTATTCCATCCATCTTCTTTAGAAGCTTTCTGCTTCATTTAGTATTTTGTTCATAGAATCCTTCAATAATGCAACCTTTGGAGGCTTGAATGTTTTCTTTAGTTCTTTCGAGATTGAGAAATGCTGAGCAAGCTCTTCCCACTGGTTTTCTGACTCCAGGTCTTTGCACATTTCATTATAAGACGTGACTTTATCTTCTCAAGCTGCCCTTTGAAATTTTCTCTTAAGCTCTTTTACTTCCATTTCTTGCCTTATAATTCTGGCTAAGACTTCTAGCACAATATTGAGTAGAAGTGATGACAAAAGGCATCCTTGTCTGGTTCCTGTTTGCAGCAGGAATGCTTTCAGTTTCTCTCCATTGAAAGTAATATCTGCCATTGGTTTTGTATGTTGTTGTTAAGTGCTGCAGAATCAATTCTGACTCATAGCAACCCTGTATAGGATTTTCGAGGAGTGACTGGTGGGTTTGAACTGCCAACTTTGAGGTTAGCAGTCAAGTGCTTATCTTACAGTGTCACACCAAGACCCCTGATTTTGTAATATGCCCTTAATTATGTTGAGGGATTTCTTTTCTATTCCTATTTTGTTGAGTATTTTTATCAGGAATGGATGTTAGATTTTGTCAAATGCCGTTTCTGAATCAATATGATCATGTGGGGTTTTCCTCTGTTTTATTTATTTATTTATTTATTTATGTTGTCGTTGTTATGTGCGGTGGAGTTGGTTCTGACTCACAGCGACCCTGTACAGGGTTTCTGAGGCTGTAAATCTTTGAGAAGAAAGCCTCAACTTTCTCCTGCTGTATTCGTAATCACTACGCACTACCAGAGCTCCTTTTATTTATGTGGTGGTGGTTATGTGCCGTGGAGTCGGTTCCGACTCATAGTGACCCTGCACAGGGTTTCCAAGACTATAAATCTTTACAGGAGCAGAAAGCCTCATCTTTCTCTGGCAGAACAGCTGTAGTTTCGAACTGCTGACCTTGCGGTTCGCAGCCCGATTCGTAACCACTATGCGACCAGAGCTCCTTATTTATGTAGTAGATTATGTTAATTGTTTTCCAATGTTGAATCATGCCTTTTTACCTGGTATGAATCCCACTTGGTGATGTATTATGATTTTTGATATGTTGTTAGATTTTGTTGGTTAGGATTTTATTGAGAATTTTTGCATCTATGTCTATGAGAGATACTGATTTATAATCTTCTTTTTTAGAGATGTCATTGCCTGGTTTAGGTATCAGGGTTAGGCTCACTTCATAAAATAAATTAAGGAGCTTTCTATACTTTTTTTATGTTCACCTATTTGCAGTCCTGGTGTGGTACTGTAGGATAAACATCAAAGTGCTAACTTCAAGGTCAGCAGTTCAAATCTAACAGCTGCTCTTCTGAAACTCACACAAGGTTGCTATGAGTCCGAACCAAGTTAACAGCACTTAACAACAACAACAGCAAGTTTTCTGAGTGTTGGGTAGAATTCACCAGTAAGGCCATCTGGGCCTGGACTTTGGGATTGGGAGGTTTTCTTTTAATGACCTGACCAATTTTTTCTTTTGTTATAGGTCCGTTTAAGTTTTCACCTGCAGTCTGTGTTAGTTTAGGTGTGTAGTGTGTTTCTGGAAATCAGTCCATTTTCTTCTAGATCTTCAAATTTGTCAGAGTATAATTCTTCATAGTATTCTGCCCTTATCCTTTTTGTTTCTGTTGATGCTGCTATGATGTCATCCCTTTTATTTCTTATTTGTGTCATTTGCGTCTTCTCCTTCTTTTCCTTTGTTAAATTTGCCAGTGGTTTGTAGATTTTATTAACCCTTCCAAAGAACCAACTTTTTGTCTAGTTGGTTCTTTCTGTTGTTTTCAGTGTCATCTTTTTCTGCTCTAATCATTATGATTTCTTTTCTTCTAGTGACTATAGACTTACTTTAATGCTCTTTCTAATTGTTGGAAATGTTGGCTTAAAGTATATTAAAATCAGAGCTTAGTCTTATTGATTCTCCTTTGCAGGTAACTGTTTGCTTTTCCTGAGCTGCTGCTCTCAGGATTCTTTCTTTGTCTTTCGGTTTGGAAAGTTTGATCATGCTATGTCTTGGTGATTTTCTTTTGGGATCCATCCTATTTGGGGCTTGTTCATCTTCATGAATGATTATTTTCTCATTTTTCATGATGTTAGGGAAATTTTATTCCAAAAACTCTGGCAATTTTCTCTGTTTGTTTGTCTCCCCCCTCTCCCTCCCCCCCATCTCTTCCTGTTCTGGAATTGCAGTCACTTGTAATTGTAACACTTGATAGTGTCCCACAGAAATCTTAGGCTTTACTTTGGATTTTTTTTTCCTTTTTTTTCTGATTGTTCCTCATTGTTAGGTGTCATTGAGTCAATTCTGACCCATAATGACCCAATGTACAACAGACTGAAACACTGCCCAACCTCAAAGTTGCTGCTGTGTTTGAGCTCATTGATCCACAATATTCTGTTGCTATTCACCATGTTTCAATATTCAATATCCTGCTGCTATCTGACAGTGTTCGACTGCTACTCCTAAGGTTTTCAGTGTCTAAACATTTGGAAGTAGTCTGCCTCTCCTTCTTCTGAACCTGTCTTCATTTGGAAACTCAGTTGAAACCTGTCCACCATGGAATTCAAAATACTGATGGCAAAGCTTCCAGCATCACAGCAACACACAAGCCACCATAGTGCATCAAATTGACAGAGGAGTGGTGGCTCTAGCATATTACTATCAAGACATCTGCTTCAAACTCTCTAATTCAGTTTTCCATTGATTCAAATCTATTCCTTTGATCTTTCTATGTATTTTTGATCCAGTACTGGAATCTTAATATTAATCTTCTGGATTTCTGCTTGCAGATTTTGTATTGTTTCTAGTTTTTCATTTATTTTGCACATTTGTTCTTGTATTATTTTCCTGAAGTCTTCTAAAGTTTTCTCTGTGTTCTCCTTGCTTCAACTGCAGCTTTCATGATCTTTCTCTCAATCCATTGTTGTTGTTTTCAGTGCTGTTGAGTTGGTTCCAAACCACAGCAACCTTGTACAGGGTTTCCGAGGAGCGAATGGTGAGCTTGAACTGCCGACCTTGCAGTTCAAACTGACTTTGCAGTCCAACACATTAACCCATAGCACCACATCAGGACTCCTTAAATCCATTAAAGGAACCTAATTTTGAATTCTTTATCAGGTAATTCTATTACCTTTTCTTCCGCAGAAGCGTTTTCTGGCTCTGCATTTGGTCACTTGTTTGAGTCACTGTTCTTATTTCTTCATGTGAATTAAAAATGACTGTTGTCCAAGATACTGTAGTGTCATATTTGTATTGAATCCGTGATTATATGTTGATGTGCTACACCTCCTGCCTCCTGGTGACTGTGATTACAGAATGGAAGCATGTGCATGGTTCTCCATTCCCCATCCATGCAGCTCAGTGCATGGTGGATTTAGCTTATGTTGCTGCTCGCCATCGTTCATCAGGTGGTATGTTGTTGTTCAGGGCCGTTGAGTGGGTTCCAATACATAGTAACCATGCAGAGGGTTTCCAAGGAGTGGTTGGTGAGTTTGAGCTACTGACCTTGAGGTTCAAACAACTTTTCAGTCCAGCACATTAACTCACAGTGCCACACCAGGGCTCCCATCAGGTGATATAGAAACTTGTAATGGTTCTTGCGTAGTGGGTGGGGCGGCAAAGGGCTGTATGGGGAAAATTACTGTCTCCCATCAAGTGGGGCAAGAAAACACACATACTCACATACCCAAGGGAAAACAAATAACAGTAAAAAAAAAAAAAAAAAGAAAATAATAAAGGAAAAAGAAAGAAAGAAAACAGGCAGCAATAAGAAAAAAGAAGAAAAGAATAAATAACTGATAGGAGAACAAAACAATGGAAGAGAAAAAGAAGGGAGAAAATAAAAAAGAAGGAAGAAAACACCAACAACTAGGGAGAAGAAAAGAAAAAGAGGCAAGAGAATAGAAAAAGAAGAAACAAAAGAAAGGAGAGGGGGGGAAAGGGAAACAAAAGAAAAGAACCAAGGTAAGCAGAGATACAAAGAATAAAAACAAGGAAAGGGAAAAAGAATAAAAAAGAGGGGGAAAAAACACAACTCAATGAAAAACTAGGATAGAGACCAGAATCAGAGAGGAGACAACTGTGGGAGGCTCCTGTCAGGCAAGGAACTCACTAGATGGGAGGGGAAGGTCTGAGAGGATGCTGTTCCAGGCCCTAGATGAAGTTCCTGGAGTTCTAGGTGTTGAACATGATCAGGGCACCCAATCCAAAAGTAGTTCATGTAGGTCCTACCAGTGGTTAGATCAGGCTCTTTTTTATCAGAAGGAATTATTTTCAGGCCCTATTGGCAGCTGACAGCTGGTTATGAGAGTTTCTGCTAGCCCTGGGCTGGCCCAGGACTGGCTCTGTGTTCTGCACGTCAGAAGAAGCGGAGTTCTTCCACCTTCAGGTCATGGGATAATGTAACCAGGACTAAAATTACAATGGTGCTGATCAGACCTCTGGCAAAGCAGGGGCTGTGCTGGCGGTTGACGAAGGGTGGGACTAGCCACACTTCCAGTGTAGAGAACAAGAGTGAGAGTTGGGGGACAAGTAAGAATTGTACCTTTCTTGTTGTTCACCACTGGTGTGCATCTACACTGTCAGACCACTACTTAAATCTAATGCTGTTCAGAATAAACAATTCAAGATGGCCACACCAAGTCAGGCCAGCCGGCAGTTCACCAATCTAGTTCCATTCTTGGCACCCCTGTTCAGCTCCTTCTCCTAGTCAGCATTCAATCCATTTCTCTATCACTTTGTCTGAAGTTCAGGGTTTCAAGACTATATCTGTTTCATTTAGTCTCTCATACCTTTGTAGCATGTCTACCTTGTTCACCATCCTACCTGAAGTTCCTACCATCGATTCTTGTTCATATACTACCTCCTGAAATGTTTAAATATCCACCTTTTCTTTTTGATACAGTGACTGTGTATTCCTTCAACCTTTTTTTTCTTTAATGAATCACCACACCCTTTTAATGTTTTAGGTATTTTAAGGTTTAAAAAGTGTTTTAAGTTTGTAGTTGCTGATAGGAAAACATTACCTGAATGAATACCGTAATGGCAAATTGTAAAATGTTTCAGCTGCAATGGGAGCTGCAGTGATGGATGGTCTCAGAGCACTCCAGCTTTCTTGATGAGAAGGTTGGAGGTACACTGGTTTGTATTATTGCACTATTCACTGAGTGTTCTAGGTTGCGTTCTCTTCAGCAAGGGCCTTGTCAGAAAAGCATTAGGCTTGACGTCTAAATTTGGCTGACAACCTTAGGATTGCTCTGATATTTGGACTTATTTACTGAGTTCTGAGCCACACCCTGCAAGGCCACT
>NW_006408684.1:1270310-1272608 GCF_000296735.1 Chrysochloris asiatica | reverse complement strand
CTATTCACTGAGTGTTCTAGGTTGCGTTCTCTTCAGCAAGGGCCTTGTCAGAAAAGCATTAGGCTTGACGTCTAAATTTGGCTGACAACCTTAGGGTTGCTCTGATATTTGGACTTATTTACTGAGTTCTGAGTCACACCCTGCAAGGCCACTGTAACTTCTGGTTCCTGCATGGCTACAAGAACCTCTGGATCACTAAGAATTTCATTGAGTCCAGGCATGCCACCTGCCACTCCAGGTTTGCCCCTAGGAAAATTACCAGGCATTCCCCTGGGAAAGTCACCTGGTAAAGGGCCATGCTGAGCTCCTGATTGTCCTCTGGCTTCTTCTTCCCTCTAGACTCATTCATGTTCTTCCCGAGCCTTCTTAATCCTTTCTGTTCTTTCTTTAGTCTCTTGCTCTTCCCGTTTTCACTCATACTTTCTCCAATGTTCTATAATTTTCTGGGTCCTTGGTTAAACTTCTTGCAGCATTGCACTAGTATCTTCATCATAGTCCAGTTTACAAGCAAGAGCAAGTTCATGTGTTGCTTCTTCCCAATGGCCCAGAAGTCTGTGTGCTTTCCTTTGACATTTGTAGGGTTGAGGTGAATCAGGATTAATTTCAATGGCTCAGTCACAGACTCAGATGGCAGCATATGGCTTCTGCAATCTGGTGAAGACACTAGCTCTCTTGAACACAGAAAGGTCAAACGAGGATTCAACTTGATGGCATCTGTGAACAACTAGATGGCTTTCTGTAGCTCACCATCATTGAGGGCATCGGTGGCAGCCACTTTCTTATCACATGTCTGATCCGTCATCTCGTCAGTTATCTCTACAGTTTCATCTCCCATTTCTTGAGAAGCATCTGTTTCTGGTTCAATCACACCTTCATTTTCTAGATCATTTTCTTCACTTGATGGTTTCATCTTTCTTTATGGTTTCTTCCAGCTTCTTATTATCTATTTTTTCTACCTTGGTATTCTGATTTCACTTTCTGAGCTGTTGTTGTTAGGTGCCATCGAGGTGGTACTGAGTCATAGCAACCATAGGGTGGCACAACAGAAAGAAACACTGCCCAGTTCTGCACCTACCTTACAATGGTTGCTACGTTTGAGCCCATTACTGCTGCCACTGTGCCAATCCATCTAGTTTGGGTTCTTTCTGAGTAAAATACCACCTGCTTTCTGAGTAGCAGATGGTATTTTATCACCCATGCTCTCGACCCACTGTCTCAGGAAGTGCATTTCCTCGATGTGCAGGACTCTTGGGGCCTGCTTACATAGCTTCACCAAGACCCACAGCTTCTCACTTTGTGAGGGCCCATGGTCTGCAGATAGTGGGATATAGAGGGCTTGGCTGAGGAGGTTGGAACCCGATTCCAGTTCCGGGAACTAACTCAGTGTGACCACATAGAAGGGGCTTCCATCTTCTTTTGATGCTTCCTGCATCGTTCAGTATTTTGCAAATAGAATCCTTCAGTGTTACAACTTGAGACTTGAAGTTTTTCATCAGTTCTATCAGCTTGAGAAATGCTAAACATGTTCTTCCCTTTTGATTTTCTAATTCCAGGTCTGTGCATTTTATCATGGTACTTGACTTTGTCTTCTAGCTCTGCCCTTTGAAAGTTTCTATTCAGCTCTTTTACATCATCATTTTTTCTATTTGCTTTAACACTTTATGTTCAAGAGCAAGTTTCAGAATCTCTTGAGACATTCAGTTTTGTTTTTCCTTTCTTTCCCACCTTTTCAAAGAACTTATTGCTTTCTTTATGCATGATATTCTTGATGGTGTCTCATAGCTCTTCTGGTCACTTGTGCATCAAAGTTGTTCTTTACATGGTCTTTAAATTCAGGTAGGATATACTCAATTTTGTATTTTGACTCTCTTGGACTTGTTTTAATTTTCTTCAGCATCTGTGTGAATTTACATATGAGTAATTAATTATCTGTTCCACAGTTAGCCCTAGCTTCATTTGGGTGGATAGTATTGAGCTTCTTTATTATCTCTTCCCATAGATGTAGTCAATTTGATTCCTGTATATTCCGTCTGATGTAGTCCATGTATACAGTCACTGTTGATGTTGGGAAAAAATGAAGGGTATTTTCAATGAAGAAGTCAGTCTCACTGGTCTTGCAAAGTCTATCTATGCAACCTCCAGTGTCATTTTTATCACCAAGGCCATATTTTCCAACTACTGATCCCTCCTCTTTGTTTCCAACTTTCCCATTCCAATCACCAGTAATTATCAGTACATCTTGATTTCATGTTTGATCATTTGATTAAAATTGTTGCTGTTGTTGTTGACAGGTGCCAT
>NW_006408684.1:1267351-1269655 GCF_000296735.1 Chrysochloris asiatica | reverse complement strand
TTTTGTTTTCTTAACATTGAGATGTAATCTATATCGAAGGCTGTGCTCTGTGATCTTCATAAATACTATATTGTATGTCTATTCAATGGAATAATATTCAGCCATAATAAAGGAGTGAAAAACTGATTAATGCTACAACATGAATGAACCTACTCAATTTATGCTAAGTGAAACTTACTCACTTTCCACATATACTAAGTAAAAGAGAAGCCAGACATAAAAGGACATATTGTACAATTCCTTTTATATGAAATGTTTGTTGTTAAATGCTGTTGAGTCCGTTCCAACTGATAGAGATCCTGTGTAGGGTTTCTGAGGAGCAACTGGTGAGTTTGAACCACAAACCTTGTGGTTAGTGGTCCAGTGCTTATCCAGAAAATAAATTAGTGCTTGCCAGGAGCTGTGGGAAGGGGAGAATGGAGAGTGACTGCTAATAAGTGCTGGATTTGTTTTTTGTTGTTGATATTAAATGCTGTTGCATCATGACCCTATATAGGTTTTCCAAGGAATGGTTGATGGGTTTGAACCTTGTGGTTAGCAGTCCAGTTCTTCTTCTACAACACCACACTAGGACTTCATGTATAAATAGAGAGAAATTTATACCAAGGAAATGGCTCAGTTAGTTAGTGTTGTTGTTGTTAAAGTGCTGTTGAGTCAGTTTTGACTCAGAAACCCTTTATAGGGTTTCTGAGGAGCAGTGGGTGAGTTTGAACTGCCCATTTTATGGTTTAAATCGACCTTGCAATGGCATGCCTATGGGCAAATCCCAAGTCCATGGGTCAGATGAACCAAGATCAGAAGGTCAGATAGCAGGCAGAAGACAGGTTAGGCAGGTAAGATGGCAAGCTGTGGATCACTGCCAGGATCTGCAAGCACTAGAAAAGGCCTCTGGCTCAAGAACCAGAGGTCAGTGGGGAGCCAGATGCAGGATGCAGACCCAGAAGAAAGCCTAAAAAAGGATTTCTTTTTAGAGTGGTGAGAATGTTCTGGAACTGATGATGGTTACACAACCATGTGAATATACTAAAAAAAAAAAGATCA
Source organism: Chrysochloris asiatica (assembly GCF_000296735.1). NCBI lineage: Eukaryota > Metazoa > Chordata > Mammalia > Afrosoricida > Chrysochloridae > Chrysochloris > Chrysochloris asiatica. The sequence goes on along the minus strand of NW_006408684.1, from coordinate 1,268,614 downwards.
ATTGTACACTTTATATTGTTTCATAGTCTGCTTCACAGACATATTTAAATGCAAAATTATAACTGTTCTAGAAAAACATAGAAAATCTTTGGGACTTTAACTTGGCTGATGAGTTTCTAGATACAACAGCAAAATCACAATCGTCAAATAAAAAAATTTATAAAATGGGTTTTGTTTAAATGCTTTGTCCTGTGAAAGGCAATATTAACACGATGAAAAGACAGTCTGCAGAGAAAGGTAAAAATACTTGAAAATAAGTATCTGATGAAGAACATATATCCAGAATACAGAAAGAACTCTAAACTCCACAATAAGAAAACAAACAAGGCAATTAAAAAGTAGGCAAAAGATCTGGACACTTCATCAAGAAGCTATTCAAGTTTAATCAAAATAAATACTAGTTAAAGGGCCAAATGGAAAACCAACTGGAATCATGTGAGTTACTGATACAGCAGTCATAGTTATATATTTTATGTGAATAATTATCCTTGTCTGTACTATATCTGTTGCTTCTACAATGTTTTAATGATAAGTTATTTTCAAATACCTACAAGTCTTTATTTTCATAGTTTTTGGTAATCTAAATCAGAGTCTTTTCTTAATCTTTATCATTTGGGCTGTAAAACTGAATATTGGTTTAATATATTAAATGGAATATCTGTAAGTTGTTAATCAGTAAAAGGTATTATGTATGCTTTTGACATAAATATCAATGCTTAAAAAAATAAATGTCATCCGCCAGGCATAAAAAAGAAGCTATTCAGATGACAAGCATATGAAAAGATGCTTAGCACCATTTGCTATTAGGGAAATGAAATGCAAATAAACAACAATAAATACACATCAAACTTCCAGTTAGAATTCAAAACACTGATGATACTGATAAGGATGCAAGGCAACAACAACTCTCTTTTATTATTGCTGGAATGCAAAATGGTACAGTTACATTGGATGATGGCTTCACCATGTTTTACAAAGCTAAACACAAACATCATATGGACCAATAGCCATGCTTCTAAGTACAAAAAGTCCTGGTGTGGCACTACAGTATAAGCACTGTACTGCTAACTAAAAGACTGGTGGTTCAAACCTGGAAACACTATACAGAGTTACTATGAGTTGGAACTGATTTGACAGCATTTAACAATAACAAGTACAATGAGGTTTCAAAAAGTTCATGGGAGCATTTAATTACATTTTTCTATGAACTTTTCGAAGCCCCTCATATCTACTTGATTTGAAAATATGTTGTTGTTGTTGTTG
>NW_006408684.1:1252517-1265946 GCF_000296735.1 Chrysochloris asiatica | reverse complement strand
AAAAGTCCACAAGAAAATTGAGCACAGAAAAAAACTATCATAAATATGCACAAGAAAAATGCACATGCACATGCAGACAATTGCTCATACAAAAAAATGCCTGCACCGAAAGATGCTCACATATAGTAATTCTAATAGAAAGATGAAAATGTATGTACCATAATATCAAGTGCCATAGGTATTTATAATTGTAGACAACCATCAACTCCCATTTATAACACTGAGTAGGTATTGTCTATATTTTTAGTGCTATATCAGATTAAAATATTCCCTATTCATATGCAACAGTTTGCTTTGTGAAAGTATCTAGTATAGTTTGATATGCCATAAGTAGTGTTCTGCTGTGGCACTGTAGGATAAGCACTGGACTGCTAACCACAAGGTTGGCAGTTCAAACCCACCAGTTACTCCTTGGAAACTGTATTTAAGGTCTCTATGAATCAGAACTGATTCGATAGCACTTAGCAATACCAGAAATGTGCTATCAATCTATTTAGGAGAGCTGGTATGAGAGTTGGGCTGTTAACTGCAAGGTCAGCAGTTGGAATCTACCATCTGTCTCATGGAAGAAACATGAGGCTTTCTGTTCCCATAAAGATGTATTGGCTTGGAAACCTATACAGGGTAGCTATGCATCAAAACTGACTCCATAGCACACAACCATACAAAAGTAGTCTGTGTATGAAGTGGGCTTTAATGCTCTTGAATAGAAATGCTTGTAAGGGAAAATGTAGAGCATAAAAGTGAGCAGATATTTTTATCAACAAACTTTATTCAGATGGAAAAACAATAATAGAAATTCTCAGAAATTGATAATATAAACAAGATAAGTATAATTTTAAAAATAATTGTTAAATGTTAGGACCTCACTAGAGTTCTGGTATCGTGCTGTAGGATAAGCACTGGACTGTGAACCACAAGGTTAGTGATTCAAACCCACCAGCTGCTTTTCAGAAACCCTATACAGGGTTGCTATGAGTCAAAACCAAGTTGATGGCACTTAACAACAATAGGGCCCCATTGAATCTCCCACTCCCTGTTAGTTCTGGAATGCCATGGTTCTATGGAATTATGGTAGCAGGACCTTCAACCAGGTCCTATACATCTTAATTACAAAGGTTCAAAAGATTCTTTTTATGTTATTTTTTCTGGAAGGAAAATTGGCAGGATTTTTTAGAATGAAAAATTAAAAGATTATTGTGAAAATAAGATTGAATATTTTAAATTTATTTAATTTACAAAATGTCATCCTTTTTAATGTCAGTATTAATTTAAAAAAACAAAGATAGTATAGACAATTATATAAACATTCAGTTGTGCTCTTGAAACCTGCACATAGACCAAGGGGCAGTCGTTTGAACATAACAAGGGGACACTGAATGGTTTAAAGGTGTGTGAAAGGGTTGTATTCTTACACCATACTTATTTAACCTGTATGCTGAGCAAATAATCCGAGAAGCTGGGTTATACGAAGAAACACGTGGCATCAGGATTGGAGGAAGACTCACTAACAACCAGAAACATACAGATGATACAACTTTGCTTGCTGGAAGGCAAGAGGACTTGAAATACTGATGAAGATCAAAGTATGGATTTCAGTATGGATTGCACCTCAGTGTAAAGAAAATCCTCATCACTGGATCAATAGATGATATCATGATAAATGGAGTAAAGATTGAAGTTGTCAAAGCCTTCATTTTGCTTGGATCCAAAATCAACACTCATGGGAACAGCAGTTAAGAAATCAAATGATGTGTTGCATTAAAAGCAAGTCTGCTTCACAAGACCTCTTTAAAGTGCTCAAGAGCAAAGATGTCAGTTTGACCCAAGTCATGGTATTTTCAATCAACTTTTGAGTGTTGTTGATGTGTAAATTGGAAGACCACAGAAGAATCAATGTGTTTGAATTATGGTGTTGGAGAAGAATATTAAAGTACTAAGTACTGCCTGAAGCACAAACAAATCTGTGTTGGAAGAAGTACAGCCAGAATGCACCTTAGAGCCAGGATGGTGAGACTATCTCTCATACTTTGAACATGTTATCAGGAGAGACCAGTCCCTGGAGAAGGACAACATACTTGGTACAATGGAGGGTTAACAAAAAAGAGGAGGGCCCCCAAGGAGCTGGGTTAACACAGTGGCCAGCTACAATGGGCTCAATGGGTAACTGCAATTGTGAGGATGGCACAGACCGGGCTTTTTTTGGTTCTAGAGTTGGAACTAACTCAACAACACCTAACAACATCAATAACATAGCTTAATTCTTCAAGATTTAATGTTTTTCTTTATTTTGTTATTCATATTTTAAAACCATAAAATTACATTTTATACTTTATTAATATACTTTAGCAAACCAAAATAGTTTAAAATATGGTGATTCTATAGCTCAATTTCCCTGTACAGTATTTTAACAAATATAGTCTTGTATACCCATTGACCATGACAAAGGACTACTAACCCTAGTAATAAAAACAACAATTATTTAATAATAATAATAAAGTTTACTCATAATGAGAGAGGAGTCCCACAGAGAGCAGAGACAAAAGAACTACACCCATCAATAACTGACAATGAATGACTTCAGTCACCATCCCACACACCAAGAGAGTCATAAGCCCCCCATCATGCAAGCCAAGAGCCAGAGGAGGGAGGATAAATGCATGCATTAAAATTGCTCCAGTGAGAGTATCTTTAACACATCTCTTCTTAGTCATCTTCTCACTGGAAGACACAACAATATGTAGTTTCTTGTAATAGGTATAATTTTAGAAAAAAGAAGTAAATATTTTGTAACTATAGCAGAAAGAACCATATTTTATTATTTCCAAATCATGAAAAAGCGATTTGTACTTACATGATGCTGTTGTTATTGTTGTTAAGTGCTGTCAAGTCAGTTCCAACTCATAGCAACCCTGTATAGCGTTTCTGAGACTATACATCTTTGCAGGAGCAGAAAACCTTATCTTTCTCCCACATAGCAGGTTGGTGCTTATTCTACTGCGCTCCACTTTTATGATAATACCTGTGAATTATTCATTTTTAATTATTGCATCTCCCCTTCATTTTATTCATACTTAGTTAAAGGTATCTTATTAGTTATTTAAATAACTTCTTTTTGCAGTGATTATTTAAAACTAAAAGAAAGATACTTCGCTGTTTTTATACCTCAAAAATCTGCCAGCTGTTGAAAACAAACCCAGAATGAATAGGGATCCCTGAATTCAATGGGGGTCCCATGTTAAATAACAAATCTAATAAATAGCAACTCAGGAATATTCCTTAAGTAATTAAGTTTATCTCCCATCTGCCCTTATGGCTGCATAGAAACTGCAACCAAAAACATACCAATCATGCCTTGCATTTTCTCTTTCTCACCTCTGGCAATCAGCCTGTGCATTGTTATTGTTAAATGCCTGCCATTGAGTCAGTACCAACTGATAGCAACCGAGTAGTGGCTGGTAGGTTTGAACTACCAACCTTGCAGTTGGCAATCTAGTGCTTATTCAACAACTCTAGAGCACTATAGCAAGACATTGTTGTTGTTAAGTGTCATCGGGTCAGTTCTGACTCGTAGTTGTTGTGAAGTGCGTCAAGATGATTCCGACCCATAGCGACCCTGTATAGGGTTTCCGAGGAGCAGCTAGTGAGTTTGAACTGCCGACCTTGCAGTCCAAACGGCTTTGTACTCTGGCGCATTAACCCACAGCGCCACACCAGGACTCCACACCAGGGCATTGCTGTTGTTGTTATGTGCCGTGGAGTCGGTTCCGACTCATAGTGACCCTGCACAGGGATTCTGAGGCTGTAAATCTTTACGGGAGCAGAAAGCCTTATCTTTCTCCCGTGGAACAGCTGGTAGTTTCAAAGTGCTGACCTTAAGGTTCGCAGCCCGATTCATAACTAGTACACTACCAGAGCTCCTTTTTGTTGTTTGTTGTTGTTAAGTGCTGTCGAGTCGGTTCCGACCCATAGCGATCCTGTATAGGGTTTCCGAGGAGCCTCTGGTGAGCTTGAACCACCGATTTTGCAGTTCAGGCGGCTTTACAGTCTAGCGCATTAACCCACAGCACCACACTAAGACTCCTTTTTGTTGTTGTTGTTAGGTGCCATGGAGTCGATGCCGACTCATATGCACAGCACAATGAAACACTGCCCTATGACTCCTTTTAAGTCAATGTTTGTGTCAAACCAGGTCCCTCTGTAGTCCATCAAATAGAAGCCACATGCTGGGGTGACTGCAGTAGGGTAGGGAATTAGGAGCGGTGTGAAATCCTTCACTACAATTATTCTGGGCAGAGAACTTTCTAGGGCTGCATCACCATGATCTTCTTAAAGGGAACTGAGGAGCTCTACCTGCTGCACCCTCAATATGTGTAGAAAAGAAGTATATAAGTAACTCATTACAATTGTCTTCATCTGGAAATTCGCTGGCAAGTTTATCAAAAATGCTTCTCATATCATCTATGGGATAAAGGCTGGTGCACAAGAGACTTCAGTGTAATTTTATGTTCATATTGTTAGGAGTCCTGGTGTGGCACTGTAGGATAAGCATTGGACCACAAGGTCAGCAGTTCAAACCAACAGCTGCTCCTAGGAAACCTTTCACAGGGTTCCTGTGTCAGAACCGGCTCAATGGCACTTAACAAAAACAATTAATTTCATATTTAGTCTTCACATCATCATTGTTGATTTTTCTAATGAGACTCTGATGCAGATAAAAATAACACCCTTTGACCTCCTTTGGTGGAAAGGCAATCCTCAGTACATTTATACAAGCCTTCTCAAAACTGACTCAAACTTTGTGAAGTGCCAGATCTGGAATCAATAGATTCATTACTTCAAACATTCTATGTTCTTTTTTTTGCAGTAAAATGTAAGTACATTGAAGATATGCATTACCCACCCTGGCATGCTATATGGACAGTTGGTAAAACATACTTGGCACTACATCATATATGCCATCTCCATAATTGTTGCTGCTGTTGTTAAGTCCCGTCAAGTTGGTTCCAACGCATAGCAGCCCTGTATATGGGTTCCCAGGAGCAGCTGGTGAGTTTGAACTGCTTACCTTGTGGTTCAAATGACCTTGTGGTCTAGTGCTTATCCTATGGTGCCACACCAGGATTCCCTGTCATACCTAAAACCAAAATTTTGAGTGGATTATCCACACCTGAATCATGAAGCATCAGCTTAATATACTTTTCAGGAATGTCAAAAGTTAGGATTTGTGGTTAGACAAATTGCCATCTGTTCTGTGATAGAGAAAACTTCTTGTGAGGGATGATTGTCTGGCCATATGGGCCAATATCTCATTATTTAACACTGACAACACTTTCCCCAGCACATACCCAGGAGGAGCACTTGCTGCTCTCACAGCTTCCCTCATTTTGCTTCTGGCAATGTCTGCTGCTCCTTTTTGAGGACAGGAGTCCTGAGAGTGTTTGGTTGGTTCTTGAGCTATGTTACCATCCTTTGTTTTTATCATTGAATGACACTTTATAGAGTAATTCTTTCTGCGTTGCCAAGCCACCACTCCACTGTAAATCATAACTTTGTTCCTCTGGCTTCTAGAAAACTCCATTGTTTGCACCATTAAAAAAAAAAAAAAAAAATAACACCGTAATACCTTATCTAAGAATGTACATTTAAAAGAAAGGACAATAAAAATAGTTGTAATTCAAAGGAAACAAAGCTATCGAAATGTTTTAGATAGTTGTAGCTAACTGCTTTGTTGCAGTCCTGCTGTGGCACTGTAGGATGAGCACTGAACTGCTAACTGCTAGGTTGGTGGTTGAAACCCACCAGCCGCTTCTTGGAAACCCTATACAAGGTCACTATGAGTTGGAATGGACTCCATGGCACTTACCAACAATAACCGCCTTATCACTAAACTGTTTGCACCAAAGATACCCTTCATGACAAAAGGACCTAACTGCTAATCATCAGAGCACAAGTTCAAGTGCACTACAGTACCATATGCATATATATAATTTAGAGTTTATTACATTAGTTTTCAACATTTTTATGCAATGTTATCATTGTCCCAAGGAAGAAGTATTTACTGATGCCTCCTCCTCTACAGGCGTCGTGCTGTGGCACTGTAGGCTAATGCCTGGACTGCAAAGTAGGTTTGAACCTCAAGGCAACTGGTTCAAGCTCACCAGTCATTCCTTGGAAACCCTATACAGGGTCACTATGGGTTGGAACTCACTCGACGTTACTTAACAACAAGACTCATGACTGGCCTGTATCTGCTTCACAAGATCTCTTTAAAGTGCTCAACAGCAAAGATATCAGGACTAAGATAAGCCTGATTCACACCATGGAAATTTCAGTCGCCTCATATGCATGTGAAAGCTGGACAATGAATAATGAAAATCACAGAAGAATTGATACATTTGAGTTACGGTGTTGGAGATGAATATTAAAAGTATCATGGACTGTCAGAAGAACAAACAAATCTGTGCTGGGAGAATTACAACAAGAATGCTCCTGAGAAGCCAGGATAGAGAGACTTTGCTCTCCTACTTCAGATAAGTTATCAGGAGGGACCAGTCCCTAAAGAAAGGCACTATCCTTGGTAAAGTGGGGGATCAGCAAAAAAGAGGAAGCCCCCCCCCCCAATAAGATGGATTGCTGCAGTGGTAGCAGCAATGGGCTCAAACATAACAACAGTTGTGAGGATGTAAAGGACCGGGCAGTGTTTCGTTCTGGTGTGCATAAGATTGCTATGAGTTGGAACTGACACAGTGGCACCTAACAACAGTTCAGCAAGTGTATTATGTTTGGTGGTTGGCCCAACGTCTTATTACCATTATTAGATGAATTGATATTTTGATTAGTAGGTAGGATAGTGGTCAGAACATGGTCTCAAAAATCAAAACACTGAGTTTGAATGCTAACACTATTTAGTTGCATGACCTTAGGCAAGTTACTTATCTGCTCTGTGACTCTCTTTTCTCTCCTGTAAAATGGAAGTAATGGAGATACTGGCATAATACCTTTTAGTGTGATTGTTGTTGTTGTTGTTGTTATGTGCCGTGGAGTCGGAACCGACTCATAGCGACCCTGTACAGGGTTGGGTGGTTTTAAAATACTGGGCAGCAAGTTGGAAACGCTACTGTTTAATTTGGCAGCACTGGCATGCTCACTACCTGCCTCTGAGTGGATTCGGTAGAAGGTGGGCACCAGTCTTTGATCACTGGTCATGCAGAGCGGCTGAGGTCACATTGGGCGAGTGTTGACTGTCATGTGCCATCAATACAGTACTGCTGGAGTGGATGGTGTCACTTGCCCAGTGGATGGGGTGGCTGATGTGGTAGGTACGGCTGGGTTGGTCACTGGCACCTGACTGCTGGGGTAAAAATAGAGAAAAAATATAAAGGGGGTAGAAGGTAATAGGAAAAAAAATAATAAGGGGGTGAGAAAAGGAATATCTAAGAATAAAAAAGAAGAAAGAAAAATTAGGAAAAGAGAGGAAGAAACCCCCAAAGCAGCAATGTTGACACAAGCACTAGCTACCAAACACAGCGTTGGGAAGGCACAGGAAAATGCACATCCAAATGTGAAGGGTCAGAAATGGGTGCTACGGAACATGGAAGTTGGGAAGAAGGCACCGCTCCAAGGTATTAAAAATAAAAAGGAGGGGGAAGGGAAAAAAGAAAGAAAGAAATGAACAAGTGGAGGGGGCAAGAAGAAGGGGGAAAGTGGCCCAGTACTGGAATAAGCATTAGCCACCACATTAGCTGCAGTGGGAATGCAAAGCTCACCCTATGGGATGGGTCAACACCATCCACAGAGGGGCAAGGATGGGCACTGCTGTCCTGGAGTTAGGTGTGATCTCCCTCTCAGAGGGATCAAGAAAAGCATGAGGAAGGAGACAGAAAATAAAAAAACTAAGAAGCAAAAAAAGGAGCAGGAAATAAGCAGCAAAGTCCTAGTAAAAGTGGTAACACCAGGCATGCTGCTTTTATTTGCCATAAAATTTTGTAAATGTAGGTGCCATAAGCAGGAGAAAGATGAGGTTTTCTGCTCCTATAAAGATTTACAGCCTCAAAACCCTATACAGGGTCATTATGAGTCAGAACTGACTCAATGGCACACGACCAGCCATAGAGTTGATACAAGAATTAAATATAGGAATGAATGGATGTGGAAATGAAATTAACTGGGGGGAAATTACAGGGAAACAAGGAGAATTGAAGACCAGAGATCAAAACGATATTACCCTCCTTAACTCTCAGCAGTTTCATAGTAGAAAGATGAGGCTGTCTGCTCCCATCAAGATGTACAGTCTTGGAAACCCTATACAGGGTTACTATGAGCCGGAATCTACTTGATGGTTTTGGATTTGGTTGTTTTAATTTTCAACTCCCAGTTTCTGCTTTTGAAAATATTTTATCTTCAGACTAATAAGATAAATTTCACCTACCCTTGACTAACTCTTCTTGAAGTATAAAGAAGCAGATGATCAAGACTGTCTTAGTAGAAGAAGGAGGAAGAAGATAGGAATAACTGATGTTAATATATTAAGCAGTTGTAGGCTTGATTTGAAGTCCTGGTATGGTGCTGTGGATTAATGCATTGGATTGCTAGGTTGGTTTGAGTTGCAAGGTTGGCGGTTCAAGCTCACCAGCTACTTCTCAGAAACCCTATACAGTATTGCTATGAGTCAGAACTGACTTGATGGCACTTAACAACAACAACAACAACAACAGGTTTCGTTCAGTGTTTACAGGAAGTCATGGACCTCCCTACCTCTTCATACAATGGTTCCAGGAGAGCAGGGCCACACTAAATTTCAAGGTAAGAGACTTATAGAGACACTTAAAGTTCTTCACCCCTTGGAGTATGGGCATAAAATACCTTGTTTATGTGTGATTTAGACACAACTTCTGAGAAGGCTAACTCCATAATGAGATGTCTACTGAATGACAGGAAGTAAAACAATAGTAGGAAACACCACAGGGGCCAACATGGCACAAAATCAAGGGGGAAACAGGACATGCTGAGGGCCAGAGGGGAGAGGTCAGAAAGAAAAAATAATGTTTTCTGGCTCTTGGTGTAGACATTGGAATCGAATTCTGCAGCTAATCAAAAAAGGTCAGAAGTTCCGACACCAGCAGCAACTCAGGAAAAATATGAGAGTCTGCTTCAATAAAGATTTACAACCTGGGAAATCTATGGGGGCATTTCTACTCTGAACTGATTGCTGGGTCTGAATTGATTCAATGGCAGTGGGATGTTTTTGGATTGTAGACATGAGTTTGTTGTTGGTTCTTTTTTGTTATGTGTCGCTGAGTCCGCTCTTATCAACCATATGCACAACAGAACAAGCCACTGTCCAGTCCTGCACCATCCTTACGATTGGTGTCATGTTTGAGCTTTTTGTTTCGGTCACTGTGTCAATCCATCTCATTGAGGGTCTTCCTCTTTTTCACTGACCCTCCACTTTACCAAGCATTATGTCCTTCTACAGGGACTGGACCTGGACCCTCTTGATAACGTGTCCAAAAGTAGATAAGACAAAATCTCACCATCCTTGCTTCTAAGGAGCTGTCTGGTTATACTTCTTCAAGATAGATATGTTCATTCTTCTGACAGTCCATGGTATATTCAGTATTTTTCACCAACATGATAATTCAAATGCATCAATTTTTAGGTTTTTCTTATTCATTGTCAATCTTTCACATGCATATGAGATAACTGAAAATACCATGGCTTGAGTCAGGCAAACTTTGGTTCCCAAAATGACATGTTTGCTTTTGAACACTTTAAAGAGGCTTGTGCAGCAGATTTGCCCAATGCAATATGACGTTTGATTACTTGAGCACTGATTGTGGATACAAGTAAATGAAGTCTTTGACAACTTCAATCATTTTTCCGCTTATCGTGATGTTGTTTATTGGTCTAGTTGTGAGGATTTTTGTTTTCTTTACATTGAGTTGTAACCCATACTGAAGGCTATATTCTTTCTTTTTTAAACTTTGTATTGTGAATTGAGTGAAGGTGTGCAGAGCAGATCATCAGTTTTATGTTCAACAGATCATGCTCATTTCACTTCATCTCCATGATTGCAATTCCCTCAATGTAACATCACTCATCCCACTTCCTCCCCGTGTTTCTTGTTTCTATTCCTCCTTCTTTCCCAACCCTTCCAAATTTTGTCCTTGGGTAAATACTACCATTTTGATCTCAAATGGTTGACAATTCTAGGGTATGTGGACCTCCATATGACTAGTGTTGTCCCCTCTATCTATCTATGTACTGCTTGGTGAAATCTGAGCCACAGGGGTGAGTTTAGTTCCAGACCTGAAATGGGATTAAGGACCATAGTATCTGGGTTCCACCAATCTCTATCAGACCAGTAAACCTGGTATTTTTTTTTTATAATTTTGAGTTTTGTTCTACATTTCCCCAAATTCTAGCCCTGGCCTTCTAATGTGATTCCTTTCTGAACTGTTGGTAGTAAAAGGTGGGCACCATCTAGTTCTTCAGGTCTCAGGGTCTGCTGTGGAGGCTGATATTCACATGGTCCATCAGTCCATTGGACTATTTCCAAGGAACTTCAATTTTCCTCACTCTTCTTTCCTACAGATAAGGAAAGACCAATAGTTGCGTATTAGATGGTCACTCATCAGATTTAATGATCAAAGTAGGAGGTAGAACATTGTCTTTCTGGACTCTGTCATGCAAATTTACCATCATGTCCTCTGAGACTATGGTTCTGAGCCCACCAGTCAAGCAGCTCATTCCCTCAAGGTGTTTGAGAATGTCTAAGAAGTTTTTATAACTATGTATGAAAACTGTATGCTCCACCACATTCATGGATATGTTTACAGCAAAGGTAAATACCCATGAACAAATATCCTCTGTCAAACCTTTACATATTTGTGGGCAACTCCCACACCTGTTCAACCTGTGCATCTATCCATGTATTTACGTATAGTTCACTATTACTGCAGGATTTTGTATATAACAGTATTTACCTCTGTTCCCTTTAACTCTTGCACTCTTCCCTGAATCTCCCTCTGCCTGAATCATTCTCTGCTACCATCCCTATTGCTGTATATTACTTTCCCCATCAGGGAGACCTCATACCATACACTAGGAACAAAATGCTGCCTGATCCTGCACTATCCCCATGATGAGTTGGGGATCAGGTGTTGTAACCCTTAGGGTTTTGTTGGCTGGTTTTCAGAAGTAGGTCACCTGGCCTTTCTTCCTGGTCTGTCTTAGTGTGGAAGCTTCACTGAAACCTGTTCAGCATCATAGCAGCACACCAGCCTGCACTGGCAGACACGTGGTGGCTGCACACAAGTTGCATGGGCTGAGAATGGAAACCAGATCTGCTTGGGAGATGAGAATCCTTCCACTGAACTATCACTGCACCTATCACAGCAAGAAGCCTCTGACAAGAAACTCGTTCCCAAATATTGGCTGGAACCTGACAGGCATGAAGCTGGTATTTTGCCAAGAGTTACTTAAGTAACTGGAAAGGCTATTTAAGGTAATGTGTAAGACGTGACAGAATGATCTCAGTCACCTTTATGAACTCTTGAGCCAAGGTGTTCCTAAACATCCTGCTGCTAATGTTCCTTTGCTATAGCATTTTAAAAACAATTTTCAAGTGTGTGTCATAAAAATCAGTCCATACAGGAAGTCAGCTCAATAAGCTCCGTAACATAAACTTTGAAAGCAGAATGTAAAATGCTGTTGGGATGTCCTAACATGCTTTGACACTGTGCTCATTTGTAAATTTATTGACAACTCTTTAGGATCTAAAAATCCACATCAAGGAACATGGTGAGGTTTTGTAATAAAATGCAATTTGGGAGTATATGGGAACAATAGTTCAATCTGTGTTGTTGTTGTTAAGTGCCGTTGAGTCGGTTCCGACCCATAGCAACCCTGTACAGGGATTCTGAGGGTGTAAATCTTTACGGGAGTAGAAAGCCTCATCTTTCTCCCGCGGAGCGGCTGGTAGTTTCGAACTGCTGACCTTAAGGTTCGCAGCCCGATTTGTAACCACTACGCTACCAGAGCTCCTATTCAATCTGTGTAGGGCTTACTAATTTCCTAAGAGTTTGCCTCTGGAAAAGTTTCTACAACTGTTTAAAAAATCAAGACATGCCAGCAGATGATTGGGTGAACAAAATGTGAGATACACACACACACACACACACACAAAATGGACTATCATTCCATCATACCAAGAAATGAAGTGCCATCACATCCTAGGGCATAGATGAACCTTGGAGACATTGGTGCTAAATGAAATAAGTCAGATACAAAAGGACAAATATTGTATAAAATATCTAGACTAGATAAATGCACCGAGACATAAGGTAGATTCATGTTATCATGCACGAGGGGAAGGGAGGAAATGGAGAGTTATTGCTTAATGGGAAAAACGTAATGAGAGTTTCTGTTTGAGAAAAAGAAAGAGCTTCAGAAACAAATAGTGATGGCAGTCTGCACATGATGAGTCTGACTAATGCCATTGACTCATACACTACTTGAAAATGCTAAAATGGAAAATCTTATGTTGTATATATTTTAACAGAATTTAAAAATGTACCAAAAAATCAAAACGGATGAAGCAAAACATCCCAAAAACCTTGTACTGCTTTTTGAAAACTAGGACATATGACATAATGAAAAGCTCTTATTGTCTCTGTGAATCCCTTTTTGTATATATATGTCTTGTCTTCTCAAGCAGAGTCTAAGTTCTCTCTAAAGAGGAACATGCCCTGTTATTTCCTCACACTTCTACCACATGCCTAACAGTTCTCACAGTGCTTCTCAGGAAATGCTTATTGCGGAAGAAAACTTGGAAATAACAGAAAGTAACACTATGAGTAATGGCTTGTGTGTTCACCTCCTCAAGGAAACTTCAAACAAAGCAAAATCTTTCCTAACTATATACTTAAAATTCGATTCGAAGAACAAACAAGATGGCAGATCAGGTGGAAGTGCAGTGAAGAGCTCCGCCAGCAACAACACAGAATACCGGACCAAGCAGGCTCAGGGGATAGTTCCAGAACTCTGAACAACATTAAAGGAATATTTATAAGGTTGGAAGTCTTACAGCTGGGAGAATTTGTGGAAGAAGCAAGAAATCCATTGCTTTCTAGTTCGGAACACTCAGCTGCTCCAGGAGCAACCATCTTGTGTGAGACCAAGCAGGGGAAGGATCCGAGAAGCCACAGATGCCTGGCAGAACCGCGGAGATAAAGCTGTGGACATTCTTTTCTTTTGGTAGCTGTTCATTGGTCCCTTGCTGTCTGTGTACCTCCATTCTGGTATTATAGGGGTGCCTGAGCTAATGGGTAACCCAGCCCCACCCTCGAAGGGTTCTACTATGCATGTACACAGATCTCCTTGAAATTTAAAGAGACAGTTTCCAATTAAAACCAAATGGCCAAAT
>NW_006408684.1:1224758-1226389 GCF_000296735.1 Chrysochloris asiatica | reverse complement strand
CAAAATGCTCCTTGGTAAACCAGGATGTCCAGACATTATCTCTCATACTTCAGACATATGATCAGGAGGAATCAATCCCTGGAGAAGGATATCATGCTTGGTAAAGTACAGTGTTGGAGAGAAAGAGGAAGATCCCCAACAAGATAGATGTGGCACACTGGCAGAAGCAGTGGGCTCAAGCGTAGCAGTGATTGTGAAGTTGATGCAAGACTATGCAGTGTTTCTTTCTGTTGTGCATAGGTTCACTACGAGTAGGTACCAACTCAATAGCACCTAACAACAACAACTTAACCAAATTGGACCTAGAAAATTTATCACTAATAATTCCTTACTTTTATGCGGCACTGTATAACCCACAAAGTACATGCTATCCACGATTTAAATTCACAATAACTCAACAAGATAAACAAGGATTATCATCCCAATTTAAGGCCAAGCCCTTCTTCCAAAATGCCTCTTGTGTGAACTTGAACCTCTAACCTTATGCAATAGAGTGTGTTAACTGCACCACCCAGAGATTCCATTACTATATTTAAGGAGAGAGACACAGAAAAGACTAAGTTGAAGCATGTGTTGAAGATAAAACTGATGATCTGCTCTGTAAACCTTCACTCAATTCACAATAAAAAAGTAAAAAAAAAAAAAAAAGCTTCCAACTCATTTTAATATGCAGCTAGAAAAATCCTGGTCTAGACATTCTAGTACCTAATCATTCCCCATCAGGCTGCAGTTCTTGTTTAAGGGAGATGCTAGCCTGAGCACAGAAATAATCTTTGCAAAGCTGGAGTTTTCTGGGATTGCTGGTTCCTGAAATTGAAAGGGATGGCAAAACTTTCCTTTCTCTTGTTCATCAAAATCAGGTGTTCATGTATTAAGGAAAAACTAGAGCTTTCTGGGACATTCTGGGATATTAACTTATATAAACAGTTCTGTTTGTCATTATATATGTATGAAGATAAATGTTAAAACTGAAAGGAAACAAAAAACTATAGTAAAAGTGTTTATATTTTTTCCTATTATAAAATTAAGTTATAATTTAAGAGCTTCAATACATTTCTAACTGTGGTAGATTTTAAGGTAATTATGTGTCTTGAGTAATATATTTGCTATCAACTTATTGCATAAAAGGATTTCTGGGGAATTCAAGATTACTTTTAGATTTATAGTCCTCTCAAGTGAAAAAGATGTTTTTACAGAAGTACTTCCGATTTTCAATGTCTGGTGAATCTTCCATTTGCCATCAATAATGCCACCTACAGAAATCGTCCCTCATATAAATCCAGTCTGACGTTGCTGTAATGCACCGTGCACAAGAGAGCTCTTAGGACAAGAAATAATCTCTGTGAATTATAGCAGGTCAGTATGGGGAAAAACATTTGTCCTGTAATTTATGAATTTAGGATGCTTGCAGCATATACTTTGGTATTCTAAATAGGTTTAGGTGTTTTGATATTAGTTGGCTGTCTTGATACATGTTTATTATAGACCCTGTGAAAATTGCTGATTTGAAAAAATGTATTTTGTAATCTTTTTTTTTTTTTGGTCTTTCATGTTTATTACTCACATATTAAAAATTGTGTGAGTACTGTAGAATATGCACTGAACCATGAGGTCGTTTTGAACTGAAAGCT
>NW_006408684.1:1219106-1220603 GCF_000296735.1 Chrysochloris asiatica | reverse complement strand
CATTGACTTGTTTTAATTTTCTTCACCTACAGCTTGAACGTATATATGAACAATTAGCAATTGATGGTTGGTTTCACAGTCAGCCCTTGGCCTTGTTTTGACTGATGATACTGAGCTGTTTCATCGTCTTATCCCACAGATTTAATCAATTTGATTCCTGTGTATGCCATCTAGTGAGGTTCATGTGTATACTTGCTTTTTGTGTTGTTTTAAAAAGGTATAAATCATTGGTCTTAAAAATTCTATTCTGCATTCTCCATCACAATTTCTATCACCAAGGCCATATTTTCCAACTACTGATCCTTCCTTCCTCTTTGTTTCCAACCTTCACATTGCAATTGCCAGTAATTATCAATATATGTTGACTTCATGCTTGATCAATTTCAGACTGAAGAAATAGGTAAAATTAAAATGTTATCCATAGCTTGCCATAGTCCACACAGTTAAAAACCTTTGCATAGTCAATAAAGCACAAGTAAATATCTTTCTGGTATTCTCTGCATTCAGCCATGATCCATCTGATGTCAGCAATGATATCCCTAGTTCCTAGCTCACTGACATTAATGGTTGGTGCATAAGTTTGAATAACAGAGGCATTAACTGATCTTTCTTGTTGCTGTTGTTGTTGTTATCAGCTGTTAAATTGGTTCGGACTCATAGCAACCCTGTATAGAGTTTTTGAGGAGTTGCTGGTGGGTTTGAACTACCACCCTGGAAGTTAGTTGTTGTTGTTATGTGCCATGGATTCGGTTCCAACTCATAGCGACCCTATACAGGGTTCCTAAGGCTGTAAATCTTTATACGAGAGCAGACAGCCTCACCTTTCTCCCAGGGAACAGCTGGTAGTTTTGAACTGCTGACCTTGAGGTTCGCAGCCCAATTTGTAACCACTACGCTACCAGAGTAGTCCAGGGCTTATCCTAAAGTGTCATGTCAGGACTCGTTGTAGGTGAATGGATATTATCATATCATAGGCAGCATTGTACTTCAAGGTAGATCTTGAAATGTGTTTTTTTGTTTGGTTGGTTTTTTATGATGAATGCCATACTTCTTGAACTTGTCATTCCCAGCATAGTAAAACATTACTGTCAGATTCAAAATGACCAATTTCAGTCCATTTCAGCTCACTAATGCCTAAGATATCGATCTTTATGCATTCCATTTCATTTTTTACAACTTTCAATTTTCCTAAATTCATACTTCGTTCCTTCTGTGTTCCAATTATCAGTGGATGCTTGTAGCAGCTTATTATTATTTTGAGTTGTGCCTCATCAGAAAATGATGGTCCTGAAAGCTTTCCTCCATTCATGTCATCGTGGTCAACTCTCCTGTGAGGGGGCAGTTCTTCTCAGTTGTATTTTGAGTGCCTTCCAACCTGAGGGGATCATCTTCCAGCACTATATTTGAAAATGTTCTACTACTATTCATAAGGTTTTCCGTGGCTAAACATCCAGAAGTGGTTAGTGACTCCTTCCTAGTCTTCTTTCTAATCTGTAT
>NW_006408684.1:1215884-1219006 GCF_000296735.1 Chrysochloris asiatica | reverse complement strand
AACAACATAGCCTAGTCAGAGGTTTGTTTGGTTTTGTTCTCAGTATAAAAAACTTTCTGTTAATGATACCAGTTGAAATTATAGAGTTTGCCTCTCCCTATAACTGTGCTCAGAGACTCCATGTAATCTACCTCTTTTTCACTGTCTGGATTCAGTCTGTTTAAGAAGAATTTGGGAAGGACCTAGGTAATTATCAGAGATCCATTAAATATAGCATAGCCTGTTGTGTTGGGTTATGTATCATTCTATCATACTACCTAAACTCTCGAGCTATAATTATTAGGACAAGGCAGGCAAATGATAATCCGTCTGAATTATGTTGGGGATAATTGAGAATGAAGTAACTGATATGGTCTACACTGTCTAAAGTCACTAGATAATTTTTTTATTTTACATTTTGTCCTATGACTTAATCATTAAAATGTGAGTTTTGATTTGTTCATTCAGTTGTTTTTAAAGTGCATAGCTTACACTTCGAAACATAGCCAGCCGCTTGCCTTAAGGAATGTAAATGTTTAAGGTCTAGGTTCTTAGCCTTCAGAAAATTGTGTGTGTGTGTGTGTGTGTGTTTGTTTTGGAAGGTGTCAGGGAACAGAAACACTACAACTTATCCTGGTAAGCAAGTCCATGGTTTTAGCTCCATGAGTCATCAGTATTTATCAGTATTAATGTTGAATGTGGGCAGGTATTCTTATTTCCTCTCTCAAGTAGTATATTAAATTCTTACAATGATGTCTGTGTAGCTTAACCCATGCTATGTGCCTGAGGGTTGAATTTAATCTGTTATCTGAATAATAATTATAAGAACAAATGTGCAAATAAACACGTAGTATTAAATAAGGAATTATTTTTGCATGTCATCTCTTTTTTTTTTTATCTGAAAGATTTGTTTCAGATGCATTAGAAACTCTAAAGGGAATACACCAGATTAATTTTTAGAATTAACAGGCATATACTTTATTCTGAAATCATGACTGTTGTGTTCTAATTAAATTCAAATGTGACCCATTCCTCTTTGGCATGTTATGACAATAAGCAACATCTGTTGCTTTGGAGGTGGGGACAGTCATATCTTTGATCCCTGTAAATAATTAAATTAGTTGATTTATAAAGCATAATGCCTAACATTGTAAAAGTCCCAGTCTTCTACTTCTGTCTCATTAGCAAAAATAAATAGGTTTGTCTTGTGCACACAAACTAATATAGGACTTGAGTGTTGTTCAAGGCCATGCCAAAGAAAGATCAGGGGTTTTGTTAGCTAGCAATACTTTATTCAACTTGGTTTTTCTATTACCAAAAAAAAGTGTAGAAAAATGGTCAGATTCAAGCTCTCTCACAGTCACATTCTTGGTTGACCTGGTGAGTTGACAACGCGTGGGGTCTGCAGTCAACTCTAAAGTCTGACAGGAACATGCAAAGAACTTTCTTCTTCCTGGAAGGTGGGTAAGGAAGAAAGGAAGACCCAGGAGGGTGGTGGCAGCAGTTGTGTGAAGGTGGGCTATGACCCCAGGCCAGGCCCATGTTACACTCCCATCCCATGCTTCCAAGAAGAGCAGTGCATAACCCTGCATACATACACATGCCCCTTATACTTTGCTTATTTCTACATACAGACTCATTCTTCTATGTGTTAACAATTGTCCCTCACCGATCTTACAGTCAACCTTGCCTGATCCATCCAAATAAATAGTTCTTTCTTTATGATCCAAACAAGGTTACTAACATCTCATTTGCTGATGAAGAAGATGTCTACATCATTTTTTTTCTTTCTAGTTTTCATTCATTCACTTATTCATTCACCCAAGCTTTTCAGTACTGCCTGGTAGCTGGTGGCTGTGTGCTGTGGAGTCAGTTCCAACTCATAGCGACCCTGTAAGGGTTTCCGAGGCTTTAAATCTTTATGGGAGCAGAATGCCTCATCTTTCTCCCACAGAACAGCTGGTAGTTTTGAACTGCTAACCTTGCGGTTCACAGCCCGATTCGTAACCACTATGCTACCAGAACTCCTTCCAGTACTGCCTAGTGTAGGAAAAATCCTTCTTTCCCTTTAAGGTGCACCAGTAGGTGCCCCAAGAGCAGTAGATAAATGGTTTTTGTTGTTTTTAGGTGCCATTGAGTCGGTATCAACTCATAGCAACCCTATGCACAACAAAATGAAACATTGCCCAATCCTGCACCAACCTCACAATTTGCTACATTTGAGCCTGTTACTGCTGCCACTGTGCCAATCCATCTCATTAGGCATCTTCCTTTCTTTCTCCAACCCTTCATTTTAACAAACATAATATCCTTCTCCAGGGACCAATCCCTCCTGATAACATGTCCAAAATAAGAGAGATTAAGTCTGGTTATCTGGCCATCCTGACCAGGGAGCATTCTGGCTGTACTTCTTCCAAAACCAATCGGTTTGTCCTTTTGGCAGTCTGTGGTACTTTTAATATTCTCCTCCAACACCATAGTTCAAATGCATCAAGTCTTCCTCATTCACTGTCCAACTTTTACATGCATATGAGATGATTGAAAATACTATGGCTTGGGTTAGGTGCATTTTAGCCCTTAAACTGGCTGGTGGGTTTGAACAGCTGACCTTATGGTTGGCAGTCCAATACTTAGCTTTGTTGTTGTTAGGTGCCCTCAAGTCAGTTTCAACTCATAGTGCTCCACAGTAGCACAACCAAATGAAACAATGCCCGGTCCTTCACTAGTCTCACAATTGTTATATTTAAGCTCATTGTTGCAGCCACTGTGTCAATCTGTCTCATTGAGCATCTTCATCTTTTTCGCTGACTCTCGTCTTTACCAAGCTTCATATCCTTCTCCAGGGACTAGTCCCTCCCAATAACATGTCCAAAGCATGAGAGACGAAGTCTAGCCATCCTTGCTTCTAAGGAGTACTTTGGTTGTACTTCTTCCAAGGTAGATTTATTTGTTTCTCTGGCAGTCCTTGATACTTTCAATATTCCTCATCACCACCACAATTCAAATGAGTCAACTCTCTGTCTTCCCTATTCATTGTCCAGATTTGCATGCATATGAGGCAACCGAATATACCATTGCTTGAGTTAGGTACACCTTAGTCCTCAAAGTGACATCTTTGCTCTGTATCACTTTAAAGAATTCTT
>NW_006408684.1:1209989-1215784 GCF_000296735.1 Chrysochloris asiatica | reverse complement strand
ACTCAGCATACCACAGATTGAATAAATACAGTGAGAGCATACAATCCTGGTGCACAACTTTCCTGATTTTAAAACACACAGTATTCCTTTGTTCTCATCTAACAATTGTTTTTTTGGTGTATGTACAGGTTCCTCTTGAGCACAATTATGTGTTCTAGAATACCCATTATTCACAATGTTATCCATAGTTTGTTATGACCCACTCAGTCAAATGACTTTGCATAATCAATAAAGCACAAGTAAGCAACTTTCTGGTATTCGCTGCTTTCAGCCAAGACCCAGCTAATGTCAGCAAAGATATCTCTGGTTCCCCATCTTGAATTTCTGGCAGCTTCCTGTTAATGCACTGCTGCAACAGGATTTGAATTATCGTCAGCAAAAATTTACTTGCATGTTATACTGATGATATTGTCCAATGGTTTCCACATTTTGGGTGTTTCTTTGAAACAGGCACAAATATGGACCTCTTCCAATCAGTTGGCCAGGTAGCTGCCTTCTAAATTTCTTGACATAGATAAGTGAGCACACCTAGCACTACATCACTTTGTTGAAATATTTCAATCTTGGAGCCCTGTTTTTCACCAATGCCTTTAGTACAGCTTAGGACTTCTTCCTTTAATACCATTGATTCTTGAAATGGCTGAGCATTGGCCAATTCTTTTTGATATAGTGACTCTGTGTATTCTTTCCATTGTCTTTTATGCTTCTTGCATTATTCTATATTTTGCCCATAGAATCCTTGAGGCTTGAATTTTTTCTTCAGTTCTTAGCATTTCAAAATGCTTAGTATGTTCTTTCTTTTTGGTTTTCTAACTCCAGATCTTTGCACATTTTATTATAATACTTTATTTTGTCTTTTCAAGCTGCTTTCTGAAAATTTCTGTTCTGTTCTTTTACTTCCTCATTTCTTCCATTTACTCTGGCTTCTCTATAACCAAGAGCAACTTTCAGAGTCTCTTATGATAACATTTTGATACTTTCTTTCTTTCCTGTGTTTTTAATGACCTGTTGCTTTTTTGCTGTATGATGTTCTTGATGTCACTCCAAAACTCTTGTGGTGTTCAGTAATTATCATCTAATGCATCAGATCTGTTCTTGAGATGGTCTCAAAATTCAGGTAGGATGTGTTCAAGGTTATATTTTGGCTCTCATGGACGTGTTTTAATTTTCTTCAGTTTCAACCTGAACTTGCACATGAGCAATTGATGGTCTATCTGTTCCACAATTGGCCTCTGACCTTGGTTTTGGTTGATAATATTGAGCTTCTTCATTGTCTCTTCCCACAGATGTAATCAATTTGAATCCTGTATATTCCATATGGTGAGGACTACATATATAGCTGCTATTTATGTTATTGAAAATGATACTTTCAATGAATAAGTTGTTTGTCTTTCAAAATTCTGTCTTGGGATCTCAAATGTGATTTCTATCACCAAGGTCTTATTTTCCAACTACTGATCCTTCTTTTTTGTTTCCTACTTTTGCTTTCCAATCACAAGTAATTATGAATGCATCTTGATTGCATGGTTGATCAATTTTAGGCTGAGAAGTTGATAGAATTCTTCAATATCTTTATCATTGGCTTTAGTGGTTGCTGTGGAATTTGAATACTAATTGTATTAATTGGTCTTCCTTGTAGGCAGATAGATATTACCCTACCACAGACAGCATTGTACTTGAAGATTGATCTTGAAATGTTCTTTTTGGTAATGAATGACCATTCCTATTGAAATTGTAATTCCTAGAATAATGAACCACATGATTGTCTGATGCAGAATGGCCAATTCTTGTCCTTTTCAGCTCTATAACACCTAGGATCTTTACATATTCCATTTCATTTTTATGACTTCCAATTTTCCTATATTCATCCATCCCACATTCCGACTTTTAATCGGTATTTGTAGCTGGATCTTCTTATTTTGAGTCATGCCCCATTAGCAAATGAAGGTTCTGAAAGGTTTACTCCATCTACATTTTTAAGGTCAGCTCCACTTGAGGTGTAAGCTCTTCCTCAGTCATATTTTGAGTGCCTTTCAACTTGAGAAGCTCATCTTCTGGCACTTCATCAAAAAAACGTTTCACTGCTATTCCTAAGGTTTTCAGGAGCCAATCCCTCAGAAGTAGACTGCCTATTCCTTCTTCTTAGCCTGGAAATTCTGCTGAAACACCAATGGCATAGCTTCCAGCATCACAACATCAGGCAAGCCAACAAACTGACAGATGTGTGAGTTCTGAAAACTAAAGACAAAGAATAAAATCTTGAAAGCAAAGAGAAAAGGCATATTGCCTCCAAGAGAACACTAGTTCAAATAACAGGAAATGTCTCATCTGAAACCACAGAGCCAGAAGGAATTGGCACAATGTTTTTCAAGTGCTGAAAGTAAGAAAACTGTCAATCACAAATTCTATATTTGGTAAAACTGCTCTTCAGGAATGAAGGGAAAGTAAAAACATTTTCCAGGAAAAACTAAAAGTATTTCTCAATATCAGTCCTATCCTTAAAGAATCGCTAAGGAAGTTCTTTAAACAGTAAGAAAATAATATATAAAGACTTAAGAGCATTTCAAGCGAAAACAACAGAAAGAGTAGAAATATGTTTTCTTAATTATATTTAATGATTGAAATAAAAATTACAACACTCTTTGATACTTGTGATACTTAAGGTTTTGTGCCAATTTGACTGGGTCAGGATTCCCTACCACTTGGCAGTTGAGATGGAGTTATCCCCATGGTGAAATCTAATACAAACATAGTTAAATCTATGATTATTGACCATGAACAGCCAATCAATTGAAAGGATATTTCCTTGGGGATGTGGTCTGCTCCCAGTATAATGGACAAGCTTGCTCTTTTTTCTGCTGTATCTGGAGCTTACATCTGGGTCATCCTCCAATCTCTGGTTCTTTGAACCTGAGCCAGTGGCTTGTTCTATTATTTGTCTGTTCATCTGCAATGGGCCCTCTCAAAGATTTTGATTCACCTGGCCCAAACTTGGAATTCCTGTCTGCTCATCTACCTGTTGTGCCCACCCACTGATCTTGGTTAAACTGACCCAGACTTGGGACTTACCCACCTCTACAATTATGAGCCATTTCTTTGATATAAACTTCTCTTAATATACTTCTCTTTATATATATATATACAGAGAGAGATCTATAGATACATATATGTATATACATACACACATTTCACTGGTTTTACTTCTCTAGATAACCCAGCCTAAGACAATACTCAAAACTACAATATTTAATTGAGGAAAGCAAAAGAACCTAAATTAAATGGAAGTAAGGTTTCCATATTCCACTTAAGTGGTAAAATGGTGATCTCAGCAGATCAGAACAGGCCTTTCTAAGGTGTCTATTATACTTTAGACATGTTATCAGGAGGGACCAGTCCCTGGAGAAGGACATCATGCTCAGTAAAGTGGATGGTCAGCGACAAAGATGAAGACATCCCCCTCCCCCAAGGAAGTGGATTGGGACAGTGGCAGCATCCATGGGTTCAAGCGTAGCAATGATTGAGGTTGGTGCAGGACCAGGCAGTGTTTCGTTCTGTTGTTCAAAAGGTCGCTATGCATCTGTACTGAATCACTGGCACCTAACAACAACAAGGATGTAAGCACCTTTTTTAAAAAAATTTTTTAATCTAACTTGTAAATCTTTGTGGGAGCAGAAAGTCTCATCTTTCTCCCACAGAGTGACTGGTGGACTTGAACCACCAACCTTGCTTATCCTTCAGAGACACCGCAATCCCATTCCCATATAATTGTGTGTGTGTGTATACATATATATGTATTTCACTGGTTTTGCTTCTCAAGAGAAATCAGCCTAAAGCATACTAGAAAGAAAGCTCTTTCAAAACTTAACCAATGACTGTCTCATAGATCACAAAAGAATCAATAGCTTAGGATACAGTTCAGTGAATCTGAGGTTCAACAAGAGCAAGAAGACCCTAGTGAGATGAATTGGCCCAGCAGCCACAAGGATGGACTTGAACATGCTGGCAATTGTGAGGATGATGCAGGACTGGGGCAGTTTCATTCTGTTGTGCATGTGGTCACCATGAGTCAGAATAGACTCCATGCAACTATCATCAACATCATAAATACCGGGAAACAGAGATCATAACAAACCAGTTTAGAGGCTACCATTACCTCTTTCTAAGGAGTTCTGGTAGCGTAGTGGTTATGAGTCAGGTTGCTAACCTCAAGGTCAGCAGTTTGAAACTACCAGTGGTTCCACAGGAGAAAGATGAGGCTTCCTGCTCCCATTAAGATTTACAGCCTCGGAAACCCAAATGGGTCACTATGAGTTGGAACTGACTCCATGGCACACCACCACCATTACCTCTTTCCACACACATATATATATACACATCAACACTGGATATGTAGATATGACCACTCTACAGTTCAACGTGGCTTATACTACTTCTTTACCATAGAGTCCTCTATCATCTTAGCCTAAGGAGCGTGAACTCGCTCCTCAGAAGAATGCAGGTTTTATCTCTGCTCCTTCCTGAAATGTCTCAAGTAAAACAAGTTTTAAAAAGTGGTTTCATGCATCTATATGACACTGCTGCCTACCTGGGACAGTTACTCATTTCACTCTAGTTCCATTCAGACCACTCAACAAATGTACTTGAATAATCTACGGCCACTCATCCTTCTTACATGTCTGACCCAGAGTGCTACATTGAAGTAGACATCATGCCAGTGTGGTTCTGTTGGCTGTATTCCAGAATCCTATTTTCGTTGACTTTGGACATACTAATGTAAGCATTGCTCATAGGTGACACTAGGGAAATTGCTAGAAGTGGAGAAAGTGTCATTTATGGACAGTTTGAAGTTTAGCCATATGGCAGGCTGGATAAGAAAGAATAATACCACAGTGAGAAATTTCAATGCAGTTTAAAGAAGTCTCATGTTATTGCCTTCAAACTGTTTCTTGCTTTCCTGAATTAACTTCTGTGTATTTCAGTTATTGTAACAAACTACCTTGTAACTTAGTGGCTTGAAACGACATTATTATCTCTTCCAATTCTGTGGAGTGACAGAGTTTAGGAGGATGGCTCTCACTTGGGCTCTCTCATTCACGTGTAGTCACTGGGCTGCTGGGAAAAACATCATCTGAACACTGCTTCGCTCACATATCTCTTGCCTGAGCTTCAAAGGTAGAACAGCTAGACTTTCCCTTGTGGCTAGCTTGTACTTTCTCACAACATGGTAGTCTCAGGGTACTTTGACTTCGTACACAGTGACTGATTTTCCCCAGAGCACACACTCATAAAGAAGTTGAAGCTACTGGTCACTTAAGGTCTCCTAGGGGTCTAGAAAGTGACATGGTGTTACTTCTATTGTAGTCTTTGAGCCAACGCAGTCACAGAGGCCACCCAGATTTCCAAAGAAGGGACACAGATGCCATCTTGTGATGAGAGTAATGTCAAATAATTTGTGGTCCTCTTTAATCTGCTCCTGCTTCTTAATCACATGCCTGTTCAGTCCATCACTATAGGATGTCCTCTCAGATGATCTAATTTGTTGACATTCAAACGAGAACATTGGATTTCCAAAAGATTCAGAGCTCCAAAGGACATCTTTGATGGTGAGTAAAAAAGTCAGTAAGAAAACAAGAAAGAAGGAAAAGGTCAAAATGGATGTCAGAAGAGACTCTGAAACTTGCTCTTCAAAGTAGAGATGCTAAAGCAAATGGAAGAATTGAAGAGGTCCAAGAGCTGAACAGAAAATTTCAAAGATCAGCTCAAGAAGATAAAACCAAATACTATAATAAAATATG
>NW_006408684.1:1207439-1208015 GCF_000296735.1 Chrysochloris asiatica | reverse complement strand
AAGCCACACCAAAGAGCGGGCTTCCATAAAGGATGCAGAAGAAGAGATTAACAGAAATTAAAAGAATATTTAAGAAGAAAGGAAATAGAAACAGAAGCACCGCCTCAGGCGGTATTTGTTTATTAATTTAGGTGGTTCCTGCCAAATTCTTAATAGACAGTATTAATCATTGCTAGGGAATAAAGTGTGACCCCCTGAAAGATATGTTAAAATCCTGACCCCAGTACCTGTGAATATGGCATTTAGAACTAGGGTCTTTGCAGATATTTTCAGTTAAGTTCACAGCAGCTTCTCAGAAAAAAACTTGGAGATCTACTTCTGAAAACTCAGCCAGTGAAAAGCCTCTAGAACGCAGTTCAATTCGGACACAAATGGGGTCTCCAGAAATCAAGAGTCAACTCCGCAGAAGCTTCTTACTGATTTGATAATCCTTGAGGCATTAACAATTTTGTCCTGGGTTTCCACTTCCGGCCTTTGCTGCCACGCCCCAGGATTTTTTGATACAATCTGTTAGCTAACAGTAGAGTTCTGGAACCCAACACTTCTCCCAAAACTTCACTATCATCTAATCCCCCA
>NW_006408684.1:1194186-1203591 GCF_000296735.1 Chrysochloris asiatica | reverse complement strand
TAGATTAGTGACAGAATATTATTGTTTCAGTATAATTGAAGTGATGACTTAATGTGTTTTTAGCTCATGCTAAGAGGTTTTCTGTTTTTGTTTTTTGTAATAACATAAAAATAAATATACACTCATCTGAGCCTTAGAGGAGTAAAAGGTTGTAATATTTTTGAGTTCTCTTGGCACAGCAATCCATTCTCATCAATCTCAGCTTCTGCAGGAAACACAGCATGTTTTTCTTCAATCATCCACTGTCATTATTTAATATAGGGCAGCAGTCACAGTCTTCATTAATATATTAACCTATGGCTCAAAAGGGCCTTGCAGTAAACCAACTGACAACATCTTATGACAGTTTTATATCATAGGGCTTGGGAATATTAACCATCTTAAACACTGACCTCTAGAATAAGCTTAATAATGTTAATAAGCAATTTAAGAAGGCTAGCCAACAAACGAGCCCTGGTGTGGTGCTATAGGATAAGCACTATATGGCTAACTGCAAGGTCTGCAGTTCAACCCCACCAGCTGCTCTCAGAAAACCCATACAGGGTCGCTATGAGATGGAACCAACTCAACAGCACACAACAACAACAGCCAACAAACAGAAAAAGATGAAAATGAGAGTCCAAGTTCATGGAAACAACTTAAATATTAATCAAGAGGGATGGGGGAAAAAAGATGATAACTATCTAGACAGATAGATTGCTGTTGTTTATTGTTGTTAAGTGCCGTCGAGTCAGTTCCGACTCATAGCAACCCTGTGTAGGGTTTCTGAGTAGCAGCTGGTGGATTTGAACTGCCAACCTTGTGGTTTAAATCCAGTGTTGATCCTGCAGCACCACCCCAGAGGTCTATATAATAGAATATTTTGAAGTTTTAAAGAGTATGACGTAGAGCTATATGCTGCAAAATGAAATAAGCGCTAAAATATTATATGGATAAAAGGGAAGAGAGTATATATAATAAGCTATTATTTGTTTGGCATTCTAGCATTAAGGATCCTCCAAGAAATGGCTAGCTGATCACCCTAAAGCAAAACCCCAGAGACTTACAGGACGTACAGAATCATCTTTTAATGTTCCCAGTTTTTAGTCAGATCAAAGGAAACCATAGACTCTTGTAGAAATGTAGATGGCTTGTATTTGGTCAAGCATGTATCTATGGATTTTATTTCTTTATTTCCAAACAGTTCAAATATTTCCAAGCCTGCTCATACAAGTCTAGAATATTTTTTAGTTATGAAACTAATTTCAAGAGACCATAGCGTAGTTTCCTTTGTATCAAAACAGATGCTGCCATCTTCAATATAATGGAGTATTCTGGAAGGAACCACTGGATTAACAATGATCCCGTGGTTTAGAAAACACATGCTACCCAGCTTACACAGATGAGACTATAATTATTTTTTTAAGTAGCATTACCTGGAAGAGTATTTCACAATCCTGCATCAGGGGTGTTCTATAAACTTCTCTCTTAGGAACAATCTCTTTAGGGCCAACCTAAATCTTTAACATTTATCAATTCTTGCTGCTGTTTGCATGTTGTTGTTGTTAGGTCAGTTCCGACACATAGCAACCCCATACATAACATAACGAAACACTGCCTAATCATGCACCATCCGCACAACTGCTGTTAGGTTTGAACCCATTGTTTCTGCCATTGTGTTAGTCCATCTCGTTGGGATGTCTAACTCTTTTTTGCTGACCTTCCACTTTTCCAAGCATGATGTCCTTCTCCAAGGACTGGTCACTCCTGACAGTATGTCTAAAGTATGACAGATAAAGTCTCTCCAACCTTGCTTCTAAGGAGCATTCTGGCTGTACTTCTTCCTACACAGATTTGTTTGTTATTCTGGCAGTCCGTAGTACTTTCAATATTCTTTATTAACATCATGATTCAAATGTATCATTTGTTTGCCGGCCTTCACTATTCATTGTCCTAGGTTATTAAAAAGACCATGACTTGGATGAGGTGCACTTTAGTCCTCAAACTAACAACTTTGCTCTTGAACACTTTAAAGAGGTCTTGTGCAGCAGATCTGCCTAATGCAATATGTTATTTGATTTCTATTACTATTGCTTCCATGAGTGTTGATTGTGGATCACGGTAAAATGAAGTCTTTGACAACTTTAATCTTTTCTCGATTTATCATAATATTATTTAGTAGTCCAATGTGAGAATTTTTGTTTTCTTTACATTGAGATGCAATCCATACTGAAGGTTGTGTGGTCTTTGGCCTTCATCCATAAGTATTTCAAGTACTCTTTGCTTTCAGTACACAAGGTTGTATCATATGCATATTACAGGTTATTAATGAACTTTCCTCCTATCCTAACCTTTCACATACTTAGATTATTTGCTTAGTATATGGATTTAATAAATATGGTGAAAGGATACAACCCTGATGCACACCTTTGCTGAGTTTAAACCATTCAGTATCCCCTTATTCTGATTCATGTACAGGTTCCTCATGAACACAATCAAGTGTTCTGGACTATCCATTTTTTTTTTCATAATGTTATTTATAGTTTGTTATGATCCATGCAGTCAAATGTCTTTGCATAATCATTAAAGCACAAGTAAACAATTCTGATGTTTTATGCTTTCCGTCAAGATCCATTGACATCAGTAGTGATATCCCTAGTTCCACATCCTCTTCTGAATCCAGCTTGTATTTCTGGCAGCACCCTCTTGATGTACTGCTGCAATCGTTTTTAAATTATCTTCAGCAAAATTCACTTGCATGTAATATTACTGATACTACTCAATGGTTTCTACATTCCAATGCATCACCTTTCTTTGGAATGGGCATAGATAATAGATCATTTCCAACTGGTTGACCAGATAGCTATCTTCCAAATTTCTTAGTATAAATGGACAAGTATTTTCAGTGTTGTATCAGTTTATTGAAAGATTTCAATTTATATTCCATCAATTCCTGGACCCTTGTTTTTCATCAACGTCTTCAGTACTACTTGGACTTCCTCTTTTAATACCATTGGTTCTTGAAATGATTTCACATCAACCAATCCTTTTTGGTACAGTGACTCTGTATATTCCTTCCATCTTTTTTTTTTTCATGTTTCTAGTGTCACTCAATATTTTGCCCATGGAATCCTTCAATATCACAAGTTGAGTCTTGAATTTTTCCTCCAGATCTTTCAGCTTGAGAAATGCTGAGCATGTGTTCCCTTTTGGGTTTCTTACTCTAGATCTTTGAACATTTCATTATAATACTTTGTTTTCTCAAGCTGCCCTTTTGAAATGTTCTCTTTAACTCTTTTACTTCCTCATTTCTTCCAGTCACCTTCGTTCCTCTATGTTCAAGAACAAGTTTTAGAGTCTCTTTTGACATCCATTTTGGTCTTTTCTTTTTTTCCTGTCTTTTTAATGATCCTTAGCTATCTTCATGTATGGTGTTCTTGTTATCCCACAGCCCTTCTAGTCTTTGGTCGTTAGTGTCTAATACACCAAATCCCTTCTTCAGATGGTCTCTAAATTCAGGTGGGATATACTCAAAATCCTGGTGTGGCGCTCATGGTTAATGCTCTAGACTGCAAGGTGGCTTTGAACTGCAAGATCAGTGGTTCAAGCTTACCAGCTGCTCCTCAGAAACCATATACATGGTCACTATGAGTCAGAACCAACTCGATGGCACAAACAACAAATCTCACTAATATCAAAGAAGAGGAGCCAGGTGTGGAGCACATCCTTTGGACCCCAAGATCTCTGTACACTGCACCTCCTCAACCTAAGGACAGAAAGCTGCAACACCAGAAGACTGGCAGAACCAAGAACCAGAACCCAAGACAGAGCAGTGGAGCAGCAACATCAGAACCAAAAACCAAAGAACGAGACAGAGCAGTAGGTTTCCCAGTCCACGAAGCAAGTAAAGCTGAGTGACTTTGGGCAAGAAGCTTGCTTGTAGAATGGGGTACCTCAGGCACTTAAGTGGAGGAGCTAGACTTACTGACCCCTGCAGCTAGAGCTGAGTACCTTTATGCAGAGTCTTATGGTAGGTTCTGTGGGCATTTATCAGTAGCTGACTGGAACAACTGTGCCCTGAGCATTTCTGATCTGTTCAGTTCTCTAATAAACCTTACAACTGATATTATGGTGTCTGGATTCTGTGTGGCCATTGCAACAGATTATCAAACTCAGCAGAGAACTAGAGAGAGGGTGAAATGGTTTGTTGTCATATATTGTTGCAGTACTAGTGTAAAATTTCATTTTTAAAATTATATCCTTATAAAACTTCTGTAAAAATTAAAATTTATTAAAAATGTTTTAAACCACATATGTCATTTTAAGAATTGTATTCTTAAGAATTAATACCCACACAACTCACCGCCAGCAAGTCGATTCCGATTCATAGCAATCCTGCAGGACAGAGTGGAGCTGCTCCACAGGGTATCTGGACTGTACATCTTTACAGAAACAGGCAGCCTCATCTGTCTCCTGCAGAGCAGCTGGTGGATTTGAACCACCAACCTTAAGGTTAGCAGGCCAATGCTTAACCCTCTATATCACCAGGGATCCTTTAAGAATTAATAAATTGTCCTATATTCTAACTTTTGATTTTGATTCTATTTTCCCAATTGTTATTCTTTGAATATATTCTACCTGTAGAATTTTTAGGTTTGTTTTTTAAAAATTATCATATAAAGAACTTTTTCTCTTTTTGGTGTATAGATCTATGAATTTTTCTTTTTAAAAATATAATTTATTTAGATGACTGGAAACACTATGGTCATTTAATGAATGCTAACTTCATCTCTCATACTTTAGACATATTGTCAGGAGGGACAAGTCACTGGAGAATGATATTATGTTTGGTAAGGTGGAGGGTCAGAGAAAAAGAGGAAGACCCCCAATGAGATGGACTGCCCAAGTGGCAGCATCAATGGACTCAAGCGTGGCAACAATTGTGAGGTTGGCACAGGATCGGGCAGTGTTTTGTTCTGCTGTGCATAGGGTCGCTATGAGTCAGTACCGACTTGATGGTACCTAACAACAACAACATCATTTTTAGGTTTCAGGTGCAAAAGTCTGAGCAGACACTTCCAGCAAGATGTCACATGAGGCAGACACTCTACGCAGACCCTCTACAGCAAAGATACAGAAGACCAAATGAAACAGGTATAGGAAATGATCCTGGAACCCTGAGCTATGCAAAAAAGGGCAGAGTAGTAGATTGACTGCTGACTTGGAAAAGAGGCTGAGCAGAAGCAGCAAGAGAGGAGACAGACAGGTGAAGTGTCAGCTGGCTTAAAGTGGCATGGCCATCTTGAAATTTTGTGGGTAGCATTCCATGGAGATGTGGCCTGACAACACAGTCACACACTGGTGGCTGATGACAGGAAAGGTGTGATTCTCACTTGTTGCCCACACCCTAATGGTGACCAGAAGCATGGCCAGCCCCTACTCTCACCCATTTCCTCCACAGCCCCTGCTGTGTCAGAGGTCAGAGCTCAGCCTACGTGAATTAGGCGCTGGGTACACGACCTCTGCATCCGGAGGCACCCAAGCTCCATCTCATCAGATCAACAGAATGTGGAGTGCCAGATTCTGGCAATCCCTGGGAGGTAAAGAATTCACTCCATAAGCAGGTGCCATCTGGGCTCAAAAGAATTCCTTCTGGAAATAAGCTCCCTTACTTCAGCCACCTTCCAAGCCTACACAAACTACTTCCAGATCAAGTGTCTTAACCACAGACAATACCTAGGCCTATGGGAACTCCATAAAGGTCCAGGTGCCTCACCTTTTCTTCCCTCCCCATCCCACTCCAAGAGCTGCTCGGCTGGCAGAAGTGCCAAGCCATACCAGATACCCTGTCCCCCAAAGTTCAGTCCTCTCTGGGTCCAGTCCCTGACCTAGTTTTTCCCTTCCTTTGTTTTGTTGTTATTCTTTTTGTCTTCTCTCTCCCTTCCCTTGTTTTTTGTGTTGTTTTTTTCATCCTTTCTCTGCTTTCCTTTTCTTTTTTACATTCCCTTCTTCTTCTTTATATTTTATTCTCCTGGTATTTCTTTACTATTCTGATATATTTCTTTTTTCTTCTTCCCCATCCCTAGTTTTGTGATTTTTCTTTCTTTTTCTTTCCTTTCTTATTTTTATTTTCCCCTGTTTTTCCTTTTCTTTTTCTTTTATCTCTTAGTTAGTACATGGTATTTCATTTTTTATTATTTTCTCTCTCTCTCTCTCTCTCTTTTTTTTTTTTTTTGCAGTGGTTTGTGTGTTTACTTGCTTTTCTCCTATTCTTTATTTTTTCTTGCATCACCTGACAGGAGACAGCACCCAGCCACACCCATACCTCCTCCACACTGGGTAAGGGCCACTACCAGGTCCTGTATCACCTGATGAACAACATCAGCAGCCAACTCCAAATAATTCTGCCCTGGGCTGTGCTGCACAAACAGCGAACAGGGAACTCTGCTTTCATTCTTTATCACACACACCAGGAGGTGAGTGGTGAGTGCTGAAGAACACACCAACATACATTCATCAATTAAATACAAATACAATGAAACCACAATGTCTTGGAGACAATAGTCAATTTCAGTTCACACAAAGAAACAATACAAAGTGGTTCAAACACATGACCAAAATGCAATCATAAAATGTTTCTGAGGAAGGAATGGTATAAACCTATCTGATAAACAATTCAAGAATTCAAAAGAATGATACTTAGGTGCCTTCAATGGATTGAGAGAAAGATCAAGTGAGCCAAATAAGAAAGCAAGGAGGACACAGAAAACATTTTAGAAGAATTCAGGAAAACACTGCAAGAACAAACAGACAAAACAAATGAAACATTAGAATTCATACAAAAACAGCAACTAGAAATCCAGAAGAACTCTGACATGTCTACTGAGGAACAATCACACTAGTGAGGTACACACACTTCAGTCTAATCAACCATTTGAGATCTAAAGGGCAGCATTTACCCAAAGACAAAGTTCAGAAGGGCTAGGAAAGAAGAAGGAATGGAAACAAGAAACAAAGGGAGGAGGCAGGACACGTGATGTTACATAGAGGATATTGCCATCAACGACAGAAAATGGGGTGTGTATGAGTTGTTGAATGTATCCACTCTTTAAACCTTTACCCAAATCATGATAAAAAGTCTAAAAATAAAAAGACAATTTAAGCACAAAGTACAGAGAGTTCCCATACACTTCCTCCTTCATGCCTCACAATTTCTGCTGTTATTAATAGATTGCATTGGTGTAGTATATCTGCTACAACTGAACCAACAGTCATACATTGTTGTTGGTAACTGTCACCAAGTCAGTTCTGACTTATAGTGACCCTGTATAGGGTTTCCAAGGAACAGTTGGTAGGTTTGAACTACCAACCTTGTAGTTAGCAGTCCAGTGCTTATCCTTTAGTGCCACAATAGCTAAAGTCCATCCTTTGCATTAGGGTTCACTCTGTGTCATTCAATGCTATGGGCTGTAGTAAATGCTCACTGCCATCGAGTCGATTATGTCTCATAGCAACCTAATATAGGGTTGTTGTTGCTAAGTGCCGTCGAGTCGATTTTGACCCATAGTGACACTGCATAGGGTTTCCAAGAAGCAGCTGGTGAGCTTGAACCACTGTTCAAACGGCTTTGCAGTCTGGCGCATTAACCCACAGTGCCACACCAGGACCCCTTATATAGGGTTACAGAGACTAAATCTTTACAGGAGCAGACAGCCTGATCTTTCTCCCTCAGAGCAGCTGGTGGATTTGAACTGCCAACCTTGTGGTTAGCAGATCAGTGCTTATCCTACAGCACTACCAAGCTCCTTACGACAAATGCATAATGTCCTATATTCACTATTACAGTGTCATACAGAATAGATTCACTGCCCTTCCAATCCCTGGCCCAGGTCTATGCATTGCAGCACATATACAGATTTGTGGAATTACTCTGAGTTTGAGTTTGGAGAATATTTTATTTATTTATTCTACATATAAGTTTTTTTGGTCAGATAATTGATTTTTAAATATTTTCTCCTAAGCTATGCCTTGTCTTTTAATTCTTTTAGCAGTATCTTCTACAAAGCAAAAGTTTTAAAATGTGATAAAGTCTAATTAATTTTTTTCTTTATTTACCATACTTCTTGCCTAAAACCATAACACAAAATCTTCTACTATAGTTTCTTCTAAAATAATTACAGTTTTATATTTAGAGTTAGATCAATTATGTAGTTTTTGAGTTAATACAACATATGAAATTTAGTTGGTGGTGGTGGTTATGTGCCGTGTAGTCGGTTCTGACTTATCAAGACCCTATGTAGGGTTTCCTAGGCTGTAAATCTTTACAAGATCAGAAAGCCTCATCTTTCTCTTGTAGAATCATTGGCAGTTTGGAACTGCTGATCATGAGATTACCAGCCCCATTTGTAACCACTATGCTGCCAGAGCTCATGAAATTTAGTTAGAGGTTTATGGTTTTGCATATGAATGGCTACTCACTCAAACGCTGTTTTTTGAGAAGTATCTGTACAATTTTAAAGTAATGAAATTTAGAAATATGATAGTCCACTATGGTGTTTGTCTTACCACTCATCATGTATTATGATTTTTAAACCTGTAGCTGAATAAAGTAAAAAGCTTCTGAGCATATGAAAGGGCAATGCTAGGTATTAATGAAGGAAATAATTTAAGTCCTTAACTTACCTTCTAAAATATTCACTCATTTGGTATCTTTTGGCCTCATCTATATATAAAAACTTTCTGTGGCTATATAAAATCAAAATGCAAATTCCTTACATAATTTAAGTCTCCAAGTCTACAGTAAAGTGGTGGTGGGCGGGGGTTGGGAGGGGAACAGGGAGAGGTGGTATGCTGTTGAGTCCGTTCCGATTCATATCGAACCTGTGTGGAGTTTCCGAGACTGTAAATCTTTCTCCTTCGAAACAAAGGTAAAATAATTAGACATAAAACTCAGTGCTGACTTCCTCAATGGCCACAGTCAAAAAGGGGGTGTGAGTTACATTGCTTATTATCTGAATATTATCGTTTGAATCATGTCCTCAAAAATATGTGTTGAAATCCTAACTCCTATGCCCGTAAGAGGAGTCCTGGTGTGGCCCTGTAGGGTAAGCAATGGACTGCTGACCAAACGGTTGATAATTCAAACCCACCAGCCACTCCTCAGAAACCCTCTACAGGGTTTCTATGAGTTGCAACCAATTTAACTGCACACAACAACAACATATCTGTACACAGAGTCCTGGGATGGTGCTGTAGGGAAAAGCACTGGATTGCTAATTAAGAGGATGGCAGTTTAAACCCACCAATTGTTCCTTGGTAACTCTTTACAAGGTCACTGTGGTTCAGAACCAATTCAACGGCAGGTAACAACTACAACAAATACTGACAAATATGGTCCTATTTGGAAATAGGCATGTCTTTTGTTAT